>NC_056731.1:401825471-402157971 GCF_019279795.1 Protopterus annectens
TGTGAAAACTCAGCAATGTGTAGTCAGAAATATGTGTAATTTAGTATGGCTGCATGCCTGGAGTGTCTGTTAAAAGTTGCTGCAGTCACACTCACTGCTATTGGGTTCTACTCCTATAACTGCCAACCCAAGGCATGACTGCTGGTTAGTGTATGTACTGTACACATACATGTCTCTCATGTGTCACGATTTCACATTATGTAACTAATAGTGTGTTATCTGCCTGTTACAGGAATACCATGGCAATGAGTACCTAGATTGCACAGTATCACCATTTCAGCCCACAGAACACCTTGGTAGTTATATAGGTCCACCTGATGTGCAAGTGTTCTGTGTAGGTGTGTACCTGCAGTTGTTACTGTTTGGGCCATAGTGTCCCATGCATATAGCTTGAGAGGTATGTACATACTACATAAACTACAGGATACTTGTACTTACTGTAAACATAAAGAAAATACAGACCCTTAGAGCAGATAGTAGTACTGTTGTCAAGGAAGTAAGCATCATTGTTACTAATGGACTGCTCCCCCCCATCTTCATTTATTCATTACTGTTATTCATTGGTTATGGTTTACTATTAACATATGTTGTTACATTAACTGTTTCTTGGGGCATGTGTTATTATTATTTATTATAATGGATGCATATTAACATATCTTGTTAAATTACCTATTTTGTTGGCCTTATGCTGTAAATGTTACAGGCATGCTGTTATACTGACTGTTCTGTTATTGATTGTTGTGTTTCACATAATTTGCATTGATATGTAATTGCATTATTTCCAATGATCTTCCATGCTGTTATTACTAACAATGTTTCATTAATAACTAACTTAAACTTATTGCTATACCTCCATTACCACAGCACATCGGAGTAGGCCATTTCCCAGTGATCCACCTACCTTGCCTCAACTGGCTGTGACAACGGCTCCTCGCATGTCTGGGACCCAGGCCTGTGGACCCCCTCCACTGCCACTGCACCATATGCGGCGTTGGGCGGATCTGCCTCAGGGGACAGGGTCCGGCCTCCCCCTGGGAGCAGTGGTAGAGGGGTTGCAGTCACCCAGGATCTACTGCTGGTCATGGTGCACAGGATTGTTCATTGGAGTTATGAACACCACCTGCAACAGACTGAGAACACGCTGGCTGACCTGGTGGGGCAGACTCACCCTATCACCCAGCCTCTAGCAGAGCCACCCTCAGGACAGTGAAGGAGTAGTGTCAAATGTCCCATGGGTGGGGACATGAGTCATGGTGCTGCCGTCTGGAGGCATGTGCGACTTGGTTCCACAATACCGTCACCATCCAAGGTGTTTACCCCTCATGTGTCACACACTGCCCCTGTCTGTTGCCTTGTCTGCCTGCAAACCCATCCTCTCCTACCCAACTTACCTCCCCACTAGGGTTGCCAACCACCCTGTTTTTCCCAGGATGTCCTGGATTTGGCAATCTATGTCCTGTGTCCTGTGAAGGAATATGTCCTATTTTTGGCACAGCTTAGCACAAGTTACTATAACTTACTAAGTTTTCTTATAATCACTGTTTAAGTAATGTGTGGTAAGTCAAGTGGTATCAATATCAGAACTGTGAGTGCCTGCCCACACCATCTCGCCCAAATTCTTAGACCTCAATGCCCACAGCAATTTGCCAACAGCCCTACAGGCCCATTCATCATTCATGCATGCTGTTCCTTTACAAAATTACAACTGAGCCTATCATGGAGGAGCCCAGCCTACTGGCTGGTGTTCTTACTTGCCAGTGCAACAACCTGTCAAGAGCATTGCTAACTTGCACTAATGAAATGAATAACAGTGTGATAATTGACACATTATATTATCCACATATAATGCTGTTTACTTGAGAAAAATGTAAAACCAGCAAAAGACTAAAGACAGCCAGCCCAGCCGTAATAATCTGAGATGCAGTAGTGCAGCTGCACTGTGACCATCTGGATCCGGAACCTGTTTATTTAGCAGAATAGTTCTGTGGTGTGATGATGCTTGGGGCTCCTGAACAAAGTAACTGTTCCTGGTTGTAACCCTCAGTGATGGGAAGTCCACCACAGAAACTGAGCCCTCAGTTTTGAGAAAGGTAAGGTAGTAATGTATAAGCGCATTGCTCTGCCTATACAGTCATACATATATGTGCGTGTGACATAAAGCATATAAGGTTAACACAGCTTTCTGGAGAAGTAGGGCAAGGGTAGCCAGGTAGGGGATTTGTGGGTTGAATATACAGCATATTAAGCAAGTGTCTACTTTAACTTGCTGGTGTCAAAACTAGTTCATTTATTTTCTTCTGTTTGTACTGCATGTCCTAAGGATGGAAGTGTGCCAGACATTAACCTGAAGTCCTCATCCAAGCTGCTAAACATATGCACACAGCAGAAAACACTAGTCTTGATTTTTAACTTGAACAGCGTGGGTGTGGAAAAAATAAACTTGTCGCACTCGCACTTCATTGTACAGTGTATCATTGGAAACTTTGCATTTGACTCCATTATTTTTAGTTTCTTTTTTTTTCAATTTATTGTTTATTTTTGCAGACAAAATTGCTCAGCCTAGAAGAAACATCTGCAAGCTCACTTGCAGCAATGGTCATTCTGACAGCACTGAAGCAGTCAGCAAGTGATTATTTCATTATTATGCATTTATTTACTTTTTTTATTTATTAAATATACAAACCCGGTTAACAATTAGTTATTTTTTGACTGCACCTGCACCTTCTGTACTAAAGTTACTTGTTTTCATATTACTGTAATTTGTATTTAAACATATTTGGCAATTTTTTAAGTTGTCAATGCTAAGTTCTTACTGTGAACCAACTGTCTGCATCACGGAGTTTTAAGTTAGAAAAAAATGCCTTCATAATCGCTATAGCGAGGGGTACAGAGCTATCTTGAGTGAACTTTATTCTTTGCCTCCAAATCATGACTAATCTACTAGGTGATTCAGTTTTATGGGCAGTTTTATTTATTTATTTATTTTTTTCAAAACGTGTCCACGGTATTATGCTTGTGTGTGCATGTGTGTGTATTACATCATTATCTTCCAAAATCAGATGTTTTATTAGGATATATTGGGTCATCAGGTGACTGTGTGTGAATTGTTGTAACGAGGCTGACTGAAAAATGTACTGTTAGTCCAGATGTACTCTAAAATGGTGCATTATCAATGCCTATAGGGAATCAGGATTTGCAATGGGGATAGCAGAAGCAGAGTCAATTGTGCGCTGAAAATAAGATCTGGACCAGACTGCTTTGTAAAACCCCAAATGTTCTCTCAGGCACACAAATGCACACTTGTGTTAAACATATTATAACAGGGTGAATCTATCATGTTTTGTCTGACTGAGCAGGTATTCCATTGATGCAGCAAATAAGCTTACAGTAGTTGGAGAAAGACAGCCCTGGGAAAGCTCATCGGCTAGAAAGTAGAACCGCACGAGTAAGAGCCTGAGGCTTTAGGGTCTTACCAAAGAGTTTCTGTGAAGTGCGGGACTTTCCACAACTTCACCTTTGTCGAATGAATGCTTCACCCTTACTAAAAACTGATGATGTAGTCTGAAGCAATGTTTTTGTATAGCAGTCACACAATCTGATATTATTAGCTGATCTACTTGGGGGTTCACTGGAAGTGGATACAAGTTATTATGCAACTGAAGGTAGCATGTGTAGCACAGAAACTGACGGAGAATGTAATGATTTGCCAAACACTCCTCCACTTAAAAAGAAAGCAAAGAGGTTGTCAAGGTATTGTCAAGAATGGCAGACAGAATTTTCCTGGTGTGAAATATTTTGCTGCAATGTCTTCACAGCGCAGTGCACATTGTGTAAGAAGGAGTTTTCGATTGCTCATGGTGGCAAAGGTGACATAGTAAATCATAGTCATCAGAAAGCTCAGATTGCTGCAAACACTGCTGCCATTGACATTCTTTTCATGAAGAAGTCAATGACAGTAACAGGAATTGACAAGCAGATAACGGTTGCAGAACTTGTGCATGTTTACCACACTGTATGTCACTACATCTCCTACAGCACTGCTGACTGTGGCACTAAACTGGACCACTTGTTATATCAAGACTCGGCTACTGCTAAAAAGACAGTGTGTGGTCGCACAAAAGCAGAAGCACTGGTGACTGATGTCCTTGGCCCAAAGTCAGTGGAGTCCATTATGAAAGACATTACTGGTGACAATTCTATTCGATATTCTGTGTCAACTGATGCATCTAATCTTAAGAACAGAAAAATGTTTCCTGTCTGCATTCAATATTTTACTGTTGAAACTGGTTTAAGTAAAAAGGTTTTAGACTTTGTTGAGCTAAATAACAAGCATTCTACCTCTATCGCAGACATGCTAATTAAAGTTCTTTCAGATAATGGCCTTACTATTGCATGAATGTCTTCTTATTCATCTGATAATGCAAGTGTGAACTATGGTGCAAATCAGTCTGTTTACTGAGCTGTTGAAAAGAAATAGTAATATTCTGAAGACAAACTGCAATGCTCATATAATACACAATGCCTTGAAAAAACTAATTGATGAACTTTATTGTGATGTAGAAACAATGGTTACCAGCATTTACAGTCATTTCAGTGTCTCTGCTAATAGGACAGCCCAGTTGCCATTTTTTTTTTTACTTTGTATACTTAGAATATCATGAGTTGTTGAGGCATGTACCAATGAGATGGTTGTCTCTGGGTCCAACTATTGACAGATTACTTGATTCATGGCCTGCCATTGTGTCCTACTTTGCATATCTCAGTGAAGACTGCCCAAAGAGAGTTTGTATGCATATGGGAATAGAAAATAATATATACGACTGTGAAGCAGTAGAGACAAATATTAAAAAAGCATACGTATGTTTTGTCCAGAACATTTGCAATGTGTTTGAGGTGTCGGTCTAGAAAGTGGAGAGGGAAGATTTTACATTGCTTGAGCTCTTGCCTGTGATACAGCAACTGAAAACTACAATTGAGTGATGCATAACTGATACATTTTTTGGACACAAAGCACAAACTATACTTGAGAATGAGGACATGGAACCTCATACAGTGCATCTGCAACAACATTTTTTGGCAGCTCTAGAAAAGTCTTTAGCATACCTGAACAAATGGTTTAACTTCTCAGATGGCAGCATTGTGATTTATCTAATATCTCTAAATACAGAAGTAGCATTTCAGTCCTTTCAAAATGCAAGCACTGTCATGGGCTTGACAACAAAGGACATTGATTTAGATGTGCTTTATGATGCGTTTTGTGCAGCAAGGCATGCTTTATCCAATACTGTTGCTAATTCAACTGCTACTGCATACATTAAACGGCAGGAATTTTTTGCAGGTGCCTGGATAGTGCAGCTTTTCCAACGAACATGTTTAAGATTGTATCAGCCACATTGTCACTACCAGACAGCAATGCCTTCCCTGAGAGGGCATTTTCTTTAATGAATTCAAAGTGGCGTGCAGACTGAAACAGGGCCACTCTAGCACTAATCAAAGCAGAACTGCAAGTTTTCCTTAACTACAAAATGAGCTTCAGTAATTTCTATCAATTTGTTTTGAAAGATGACAAATTGATTTCATCAGCAGCTGGCAGTGAAAAGTACAAATGGAAATGGATTGCTCAGCCTGAGCAGTCTACTTCTTCCACGAATACTTTAACAGCTCAGGGTCAGCCTACTCTGGATTCAAGTGAGTGAGATGTTCAACTTTAATCAAAGTAATTAATTTGTTCAACTAACATTGAATAACGTTTGTATTGTATTGACTATATCTTTTGCTTATACCTCAATGTTATTGCTTTATTGTTTTTTTGCTGTTTTCCAATGTGAATGACAGTTAGCAATTTAGCAATTAGCCTAACTGTCTGTGTGGGCTGGCTACTTGAAAATAACAGTTTTGAGCTAAAACTTCTTGCATTCAAGTGTTGTTTTTTGGGGGGCTCAAAATGCACAAAAGCTCACCTATGTGCATCTGTTGTTTAAAACATTTTTCTGGGAGCTCAGCTCCCCCGGGCCTCCAGGGGGAGCCTGGCAGGGAAAGGGAAGGGGAGAGGAGAGGAGAGGAAGGGAAGGAGGGAGGGAGGGGAGGGAAGGGAGAGGAGGGGCTGGGTCATTGGGGCAAGGGGCAGGAAAAGACGTGTCCTGGATTTTAATTATGAAAAGTTGGCAACCCTACTCCCCACATGTTCCTATGTCCCTTCCCCTACATTCCACTCTCACCTTAAAAAAATGTGCACCTGTCCTCAAAAATAAAAATATTGCCCCATACATAGCTCTCCATGTTACACATGTGTCCACTGGACATCACTAATTTGGTCTAATTGGCTTTACAACACAGTTTTATTGTCCTCAACCTTCTCCCTGAGGTTTGAGAGTCCAAATTCATTTACAAAATCTGTCAAAATGCACAGCTGCTGCTGTAAAATATATGGATAGCTATGGGTCTTTCCTACACCCTTCCTGCACATCTATAATTGCCTTTCACTATGTTTTCTCCCTGCAACCCCCATTTCACAACTATCCTAACACCCCCTTTTTCTTTTTTTTATATTTTTGTAGTGGAGATTTGTGAGAAACCTCCCAAAGTGGTGCGGTGCCTCACACCACACTGCTTTGCTCACCTATGCTTAAATTAACTTTAATGATTAAATGTGTTTATTACATTGTCTGACACATGCACAGAATACACACCTCTGCCAAGTTTCAAACCCAGGCCTCTCTCATCTACAGCCCACTGCATTTACCCACCAGGCCACACAGATGTGATGTAAAGCAGGTGTTTCCAACAAAACATACTGATTGACCCTTACAGTTATTAGATATGTAACTGAAATAAACACTAATGGGAAAAATAGGAGTGTACCTTGGACTCTGGTGCAGTAATACACAAGTAGACAGCCAAAGACATAATAATGGATGTAAAGGATGTATGTGATACCAGGTATATATGCACTTTTATCAGCAACTTCTGGAAAGACACCTGCTAAGGCAGCAATGGCAAAGTACATGTACAACTGTGACCCTGGTACAGAAATGCACATACTGATGAATATGTAAATGTTTCCACAGCCTGTATGTGTGCATATATCTTGCAAATACACATGCTTTTGCATTTGCTTAGTGACGCAGTCTGTTAACTGCCTTGCATATAGTACATTTTGCCAAACACAGTCCTGGGTTCAAATCCAGTTTTATCTAGCTGTTCAATTACATTATTGTGAAGACAGCAAGTAATGACTGAGTCATGCAATCCTAATCCACACAGGTTACTGTTACCTAATGATCTGCTACCCACTTTTCCAAGTCAGAGGCCTGCAGTTAGGGACACATTACACATATCCATATAGCCTAACTATATGTAGCCTACTACTCTGCTATTGGCACTGTTGCATAACAGATGTACTTTAATCACATGCCTCAAATTGGACTGTACATGGTACCCTTACCCTGGCTCTGCTGTAATGACAGGGCTGACACAGCTACCACAGTTGCATGTACAGCTTCCTGTCCTCAAATATGCCCATGATCCCCCTATGTGCACTA
Source organism: Protopterus annectens (assembly GCF_019279795.1). Classification (NCBI taxonomy): domain Eukaryota; kingdom Metazoa; phylum Chordata; order Ceratodontiformes; family Protopteridae; genus Protopterus; species Protopterus annectens. Next base: position 401,833,013 of record NC_056731.1, read on the forward strand.
GGCTACAACAGCAGCTGCAGCCTGTAGCATACACAGTGGTATGTAAAGGTAGCTGCTACAAACCTACCATACCTCTCACCCCCTAGAACAAGGGATCCAGACACAGCCAGATGCAATGGGGGGCTAAGGCCCACAGATAGGGACATGTGTAATGGTGTGCCCCTACAAAGGTTGATAAACAGTTATTGCATCAGCATGCATATTCTGATGGGTATAAAGTCTGACACTCGTGTGTCCCTTTCCTTACTGACCTCAACTCACAATGTTTGCCAGTGAACTGCCAATTGACCACTATGTCCTGGGACACTGGCCACACATATGAGGCTAAACTGTGGACATACACCATACATCTATACAGTTGACAGTTATGGTACCTACCCTTTGCAATGCTGTACTCTCCACACCTCAGTGCTGTCCATCTTAACAACTAAGAAAGGAGCCCAGGTCTACATGAAGGCCTTATATATTGCACTGTGGTGGCATGTCATTGGCCAATGATAGTGCAATTCGGCTGTTTTGGTTGCAATTAGCAAATCTCAACCACAGATTGGTGCAGAGGAAATTATCTGTTAATAAACCTTAAAAAGGCAAGCAGCTGCTTATTGGGAATCTGTATGAGACTTCACTCACATGGAGAGTGGATTTCAAAAAGTATACCAGAAGCAAAGTTCAAAAAAGGAGTATTACACTCCAGCAGGTATGTAATTGATTTCTCCATATAACAGGGTGTGGTAGGAAGGATAGAGGTATAGGGAATAGACATTACATCAGTAAGCCTGTCTTAGATCTATGGTAATGACATGTCAGTGATACTCTGCTGACCTACAGATACAGACATGCCTCTCAGCTGTCCCTGATTTTTAATCACATCTCAGCTATGTCCATGTCAATCCCTTCTACAATGGTTGGCTGTTGTAGGAAAGGTAGTGGATTACCCATAATACATAGTGGCAATGTGTATGGGTGTATGTATGTAATGTCAAATGATGTACTGTAATTCATTCAGTCACTGTCTCACATACATAGTTCTAACATTGTAAAAGTGTCCCTGAATGTCTCTGATGTACTCTGGCTAATTCCCTGTGTCTGCTTACACATATCCCTGTTTGGTTGACAGCTATGCCTAACATACCTGTTAACCTCTTACCGTTTGAAACTGGACAAAACCATAACGTATGGAGGGACAAAGGCCCAAACTCGACATCAGTGTTTAAGTATTTGCCAGAGATCCACAAGTATTTGTGAAAATGACCCAAACTATGAGGCAAACATCCTGACAATCTGCTAAAATCTCTATAGTTGAGAGGTATGATGCCTACAGGGAACATATACTACAGCAGGTCTGCATTGTTTTCTGTCATTGTGGCACACTGGTGTTGCTGGACTGTCCCCATACAGTTGTAATAGCACATAGTTAACTGTCTGGTAGTGGCCATATGACATATTAGTGGGAGTTTGCCTGTAGGGGACACACCACAGTAGACAGCACCACTGGGTATTGGAACATACAGCAGACTCTGTCATAGCACACAAGTACATACCCCAGTATTGCTATTATCTAAATGGTATCCACACATGTAGAGTGCTGCCAGACTGTGAGGTACGATGTGTGAGGGATCAGTGGATAGTGCAGGTCATTATAGGTGTGCTGGATTTGTACATACTGGATGTCCATGTATCAGGCCATGTAATGTGTTCCCCTTTTGTTGTCCTTCAGGAACCATGTACTGCCAAAGACATGCCCCCTTCTCAAAGGTGGAGAATGACATGATACTCAATGGACTCAGACAGCACCATCGGATCTCGTTGTCCAGAAAGAGGCATAATTGGGAGCAGTGGGCAGCACTGTGGGCAGATGTTGTGCATGATGTGAATCAGGTTGGTTGACAGTACAGGACCTATGAGCAGGTCTGACACTGGGCCACAGACATGCTGAATGCTGCATGATGAAGGGCAACTGATGTTGCCAGGGATCGTGCCACCACTGGTGGAGGGCCTGTGACAGAACATCCACTCACAGGCACAGAGGAATTCCTGGCAAACCTAGGAACACACAACAGCTCCCAGACATCCATCACAACATACATCATGGAGGTGGGTGCCACAGTGTCCACAGCAGGGGAATGTCCAGGTGGGCATACTGTGTTCATCAGTGTAATACTGTATCAGTCATTGTGGCAGGTTGTACATACCTGTACATGGGTATTAGATCTATCTGCATTGGGGGAGAGCTAGGGTTTATGCACAGGTGTGCACACATACTCAGATAGTCAGCAATACAGCCAGTATCACAATAGCCACTGTACATGTGGATATATACACATATTACCTTGCAGTGCTGTAACATTTGGTGGTGCTGACAATACTTCTCACTTACCTTTTCATAGGTCCATCAGGAGTGGCCAAGACCATGGTACCTGGTAAGTGTGATACAGTTTTTATGGATCATACATACCCTATGAAAGTTAAGGGCTGTCATATTTCCATATGTACAAATTTCATGTTTAGCCAGTGTAGAATATTTGTATGTTTCATTCTGGAACAGATAACTATGGTTCTTAGACTGGTTAGTCACAGGTGTGTATTGGAATGACCATTGACATGACTGCACTTATAGTTATGAGCGGCCACACAGTCTGGTATACATGAGGCAATTACTCCAAGATGCCTGTTCAAACACAAAAGAGAGATGCTATATACCAGAGGCAGCGACACTAGTACTGGCATATCTTTCTCAAGATGCATGTACTGGGGTTTATGTGTAGGTCTGTCACGTATAGTGTCATATTTCAAGTGGGGTGTCGGAGGCTGAATCTGTCCTAGAGGTTGACATCCCTCTTCTACCCCCATCGTCACTGCACACAGTCAGTATACCCACACATACCCAGTCACCAGAGCCCACAGATATTGGACAGTCAGAGGGTGGCAGCATTGAACAGGACAGTGTGGCAACTATGGCATCAGTGAGTGCAGACACTGGCTATAACCAGACAGATGGCAAGGTCCCACAGAGGTGAATTGACAAAGGTGCTTGTAGGACTGTTTTCTATCCACCACTTGTTACAGGAATCACATCTCGGGTCACTCAGCGCATGTTTCGGGCCGTCATGAAAGCCCAGGCACATTCTGAATGCAACACCAGATAGATACTTAGGGTGATGGATGCAGCACAGTGTGAAATCCTTGACTGCCTCCACTGCATTTGGAAACACCATGGAACAGTTCACTGATGCAGTGGACAGATGATGGAATGAGACAGTGTCTGTCTTGGACTGCACATTGTCTGTACTGGAACATCTGGTTGGAGTTGGCCATCAGATATGTGGATGTAGAGCAGCAGTACCATGTGCTGAGAGTCCATGTGGCCATGCACAGCCATGATCCCATAGTGGCAGTACCTCCAGCACTATAGAGGGAAGTGTGCCGTCTACACCATGACATGGCAGGCCATGAGCATGTGGTCTTGGGTGGTCCCATGGGGGACACAGCTCAAGCATTTTGCAGTCACCATCAAGTACTAGCACCACATCTGACCATGGGCATGATGGTGCTAGTGCTATCCCTCGCAGAGTCAGTTCCCATGTTCATGACCAGAGATGGTGAACTGCCCACTTTACCATGTACGGTCCACAGCTGTCCAACATACACATGTGCAGGGCTAGCACTGGGCATGAATGTGTACATGCACACACTCAAACACCACTGTCACATGCAGGTCACCTACACACATGGCACCTCTGCATGGCCCATCTAAACCACACCCTTCCAGATTTACACACATGCTGCCAACTGTTTGGCAAAGCCTAGACCTCTGGTATCCCCCACACCTCACCCTGTCCATGTGATGATCGCTATGCCACATCCCTGCCATCTTTGCCATCAATGCAGAGCAATGCTAGTATGTGTCTGATGCACAGGGTGTCTATATTACATGACATGTACTTGTGTATTGCAGTATTGTTATGCCATGCCACTTGTTGTGGGCCACTACAAGTACTGTATGCTGGCATGTGTCATTACTACACAGAACACTTTATGTATCTTTGTTGCATGATGTTGCACTGTCAGCAGTGCTACAGAATGACAGTTGTGTCATGGACCTGTGTATGTTTCTGTTACAGGAGTCTGAGGGGCTACACTATGGACACATGGTTGTAATACAGTGGCACAGGATGGAATGGCAGCACAGCAGAAATATGACATCGGTATGGTATGGCAGTATACGTACATGGTACCCTAGATGGATATGTGTAGAAAAGTCTATCAGGAACAATGGGGGTAGTCAGCATATTCATGCATTCATAGTTTATGATGAGGTCTGCTACCCTAGCCACAGGTCACCTGGGTTATCTGAACTTACAACTCTAGAAGGCATGGTGACAGCATTGACACATCTAAAAATAGCCTGTGTCTGGGTCAGAAAGGTGTTGGACATCAGTTATGATAATGTATAGGAGGGAACTTTAGGGCCAGCAGCTAGTCACAGGGTGAAAAAATACATAACTATTGCATGGAGATAGCCCATAAGGCCAGGTCTGTAGTGCTGCACAGGGGTATATTTTTTATACACAAAAGTTAGCTTATGTGGGATTAGAACCCCTATCTATCTACTATTTGATATTATAGCTTGCAGGACTCATTGCATGCAACACAGAGATTTGATGTTAGAGTGTCAGCCAGCGATTTTAAGGTGGATGACATCAGCAGGGGGAAATGTAGAGGCCAGCAAGTAGTCACAAGGCCATAAAATGTATAACCATAACACATACAGGCTGTCCCTAGTGCTGCATGGGAATAACAGAGTTGGCTGACATGGAATTAGAACCCCTACCTATCGACTACAGCTCACAGTACTTATAGCCTGTGCCACAGTGTTTAGCTAATGTTAGAATGTCTGCCAGCACTGCTAAGGTGGATGACATTAGCAGGCCTTGTAGAAGGGGGCAATGTAGAGGCCAGAAGCTAGTCACAGGGCCATAAAATGCATAACCATTGCACAGGGACAGTCCATACAGGCTGTCCCTAGTGGTGCATGGGGATTCCCTTAGACACACACACACACACACACACACACACACACACACACACACACACACACACACACACACACAGTTCACTGATATGAGATTAGAATCCCTGCCTACCTTCCATTATACATTACAGCTTGCAGTACTTATCGCATGCACCATGTAATACATCTGTTATATATGTTATTGCAGGCACAGTATTTGTGGAGCATGCAAGGTAGCCTTGTGTTAGAGAGTATGTATGGCCTACAGAGTGATATTGCTTGGCACTGTTATTGTATCTAGTGTCCTCGGAGTGGGGTACCTGTCATTGTCTCTGCTATGTGTGCACAGTTAGCAGTATGGCCATATATGTCTGGTTGCAGTTAGATAGGCACACATGTGGCCAGAAACAAGATGGCCTACCCACAGCATGCATTGAACCATTGTACAGTACAACACCTGCTCAGTTATGTCTGTCTACAAAGTGACATTCCACAGGCACCGGGTGTCGGTGGGTGAGTAGCTTATGCACTGTCTCAGGCTTGGTTTGGTTCCTTTAGGCAACTGTTTTGATGTGGGAGTGCAAACAGCCTCAGCATTCTGAGGGTATGCAGGGAAATCCGTACAGCCCCATATATATATATATATATATATATATATATATGTTTTTAACAGGGATATCTCTATAAATGTTGCTCTGTGTGTACATTATGTATATGACGTCTGTAGATATATGTCAAATTTCTATGTATCATTGTACTATATATAGCTCTCTCTCTCTCTATATATATATATATATATATATATATATATATATATATATATATATATACATACATACATATATACACAGTATATATATCGGTATTACATATATATATATATATATATATATATATATATATATATATATATATATATATATATATATATATAGGGTACATACTGATCAATACCATAGGCTTGTGGGAGGGGGATAGGGTTAGACAGATATGTAGAGGTAGCTGTCTGTATGTACAGATGTATTACCACATAGCAGGTCTTTGTCAGGAAGAGGCAACAGACTTGCACTCAAGTTGGCTAAGTGTAGGAGCATGCCCAGTGGAACTATTTGTACTTACATGGTGACTCCAGGCCAGAGCTACCTGCACTCCAGGCCAGGATTTTGTGTGCTACAGACATTGGCTGCTGCACCTGTTTCCATAGTACAGCATGTCCCTGACATTGTCCACGGCATTCCCCAGCTGTGTGTTGTAATTAATATGTAACTGGGGTACATGGTGTAATACCTCATGCAGGGTGACAGTCTGCATACCTCTCACCATACCTCTCAACTTCTTACAGCAAGAAGTTTGGACAAAGCTATTAATAAAAGTGGGACAAAGGCCCAAAAATATTTTAATATTGCACTTACAAACTTAGAAAGGTGATAGAATAACAGGTTTTGCTTTAGCGTGAATTTTCTGAAGGTATGAAGTTTGAAACTCAAATGCCTGTCATTATTTTCTAACTTCAGTCTTTAATGATTTGGCTCTAATTTGCCAGAAAATCACAATTTTATGAACAATGGACCAAATATATGTTATGCGAGTTATGCCTCTCACTGTACATGTTTTTTTTTCATAATGTCCAGCATTTCACGCCATATGTCTGGCCTGTTCCTTATACATTTGTGGTGTTCCAATAAAATTTTGTATAAGGCAGTCAGTGAATAGTACTAACTACAGACAAAAATTTGGACTTTATATCCTTCAAATATGCTGTACTGATACAACCTGCTTTCATACTAGCCATCTTCTAGGTGAATCAGAGCATCTGAATGTCTATCTCTAGTTTTGGCCCTTTGTCCTCCCATTCTCTCTGACTTTGTCCAGCTTTCATGCAGTAACATATTGAGGGGTATGACAGTCTGTGAGGATACCACCATACGACTACCTCACATGCAAAAAGATATGGATGCTGCCTGATTCAAACCATCAACACCATCACCCATGTTAATGTCCATAGCTTACTGAGACACACAGGCTGCAGACAGGGATTCCTCATTCATCACACATTCAACAGCATCCACGCATACATTGTCACCCCTGCATTACATAAAACATAGAACGTGTGACTACATTCTATTTCACAGCCCTGAATTTGGCTGGTCTGCTGATATATCATTGCAGATTTACTGTTACAGCAGTTGTAAGGGTACACTGATGTGTTGTGGTGGAGATGAACAGCCCATGCTGTGCTGGCATAGACAATTGTGCAACAGTTGTGTGACCCCACTGTTTGCCATCTCCCTTGAATAATGTAGTGGACTTTTCAGACATGGGGTCTAGTGCATCAGATACTATTGAACAAAGTACCTGTTGTCCCAAGTGGCTGTTAGATCATCTGAAGTAGCCTAGTAGCCCACTATATTCCCTTGCATACATGCAGCAGGTTCATACATATGCTACCATATGCTAGTACCCCTGACAAGTGGTGAATAGGTTTGTGACTTACCGTACAACTGCAGCAGTTGGCAGACCTTTCGTTCGGGGCTGACTCTGTCTGATGCATGCAGTACACAGCCAGTACATGGTTGGGTACAGGTTGTGTGGGCTGGCTGGCATCACTGTTACTAATATGTATGTGAGTTGGAGTAAGGTGTCAGTCCCTGGGGCCCTAGGTTGTCAGTGCATGTGCTATGTGTTGTCTCTTAGCCAAGGCCATGGCATACTGGGCACACCTACATCTGCCTACAGGGAGAACCTCAGGGGTTTCCTTCTCGGAGTCCCCCTGTGGGTGTGGCTGTGGTGACCTAGGCTCTGGTGGATGACTGTGTATCCCCTCCCTTTACTGAGCGTGCTGCAGCTGTTTCTGCAGGATCATATTGTGTAGCATAGCACATACTGTGAACATGTGTGCACATGTTGCTGGAAAGTACTGCAGGGCTCCACCAGATATATTAAGGCACCAGAACCGTGACTTCAGCAGCCCAAGCACATGCTCTATGATATTCCTAGTTTGTGTGTGTGCCTCATTATGGCGTTCTTTGGTGGGTGGGTGTGCATTTCTGATGGGTGTTATCATCCACTGTTCTAGTGGATAGCCAGCATCCCCCAGCAAATGGCCATGTGGGATGTCCTCCCAGCATACTTCCCAACCACTTAGAGCAAGAAGTCTGGACAAAGACATCAATAATGGGGGACAAAGGCCCACAAACAGGGACACTTTTTAAATATTGCTCTTACAAACTTAGAAAATTGATGGAATAACAGATTTTGCATTAGCATTAATTTTCTGAAGGGTATGAAGTCTGAAACTCAAATGACTGTCATTATTTCCTGACTTTAACCCTCAATGATTTGCCAATGATTTGCCAGAATACCACAATTTTATGAGAAAAGGACCAAAAATATGAGGCAAAAATCTGGACATTCTGCAAAAATCTGTACAGTTGAGAGGTATGCCCCCCCCCCCAGCAAACATTTGGCACAGCTGTGATGCGTGCCAGATATGGGAGTCATGATAACTGCCAGGGCTGCCAGCACACATATTCATGATAATACCATGGGCATTGCACATGACCTGGCAGTTGATGGAGTGATACCCCTTGCAGTTGACATAGATTCTACCATACTCACTGGGTGGTGTTTTGATGTGTACATGAGTGCAATCTATGGCATCCAGTACCTCAGGGTAGTGTGCTACATGGTAGAAGTGTTGCATACTGCTGGCCCTCACCTCAGGGTTGAGGGGAAAATAAATGTGCTCACTGGCAGGTGGTAGCATGGCATCCAGAAACTGGTGAAGTACCCTAGATGCTGATGCCTGTGAGACCCCCATCATGTCCCCAGCTGGTCTTAGGAAAGTACCTGCAGCTAGTATCCTAAGAGTTTCCACAGAGATGAGTTCCCCTCTGTTGACTGTGGTTCTGAGTTGGTGTCAGCAGAGCTTAGTGAGTCATTCTAGGATGCCCCTGTCCACCCTGTAGCACTCTACAATCTTCAGCTCATGTAGCTCCTGGAAGGTTGCCTTGGGCCTGAGCACTCTTTTATTTCTCAGTCTAGGCCTATTGTCAGCAGCAGCAGTAGCACTGATGTCACCATCTAGTACATAGATATGTAGCAGACCTGCAGTAGCCCCTAGTATTCCTTTAGTTAAAATTCTCAAGTGTGTACTCCACTGGTGCAGAGTATGGGGTTGAAATCAGATTGTAGGGTGTATGCAACAATTATAGTGCTCTGCTGTAGGTGCAGCCTGTGTGATTGGCAACCTATGATGCATTTCTCCTGCCAAGTACATCATTAAGGACTGTTAATGGCCCTAGTTTAAGTGAAACAGAGGTCATCAGTAATTAAGATATCATTTGCCTTTCACAGCCATTTTTTTTTTTGCAACAGCCATCCTTGCTGAGCATGCAAACACACACTGCGAAGGTAAACAGTGTTCAGCATTCACTGTACATGCCACCATGAAAGGTCATGCTCAGCATGGCAGTGTGCTATGCAAACATGCTCAAACATGATGAAGCATATGCACTGAAGATAAACAAAGCTTAGCAGACACTGTACACACACTCCTACTCAGCAGAGCACAGTGCCACACAAACAAGCATCGCTGAGCTCCAATAAGCTTACAAGTCCTCAGACATACCCCACTTTGATGACACCTATCTCTTCTGTGGACACCAACACGGTTATGTGCCTACACAGATGGGATCTGCAGACATGGATACCCATTTGTGCTGTTCAGTAACTCTAGCTCATTTGCATAGGGATCCGCACACAACCTGAAAGCAACACAGTTCCAGGCACTGCATTCTTGGCAACAAAGCCATTCCACCATTGTAGATACTCCATGCAGGGTCCTATAATACATTATTGTCACATACTAATAACTTTGTTTTTTACACTATTTTTTATTTTATTTTTCCTATCAGCTTATTTGTGCACTGTGCGGTGCTGCACAAACATACCACGATTATTAAAAAAATAAAATTATTTTAAATTATTTTCCATATGGTTTTGGTCACATGGATAGTTTTGCACATATCTGTTTCTGCTATGGTATTTCTGCGCTATACTTGCCCTTTTACGGCCCCTGTTGTTCTTTTTAATTTCTGTACACAGAATGTTTCCATGTACACTATGGACACCAACACGGGGTCTGCAGGACTGTCTTTCTGTTTCCTGGATAGCTCTACCTCCCTCAATTGCATGTAATTCACTTGCTTATCAGGTGCTTTGCATGCCAGAGATACCTCTGTGTAGGCACTTCTGGTGAGCACTGTTTACTGGATCGCACTCCTGCTTACTTCCTTATAACCAGTGTGCCACTATGCCTACCTAGAAAAAAAGTCCATGTAAGCTTTATTAAATTCTCTCCATTATTAAAAAGAATTAAAATATTTTATCAGTGAGTGATGAGGTGATGGTCATCGTAGGCAAGCAAGACCCTGATTGTATCATACCAGGGAAGAGGGTAACCTTTAAGCGTTTCAGTGGCTCAATGTGTAGGTATATTTCTAGTAGTTCAAACTTTTATAACACCAAAAGAGCATGTGAGGCACCAGGTTTTTCCATGTGATTCTGCTTTTTTGGTTGATACTGCTCAATGCACAGCCTGTCATGCTTTCTGTATTGCTAAAACCAACAGATTTTTTTAAGAAATGTATTTTCTTAAATGAAAGGATGAATGTAACGGTTTAGTAAACATTCTATGAATTGCATTAGTTTTATAAAGTTTGTTTTATGTTATAGATCATGTTTCAGTGGTCACTGATGGAGCCTTCCTGTGTCCTGATAGAGTGCTCTTCAAACTATCTGGAGATATACAGAGCTGAGTATATTTTCCTGGCACCTCAGAGTTGTCTACTGGTAATTGTTGTTTGACTAATTTAATATCATTGCTGGCTGACTTCAGAGTTGTGCACTGTTATTTTTGCTTCACTGTATAGTTTTTCAGATCTCTGCTGAAGGTGTTGGTTTTCCCATACCCTCCCTCCCTATTCCTGTCTTGTTTAAATTTGGAGGCTTTTGCAGTTGCACTGTAGATTTGATCTGGGACACCCCCCAGTCCCATCTCTTTACCTCATTCTACCTAATAGACTCCTTCTGCACTTGTTTTTAGTCATTTTTAATTTAATTGCATTTTTTAAACTGTTTAGTCCAACATTGCTACATACTCAAGTGTGCTAGCTTGCACTGCATTTTAATTGTTTTGACTACTGTTTTAGCTACTTTTCTGTATATATATATATATATATATATATATATATTTCCTGTAACTAGTGTAGTCCAGATTCAGATTTGCTGTATCCAGGACTGTATGCAAGCTTCTGAGCCCCCACCAAGCTTTCTGTGTTGGAGGGAAGCCTTCTAGCTTATCAGTGGGAGTGGTAAGCACTAGGCAACCTATCTACCACATAAGGAGTGGTTCTGGCTCAGAAATTGTAGTTCTTGGCCATATGGGCAGTTTTTCCATCTCTCTCAACTTTCTGATTTAAAAACCCACATTTGCACTTGTTTCCCCCCTTTCCTGTAACTAGTTTAGTCCAGATACAGATTCTCAGTTTTTCACTTGAATTTGCTTATTAGTGATCAGCAGTTGTTCAGAACCTGTAAGCACTAAATAACCCACTAATTACTACAGCACTCAACCTTCCTCATTACCTAGAAGAAAACAGTTTTGGTACTTACTTTCCTCACTTGCTTAGAGAAAAACAGCTCTTGTACTCACTTATCTAGAGGAAAATAGTTTTTTATTCAGGCATGTCCAAGGGTCAGCTCCCAGTGTTCTCTCCTGTCTATCTGATAAATCTGGGCATCTTGGGGCAATGTAGAAATTGCCTCATGTACACAGACAACCCTCTCCTCCTACCACCCAACACTACAACCTGTGAGAGATGCACTTATCTAGCCAAACTGGAGGTAAAGCTCTCTCGAATCAAGACTGAACTTGACAGTCAAGAGAAGAAGGTAAACACTTGCACCACACCACACACATCACATAGTCTCACTAAATCTACACCACCAAAATCCACACATAGAAACCCAAAAACATTTTTGGAGGCTCTCAATAATAATCTGCTCAAGCAACAGAGACCTCCAAAGCAGAAATACAAGCAACCTCCACCCTCCAACACAATCCAAATGACACATAACCCGCAGACTCAGTGTGCCACTCAACCACAGCCAATAAGGCAAAACAACGTACCCAACACACTAGTCATAGGTGACTCTGTAGTCAGGCACACTGATGTCCCACTCACCAGTCTAAACAAGGAGAAGGTTACTGTCAGCTGCCTGTCGGGTGCCAGGATCTGCCACATAACCCATGCACTCAGGTCACTCCACAACAAGTACAAATATGACTCTGTCATTGTCCATGTTGGTGTGAACGACCTGAGATGTACCTCCCTGGACTACATGAAAAGAGACATGGAAGAGCTCTCCGATCTTGTATCCCAGGCAGGTATGACCCTAGCCCTGAGTATCATTCTGCCATCACCCAGAATGATGCTGCAGTACAAGGACATAATGATTGACTTCAACAATTGGCTAAGCTTCTAGTGCCATTCTAAAGGAATCCAGTATCTGTCTGCCTGGGATGACATGGTTGACAGACCACGATGCTTTGCCAGAGATCCCCTGGGATTCCGGATACTGGCTAAGGTTCTTGCCGCCCCTATAGTGCCATTTTTAGGCAAGGTTCAAATGACAAATTCACCACTGTAACAGGAACAGGCAAGCAAAAACTGAGGGTGATGCTACTCAATGCTAGAAGTCTAAATCTCAAAATGCACTCACTCGAGGCATTCCTTAAAATGGAAAACATTGACATCTGTGCAGTGACTGAGACGTGGTTCAATGCTCCAGAGAGCACCCCTGCACTACCAGGCTATAATTCATACCACACTTTTCGGCCATGTAACCTGGACTGGAACACCAAAGGCGGAGGTGTGTCCATATTCATTAAGGATATCCACACCTCCAGGCTAGTTGCTCAGCATAATGCAGCCGATGTTATCCAAGAGCAACTAACTCTGGGCAAAACTGCAATCCAAATTGTAGCTTGCTACAGATCACCCATCATGCCCCAGGATTCCCAGTCCTCTTTTCTTGATGTACTGGAAAATATTAGGGTTCAACCAAACACCCTAATAATTGGCGATTTCAACTATCCCACCATTAACTGGGAAAACTACTCATGTACCAACTCCTTCACTCAACGCTTTCTGGAATTCATAAACTTCAATGCCCTGGATCAACTTATCCACACCCCCACCAGGGGCAACAATATCCTAGATCTAGTCATTTCCAACATGAGTGACCGGTGTTCCACACCTGAAGTCAATGCCTCATTGTTCCGATCCGACCATAAGCTAATTACCCTAGATATACACATCCTGCCCCCCTCCCCATTAAGGAAACCATGGTAAAAAAATTCTCCAAAGCCAACTTCATGCTTCTTAAGACAGAAGTGGTGAACTTCATGACACTCATGCAGATGGACAATACAGTTACGACTACTGAATCCTACACAATTGCACTTTATAAGCACTTACATGAGTGCATGGATCGTGCTATCCCAAACAGTACCAAGACGCTATCCTCCAAAAAAAGGAAGCAGATCTGGTGGTCCCCTGCCATAAACAAACTGTACAACAGAACGAAGAAACTGTTGCAAAAGAGAGTAAAATTCCATGAGTGGAGGAGCTCCCTGGTCAGCCTCAGTAAGAAGCTACGATCCCTGATAAAATCCTCCAAAGCTAGTTATGAAAACAAAATTGCCACTGATTCTAAAGACAACCACAAAGCATTCTATAGCTATGTCAAGAATCTCAATGGCAATGCTCAGATCTGCTCTGAGTTACAGCACAATGGCACTAAATATATAGACCCAACTGATATTGCCAACATCCTGGCAGATAGGTTCAGTGCTAACTTTACCCCCTTCTCACCCCCTAAAGAACTCATCTCTATACCGGAAGAATGCAAAGTTCCTGTAATCACGGCTGCACAGGTAAAAACCACACTCTCCAAAGCCAAGAACACAGCATCCATGGGACCAGACAACATCCCAGGCTGTGTTCTACATGAACTACAGAACAAACTGGCACCCACGCAAGTACCATGTTCAATCATAGCCTCACTTCAGGCTTCATGCCTGCTGAATGGCGCACAGCGACGGTTATCCCACTCCACAAGGGGGGGAGCCACCATGGACCCCGGGAACTACCGCCCCATTAGCCTGACGAGCCTGGTCTGCAAGGACTTGGAATGTATCATCATGGAACTTATAAACAAAGACATTGGTAATCTCCAAACTCTGGACCCCACATAGTTCGGGTTTGTAAAAGGCAGATCATGCCTCCTAAACCTGATAGACTTCTTTGAAGCAGTCACCAAAGCAGCAGACAAGGGTAAGGTGGTTCCCACAGCATATCTAGATCTTGCCAAGGCTTTCAACACCATCCCTCACTCTGGAATTATAGATAAACTCACTAAACTAGGTATAAATCCCTATGTCACAAGATGGGTTGCCAACTGGCTCACTGACAGAACCCACACTGTGAAAGTAGCAGACTCCAAATCTGACTTCAGACCAGTGACAAGTGGAGTACCACAGGGTTCAGTCCTGGGTCCTCTCCTGTTTGGTATCTACTTCTCTGAAGTACAGGCTAACAGAGAAGGTCTTTGGCTATTGAAGTTCGCAGATGACTGCAAACTAGGAGCCATAATTGAAACTCCTAACAATGTGGACATCCTACAAAAGGGCCTCACTGAGACAGATGCCTGGTGTCAAAGCCATGGCCTCAAGCTCAATGCCAAAAAGTGCATTGTCATCCCCTTTGGTAAAAACTCTGTACCCATGAACTACAACATAGGTGGTAGTATACTTAACACCGAAAGTGTGATAAGAGACCTTGGGACACAGGTGGACAGTAGTCTCTCCTTTGATAATCACATCACCACAGTAGTCAGGAAATCATTCTACGTGGCACACCTCATCACAAAACGTTTCTCATCCAGAAAAAAAAAGAGGTCATTGTTCCCCTTTACTCATCACTCATTAGACCCATTATAGAGTACAATGCCCCTTTTGGTATGTACCTCACAAGACATCTACAACTGGAAAGGCCACAGAAATACCTCACAAAGAGGATTACCAGCCTCAAATAGATGCCCTACGCAGACCGTCTCAAAAAACTCCAGCTTTACTCCATCGCATATCGCCTACTCAGTGGTGATCTCTGCCTAACATACAAAGCTATGTCAAACCCAGAGCTGTTGGACGTGCTCCACTTAAAGAAATCCCAATCCCTCTGAGCTACACGCTCTAGGGACCTAAACCTTGTCACCACAATAAACAGAACATGCCGGAGGGATAGATTCCTGTCACAGAGACTTCCCATACTCTGGAATAAACTACCTATCTATACCAAGCAAAGCTCCTCATTAGCACTCTTCAAGAAAAATCTTGATGATTTGATGGGAAATAGGAAATTCACCCCGGGGATCACCTCTGTGGCTCTGCTCGACAGTGGCACAGGAAAATTATTTTCTTGGGTGGCAAAAGCCACGGTAACTTTTTAGCTGGGCTTGTATAGGCCCCAGGGCCGATAGCCTAGTACCTATCTATGAACCTATAATGGTGAACTAGACTACTGACAGTAACAATGTCAAATAATATTGAATGTGTATGTGTACCGAGATTAAATGGAGTAGTTTATTTTAAGTATGGTTTAAAATAGGAATAGTAGATTTAAAAATTTTAATTAGTACAGTTATATGACAAGCCATATGATGAAGAGGCAAACATATATTAAGTTTGTTTTGTATGTAGTAGGGTTGTTCTGAAGAAGACCTTGATGTGAGTCATAAGCAAACAATAAAACTTTCAAAGTGTTATTTTTGGCTTGCCAGCTATTTTCATTTATTTTTCTGAAGTGTTATTTTGTTAATTTCGTTTTTTTGTATACCTTAGAGAAGCCAGTTTTTAGACTATTTTTTGTATACTTTAGTTATTAACTCAACTCTCTTCAGCTCATCTTTACATATACTTATTGAAGAAATATGATACTTCCTGCATCTCAATATGCCTTTGCTACTCTACTCATGAACACTAAGATTGAGAACAAGTGACTCAATCCATGCCACAAACACTAAGAAGAATACAATACTAAGTTCCCTCTCACTTACCTAGTATTCTAACTTTGTGTTACTTTTCCCTCACACTGCTACCCCACCACATCTAATCCTATTCCTCACCTTGTGTTCATGTCTGTCATCCTGCGCTCTACCCAGCTGTTTCCCCATCTTTAAAATTTACCCCGACTCTGACTGTCAATAGATCCATTATACTCTTCCAACACTTGCTGTTTCCAGGCCCTAGCAATATGCTTCTACATTTTCCTGCTGCCACTTGGAGATCCAAACATTCCTCCCACTGCTCTTATTAGACCCTATCACTATGCTTCTTCACCTTTCTTACTATCACTTGAAGAACCAAACATTCCTCCCAGCTTCACTGATTCCCCTGTTTCTCCAAACCAATTAAGGAAAGCTTCCATCTGTTCTCTATATTTGTATTATTTTTTCCATATCTTCCTTGCTTGATTCCAAGCGTCCTTCACCATATCAAACATCCACCATATGTATCCAATTTAGTTCCTGTTTCCCACACCTCCGGCATTTTGTATCAGCTGTTTCCCAAACCATCCTTCCAGACCTTTAGCTTAAGAGAAATCACCTAATATTTAAATATTTTCTTAAGCCTGTACCATATCCCAAACTCCTTCTCACATTTCATCTTTCTCCACACATCTACCTCTTTTACCCATTCCTCAAGGATCAGTCTAGTAACCCGTTTTGCATCATGAATTCTTAGCTGCATACATATAATGCTCATTCTTACTTCTCCAGTATCCCACCCATCTTCTTCCACCCTCTCAGTTTCCATCAATATGCTCCTTTTCCCTCAGCCCCTGCTCATTCTCTTACCCATTTTTTAACCTTGAGAAACATTCTTCTATGGAATAACCAGTCCTCCTCATTCAGTCTAAAGCACTCCTTTGACCATCTGACATCCAACCCGTCTTCCACATAACTACACCCCTTGAAATCATCCACTTTCTGTAAATCAAGCCTCTTCCATTGCAGTAGAGCGACTTCCATCGTCCCATATACTTTATAACCTCCGCTCTCCTCATTTACAGCTTTCCAACTCCCTTCTAATATCCTTCTTAAATATACCGTTTAATCTGAAAACTGTCATCACATACTGCAGATGTCGAAGATAGGCCTCCTGAGATCCAAAGTCACCATCCAGTGATCGGCACATAGAAAGAACTTCCTAAGGAACTTCCAACTGGAGCAGAGAGAAGAACTGGCTGCCTGTGCTTCCAGTCCTGTGGAATTCTTTGCCATCAGCTCCATCTACAGAAAGAAGCCGAGGAGATGTTGAGAAAAGGAAAATTAAATTTGTCGCCTAGCCTCGAAACCATGTCCAACCTTCTTGGGTAACCAAATGCCCTTTTTTGAAAAGTCCCAGTTTTTTCCGCCTTAGAGAGCTGCCAGTAAAGCAGAGTCCTGAAGACAGGTCAACTTAGCTGACTCTGTAAAATAATCTAAACTGGTGCATTATTAGACTTTTTTCCTTTCCTTTTTTTTTTTAAAACTATTCCACTGAAAAAGAAAATCAGATTGCAGGAGCATCCATAGGATCCATCTAACAGCTTTATGCTCTGAAGGAAGACAAGGACTTTTGCTTTCAGGCATGGAACATAACAACTAGAACTAGCCACCCTGGAAGAAGCTTGTAAAGCATCAAAAAACCACCCTGCAAAGAATGTACCAACCTAACCCTGTCTGAAGCATCTAAATCCTGAAGCTCCTTACAGTCAAATACCTTCCTTCAAAAAAGCATCCACTTTACATTTCAATTGACAATAGTTTCTCTGATCAGCCCTAGGGCTCTTAAACAGTACTTGTGAGCTTCCCAGAACCTGTAGTATCTATCTGGTTTAACCAGGGCAGGAGGCAGAGAATCTGGGTAAGGCAGCCTCAGAAAATACATCCTGAACAACATCCAATCAGAATAATCATTTTCTGAAATGTTCCTCATGGAATGCAATATAAAGAAGAAAGAAAATCTTTCTGGAAGCTGGAGGAGAAGCAAGAAGCCTCCCTCTCAAATCAAATAGGGAGGGGGGGAAAAGGTCTTCCTCTTGGACAGAGACCTCCTGGAAGATTGAAGACACTAGACCAACAACTCTCCAAACTCTACTCTGGCCTCTCTCTCAGGGGAGGCATGGAACCCTCTAATTAAAGTAATCAAATCTTCAGCCATCTTTAATGTCCATGAGGGGGGAGCACAGAACAGAGCACCTCACCCCACCCCTCACCCCTGAACTACCAGAAGCCAGTAACAAAGGCTCCCAAAGGCTCCCCACAACACCACACTACAAGAGCAGAACCAGCAGAAGCAGCAGCTGAAGCTCACCGACCATCCCCACCCACGGCGCTCAGTGGTGTTTGGACCCGTTTGGACTTTTTGCTTAGCTTTAGAAGATAGAGCCGGAGAACTGAGGCATGTACGTTTTTGCTACAACGCTCGCAAACACCAGCCTAGCACAGTCCCCGGACGCTAATGATATTAGCATTATAAAAGTAAAACAAAAGCACAAACCCAACAACACATCGTGCTCAGGCCCTAAACAAATGCAGAGTGAATGGTAATCCCTGTGGAAAATCTTTTCTACAAACCACAAGAAACAGTTTAACTTTTTTGACATCCACATCCACACTGAGGCAAGAAAGACAATAAAATGTCCATGGGCATTTGTCAGGACTGCAGCAATGGGAGACGACGAACATCAAATTATTTCACAATTACTCTGATATTAGTAAAGGAATAAAGACCTTACAGATGATTAATGAAATAATTAAACTGTATTAAATATCAGGCATTTTCTTTCAGAAACACCTCTAATAACATACTTGTATAAGATGATGGGTATAGGGATCCTGTCTGAAATTTAACATTATCAGGTTTATGGACATCTGTCCTGCTGATTGTAGCAATATTATGCAATAATAATGCAAGACTTTACTTATTTTCTTGTTTTATGAAGTATTGATCATAAGACTGCATTAGGGGCTACAGCATTACTTCAGTGGCAGATTACAGGTGATCTGCTGTGGCGACCCCTAACGGGAACAGCCGAAAGAAGATGATGATGATACTATCGTGTATAGTTGTACCCTGTGAGCTATTTCTTATCTTCGACCTACGGCAGACGTAGCTAACAAAACAAGTTCCCCAAGATAACTCTAAGCAGATGTTTGGAGACACTTGTCTGAGATCCTTAACTAATTTATTTATTTTTTCGTTCCTCTTCGCTCGCCGATCCAGTTAAAGATTTACAAGACAGAAAATACTAATATTTTTTCTGTAAAATTGTTGGATATTTTTAATTTTGCGTTGAACAGCCACGTCAAAATAACGTACGAGTTAAACTTTTAGGTTCGGTTGCATGGGACTGATTTCTCCGCCGTCAGATAAATATCCATCTACTATTGTATACAAGTGCAGGGTAAGTCACTTTTATGATCTGAAGTAAACTTATAGTCTCAAGAGACATTGTCGTGAGGAAGTAAATACACAGGTTTCCCTCCCGGGTTCCCAGTCCCCTGCAAGACAAAAGACCTTCACTGAATACCAATTAACTAATCGTAAAATAACCACACATAAAAACGTTTTATGAGTCTTCTCCTTTTTTCAGTCAAACAGACATTCACAAGCGATTAATTCATGTCCTTCATTCATCCTAGCATGCTTAATTCCCGATATTTTAATAACCTGCAACTAGTACCCATCAAGTCTTAAAACTACTTTAAGATAAAAGTTGTTTAGAGTGACCTAAATTTAACAATATAAAAATTACCAAGCAGAAATTAAACCCACTCCTTTTAACAAAAATGCGGTAACAGATTTATTGTCGCAAATGTTAGGTAATGCGATACATTTCTGCACCAGGCGTTGTTACTTCAGAAAGCAATTCATTTGAGCATTATGACGTACGTGTGACGTCGCATGTTCTTTAAGTTTCACGTTTAGTTACCTTAGAAAAATTATCAATACTTTGTTTTGCGAGTTTGGTAAAGTGATGAAAAAGCACATTTAACAATCACTCAGTCGTTTACTTGAGGTCGGTAAGCTAATATATATTACACACTTAACATTCATCCAGTTGTTTTGTGATACCAGCTACAGCTAAAGAGAAACTGTAAATACTTGCTGAATAAATCCTAATAGGAAGAGCAGGATGAATTATACTGCAAGAAAACATAACAAAAATGGTAAGTATTCTGATTTTAAGCCGAAATGCTGCTTTGACCAATTTAGCCGTGGAATATTAAAGGCATTATGAAAAATTAGCCACATAAACTGTAATTATCTGAAAGGTTCAGACACATAAGCAAGTCATCCCTTGGAAGATGATGTTGAGATCCACAGCCCTTACTGTGCTGCAGGGTGTCTTTCAGAAAAAAAAAAAAACAAGGTTCTGGAGATAAAAAGTTCAGCAGCTGAGACCACACACCTCTGTCTAGCAATACCAGCATTGTGGACACTACTGCTGAATGGGGTAGTTGTAAATAGTCCAGAAGCTATTTCAAACCTTGAGTTCAGCTATCAGTGAATATTTAGGGAAGATTTCTTTCACACTGATTCTCAGACAAATGGGTCAATCACTGCTGCTAATTTCTGTTATTGATAGTGGTCTACCTTTCTCCCCTGGGAACACTACAAAGAATATATCACCAGTGCAGGCTGCATAAGCCTTGAAAAAGCTATTTTTCATTTTATTTTTATTTTCTTTGTGGGGGGACTATAATGTTTATTAAGTAATTAAAGGGTTGATGATTAAACACAGAAAAATACAGACAAAATGTGTCTTACATTGATTTTAATATATTCTATCATGCCTCTAGTCATATCATATTTCCTTACTTGCTATGAATATTTAACCTGTACTAGATTTCATCACCCCTTAAAACAAACGATTCCGCATACTCTACTAGCCCCACAAAGCCATAGTAACATAACATCCTCAACATCCTACCTTCTACCACAATATCACAGACTATCCCATAATAAGTATCACCAAACTAGAAAATCTATCCCCATTTTCTGTAAACTTTTAAAACAGTCACATAGTCCTCTACAGCATCTACTACTACACAGTGATATTCAACCAAACCCAGGTCCAAACAACTCCATCTCTGATCCCATTTCCTCCCATCCCATCACTTCTCATATCCTCCCTAGTACCCAAAACTCTCTTCTCATAGGTCACCTCAACATACGTAGCCTAAATAATAAAATTACCCAACTCCATGCCCTTCTAGACTTATACTCCTTTGACATCCTCTGTCTAACAGAAGCCTGGCTCACACCAGTAACTAAGGACAATGATATAATCCCACCAGGTTACAACATCCTGAGATTTGACCATCTGAATAAAAATGGTGGTAGGGTAGCAATACTGTATAAATCTGAACTACAGGTCATACAACTAGATTTACAACCTCTCACCCAGTAATGCTGAATTGTTATTCTCTACGCTCCAGATTAATGCTAAGAAATCATTATACATAATTTGCTCTGACATCCCACCAGGCAATAACATTAATACTCTTGAAAATATCCTTAGTTGGCTCTCCACATCCTTCCCACAAGAAACCATACTCCTTGGAGACGTTAACATAGACTGGAAATGCTGTACCTCTTTCAAACCAACTACTCACATAAACCTTTATGGCTTTAATCAAACTATCACCTCCCCTACCGGAACCCATAAACCTAGCAATAAACAAGCCACCTTAGATTGGATATTAGTTAACAGCAATCCCCTCTCTTATAAAACAGGTATACTTCCTGACAATATTAGTGACCACTCTGTTACTTATATAACTAGACAAAAGACCCTTATATCCAACCAAACAATCTTTAGAACTACCTAGAACAAAAAAGTCAACCCAGCTAGCTTCCAAGCAGAGCTCAAAGCTTGCAATTGGTCACCCCTAAAATACCTACCTCTTGACGAAGCAGTCTCTTACTTTAACACTAAATTTTTGCAAGTCGTAGAACACCATGCTCCCTCTCGCAGTCAGAACTAGGAACAAACCTGCACCTTGGCTCACAAAAGAAACAAGGCAAAAAATGCTTCAGAGAAATAGAATCTGGTCCAAATGGAGAAATACTAAACACTTAACTGATCATAATACCTTTAGACAGCTGAGAAATGCTACAAAAAAATTAATACTCCAAGATAAAAAAACTATTACCCGAAAATCCAGCAAGCCCAACATCAAAACCCACAAAAATTCTGGACAGGTATAAATAGCCTACTCCATCCAGGTCACTCCAAAACTCCTACCCCATCTAATTTGACTCAGAACTCTCCCAACCGAATTGCCAATACTTTTAACAAATTTTTCTGTGAAACAGTCCAAGCCGTAGCAAATACCTTAGCTCCTGCCAGCATCTCTAACACATGCTCTCTAACCAATATACCTCCTGCCTTACAACTGCAGCCTGTTCCAACAGCTCTCATCCATACCCTACTTCATAAACTAAAACTATGTTCACCTTCAGCTGACCTCCTTCCAGCTGAATTTCTGCAAATTGCAGCTGATGTACTTGCTTATCTCCATATTAATAAATAGAACCATTACAGGAGGTTCTATCCCATCTCTCTGGAAAGTCTCACATATTATCCCATTACATAAGGGAGGTAACTCAACTGAACTCTAACTTCCGTCCCATAGCTTTACTTTCCCCGTTAGCAAAAATCATGGAAAGATGCATTCATCGGCAACTACTTGATCATCTCCTTCAAAATAATTTATTAGCTGACTGCCAGCATGGCTTCAGGCCATTTCATAGTACCACAACCGCGCTCCTATCCTTTTCAGACTGTATTAATAAAAATCATAATAACAACTTGCTCTCTTCAGCTCTCTTTTTAGACCTCTCCAAAGCCTTTGACATGGTGAATCATCACCTAATGTTAGATACACTTAAATCACTTTCAATAGACACTCAGACAATCAAATGGTTTAAGTCCTATCTAGAAAACAGACAACAAGCAGTCCTCTGGGACAATAACCTATTGACCCAGCTCCCTATCTCCCTAGGAGTCCCACAGGGCTCTATTCTGGGACCCCTCCTTTTTTCCATTTTCATTAATGATCTGAAAACATCCCTTCCTCAAACCACCTGCATACAATATGCCGATGACTCTACATTAATCTGTGCTGCAGCATCTCGTGCTGAACTGCAGTCTAGCACCCAAAAAGCATTTACCATAGTTAAAAACTGGTTCTTCAAATGCTGTCTCCTCCTAAACTCTAAAAAAAAACAAAACTGCTATTATTCACCCCCACCCTAAAGTCTCCCCCCATCAATTTCTCAGTAGTTTCAAATAATGGTACTGTAACAGTACCTGAAACAACAACTAAACTTTTAGGCGTAACAATCGATCACAATCTTAGTTTTAACTCTCACATAAACTTAACCATTAAATCAGTCAATAGAAAACTTGGTTTCCTTTATAGGCTAAACACCTTCCTTACACCTTCTGCCAGGACTACTATCGCCCAGACACACCTAAGTTCAACCTTTCTCTATGCATCACCAATTTACACTAACCTATCCAAAAATAATCTAAATAAGCTGGCCACTGCTTATAATAACATTGCCAGATTTGCTACTGGTTCCCCATTCTGGACCCACCATTGCAAAATCTGAAAAAGTTAGGATGGTTGGAACTGCAAAACCAATTTCTTCTTCAACAGCTAACTATAACTCAGAAGATCCGGTATCATCCTACAAATACTCCCATACTCTCTAGCTTATTAACCCATACAAAAATCTGACAACCCTACGCTCAGCTAATAAGGTACTAGTAGCCACCCTTAAACCTAATGAATCTGGAGACTGTCTATTTGCTAATACCATTGGAAACTCTTGGAACAAGCTTCCTAATAAACTAACATCCACACCTCTTTTTAAGAAGCAACTAAGAACCTTCCTTACTTCACAATGGCTATGCCCATGTACTAATCCTGACTGATATTTCCTCCTCTTAACCACCACCATCACATGACCATAACATTCATCCTCTGATGCAAAAAAAAAAACATTTTATATTTATGTTGTTCTAATATGATCAATTTATACATGTATATATGTTTCTTTCTTTCTAATTTTGTCTAGGTTTCTCATATGTAACCTATATGTACTTATATATTCAAGTCATTCTGTTTCCTCTTAGGTTATCTACTTAAAGTGGTATCTGTGTTTAACTCGTTTTAAATGTTATCCTTTTATGTCATTTACGTTCAGATTTGTGTCAGGTTGTATAATGCTGTAATGGAGCTTTTCTCCCCGGTCATCTACTGAAAATGGACATATATCCAGTTAGACTAGCCCGATCAACAAATGTAAAATAAATAAATAAAAATACAAAATTCTATGCAGCCAGTCTAGCATTTCAAAACTTTCTATTTGCTTGTCTTTTATGAGCACAGTACTTCTTTGAAGTCTCAAATAATATTTGAAAAAACATGGAGCTATTCAGCAAGCTATAAAGAAACTGCATAGATTCAGTGCTGGTTTTCCATGTGAATTCCAAAACCTATTGGAATACAGACAGAAAGGAATCTACACAGAAACAATGTTAGGGGCTGCTGTTGCATTAATTCATGTGTATGTGCAACAGACTGAAGTCTATACTGCTGCTTCTGCTAATAGTCCACAACCAAGAAGAAGAGTTTTCAGACCCCATTTAACTTGTCAAAATCTGCATGACATGGAAATTGTAGAGCACTACAGGGTGGATAGGGACACACTGCAGGAACTCTGTGACTTCTGTTGTCCTCAGCTCAGAGCCAGGCCAAACAGAGGAAAACCTATACCAGTGGAGAGAAAGGTATGTGTGACACTTAGAATTTTAACTATAGGAACACTTCAGAGACCAACAGAGAGCATGCTGGGGATGTCAGATGAGGCAGTTGGGAAACACAGCTGGAGAAAAAGGAGCTCATTTGACAACTCAGGATGAATGCCACGGCAATTCTTTGTTTAAATGACCATACCTCATTGACACCAATAATTAAACTATTATCAGCTGAACTATAAATAAAGAGAAACAACCAAGCAACACATATTAAGTTTTATTTGGATCCCTACTTTTAAATAGATTCAAAACTTTTACATACCTTGTATGCATTTTGCTATTTGTTTTCAGATTTGTGTAACTCACAAATATATAAAGGTTGGTGAACAATGCTTAGTTCACTACATTATTATTTTTACTCATTTTATTTTTAGGTCAGTCAATGTTTTTTGTATTGTATCTTGTGGAAAATCACATTTTACATGCTTAAATGTAACAGTGTCTCTTTAAAAAATTTAAGTGTTGTACTAATTGAACCATCACTTTACATGATTTTTAAATAAAAAGAGGTTTTATAAGTAAGTTAGATGGTTCTGAAGAAGTTCAAGGTTAAATAGATGAAAGCACTTGACCATTTTTATGTAACTGGCATTTTTTTGTTTGGAATTAGTAAAGGCTCCGTTTTATGTGATACCTGGAGTCTGCATTCTTACTTACTTTCAGTGACAAACTAACAGTTTACAGTGCATTGAGGGTTGTTGGTGACTGTTCACTATGTGAACCTTTTTTTGTTTTACAAGCACTGTCAGCTGTGCACCCTGAGCATCAGACACAAATGTTATGTATCCCTGAATCCGGATTATATAAAACATAGATATGGCACAGTTATCATCGCTTGCACAGGGTGCTGTGTGTGTGTGTGTGTGGGGGGGGGGGGGCAGGAAGCCTAGGCTGACAGAAAAGCTTTGTGAGTGTGTGTAAGTGAGGAAGAGAAGGAGGCAGACATTTGGATAAAGTAACAAATGGCCAGTGAGACAAAATGAGCTTTAAGCTTCATGGCTGAACCATGTAACTCTTGTGTGTGTGTCTGTATGGGCCCTGCAGGTGAAATTGGTGTGGGAGTGGCTGCATGATTTGGCTCTGTGTTAGCTCTACATCTTGGTATGTCAGACAGATGTGAGCTGCGCATGGTAGAGGTGGCAGTTCACCATTGTACCCCACTATGAGAACTGACTCTGCCAGGAGTTCCATTGGCACATCCATGCCCACATTCAGATGCATTGCTGTTACCTGAATGTGACTGGTGTCTGCTGGATGAGCTCCCCTCATGAGGATGCCCGGGACCATGACCCCATGGTCTGCCATGTCTGGGTGTGGACACCAGCCACTGATGGAGCAGTGGAAGTAGTGCCACTATGGGAGCGTGATCAGGTGCAGCCACATCAGCTAACAGCAGATGATGTGGCTGACCTATGCCCATGAGGATGCCGTCCCCCTCCCAGCAAATGTTCCATCACAGATGCGTCATCTTCCATTTGAAAGTGTAATTTATCCAATCCATTCAATCGGGAACATGGTGGAAGTAGTCACACTTGTCAGTTTGCACCACGTCTACAATCATAAGCATTTCTTTGGAGGACCTATAGGAATGTGCCTGTGCCTTCATGATGGCCCTAAACATATGTTGAGCAGTACAGGAAGACACACCTGTATCAGGTGGAGGATGGACAGCAGGCCTCCTCGGAGTACCTCTAACAATCCTCATGTGTGGCACCTCACCCACAGTTTGGCTACAATCAGAGTCAACAGGCACTTAAGCTGCAGTAAGCATACTTCCCTGATCAAGTGGCTCACCCTCCACCTGTCCAGTATCTGAGGTGGGTCATTGGAATGAGTTGATGTAGGCCTACTGGATGTGACTGATGGAATTACAGGGGATGGCTGAATGTCAACCTCAGTATCAGATTGAAACTCTGCACACCCACCCCTCAACTGTGCCTCTGTTTGGCCACCGTCATCATCAGAGTCTGCCGATGCTCTGACATCAGGTGGCAAGAGTCCTACACTACCACTGTCAGGATCACCTGTAATAATAAGCAACAAACACAAGAAAGAAATTAATAGCTACATACTACAGACAAATCTATGCTAACAAATCAACAGTGGTGCCACTACTACATACAGTAAAGCAAAACACATAACAGTCCTGACACCTACATCACACATATGGATAAAATATATAAATTATTTGAACTGCTCATCACTACTGACAGAAAATATATTTGGCTCACCATGTGCAGTTGATGCTATGCTTCCCATAGATGATGATCCCGGAAGAAGTTAAGCAAAAGATACGGACAAAATCATCACAATTAACAGTAACACAGAGGATTACATTTTTGTCCTTTCTATGTCCATTAATGATACTTCTAACAAGAACTTGGATGACAAGTCCAACCTAAGACCATGTGTAATCACTCAGAACGTGTTGTTAACTATAGCAGTCTACAACTCCACCCAGAACAATTTTTTGCTAAACAGAACTTACAATTTGTTGTAAATATTTTACTGTACAAGGGTATTTAACAATTGAGATACATAAGCCTACATGGAAGCTCCCCCTGGGATATGCTTGCTGTCCCTGAAATGGTAGCACCAGTGTCAAGGACATGCTGTTCTGTACTTTCCTGTGAGATGTACAGATCCCTGACAGTGGACAGGAACACTTCATTTGCTGTTATTGGTGGCTCTGTAGCAGGCCACCCTGGTACCCATCTGCTCACGGACAGCTGCAGCTGCTCTCCTCTGTGCAGATGAAATCATGTCAGTGGCCCTATGACGCACGTGATTATTTGTCCTGTTGTGGCTGCCTACTGTGTTCACATCAGCAATTACCTGCTGCCAAATTTGCATTCTGCCTGACATATCTCCACGTCCCCTCTCAAGCAGAAAGGCAACATCTTGTCTAAAAGCTTGCACAATGACCTGATTCTCAGGGTCATTGAAGGGTGGTTTTCATGGATTGGGACACCTGGGTAGCATAGTCCTAGGTGACTTAAAACACAACAGAAGGATAATACACATAAGTTTCACATAAAGTCCTGTTACCAGTTAACACATAAAAGGTAGCATTTCACTATTACCCACTGAGATATTGAAATATAAAAAAGGAATTGTGTGGTTGTAACATATTACATTCACACAGAAATCAAGGTTGCATGGAAAACAAGGAGAGTAATAATAGCAACATATCCTTGTTTGTGCCAAAACAAAAATGTAGCTTTGCTCCCCACCCCCAAAAAAACTGACAAATGATACATAAGCAAACCATCAATGAAATGCTAAAAGTGCAAACAAATGAGCTGTCCCTGAAACATGTCTACATATTTAACAAAGAACATTCAATTTTAAGCTATTTCCAATCATGTATACCTATGGTCAGCACTCCCCTAGATGTGTGTGTGGTCTATCCTAGAAGGCTAGCACCCCTGTGTCATTGAAAATATAGAACATTTACAATTTCACAGAAATAACAATAGAAGACTGTACACAGAACAACAGTTGTAGCATTAGCAGTTGTGATGACAGTTAATACGACTGTGCATCTGAGAAAGTGAAATGCCCTGACAAATATACCCATGCCATCAGTACACTTCTATGAAATGCATACAGATAAGAGTAGCATTTGCTAATGCAAATATATTAGTAAATCTTTCTTAATGACATTTCAGCATATGTGGTATATAGATTAAAACTGCAAGCATACCTTCTCAAGGTCAGTAGTCTTCTGTGCATATATATCACAAAGTAATATCCTCTTTTATGTTATCCACATAAACAGTCTGCTCACCTTCCGGTTCCCTAGCTACATGGTTTCTGTTTAATGGTGTAGAGTCAGGGCTGTGAACATGGTGAAGATGCAAATGAGGTGTGAACTCATTAGAATTGCTGAATCCCAATTACTTGGCTGTGTGTAGCAGATGTAAGCATAGTGCAGACACCCCCTCAGTGTTCATTGCTAATGGATTGCAATTGGCAAGAACTACTGGTAGTGAGAAGGAAAACATAACAGCAATTCAGGCTGCCCTACATCCATTAGGTGTGCCAGCCAGGATAGACTTAAAATTTGTAGAAGTAATTGTATCTAAGTTATAAATGTAAGTTAAGCAGCACACATTTCACAGTTTCTGTTCAATAACATCCAGCCTCCCCTTCATTTCTTGACAACTGCATATTATTGTTATTTAATATCCTCACACATTTTAAGGACAATGATACAGAATACCTTACAGATTGCATGTCTTAGATTACTGCTCAGATAAGACAAGAGTGAACGACAAACACAGAGAGATAAGACAGAGTTGCATTTTTGCAAGCAATAGTCATAAATAGTTCTGTGATCACTCAGTGCACTACATTGGAAATTAATACATATATAAACAACCATCATATGCTTTCTTAGTACTGTGGATGATGTTGCTTTTGGTTGTATGCAGAATGATTTCAGTTACATGCTGTAAAACTGTTTTGTGGCAAAGAGGGATAAGACACCCTTACTCTGTTGTGAAGGTTCATTGGAGTGAGAGTTCAAATCCAGGCTTGTGTAAAAATATTTACTGTGTACCAACAACAGTTTTGTAGTATTTATTTCATAGATATCTTTTTTTCATTTCAACTAATTTTCCCTTTTTATTTTTTTATTTTTTAATCTAGTGTTTGCTCTGTGAGTGGCTTAGCACAAACAAGGGAAAAGAGAAACACAATGAATGGCAGGTTTAGCTGTGGTTATCTCATTTGCACAATGCTTAGCAGTGGCACACACAGGAAGCAGACAGAACACTGCAGACAGGACTTAGACAGTGTAAAGGTCAAAACGGATAAATTATTGCAATTTTGCTTTCCATGGCACAATGCCCCTAAGCAACATTGAGCGGCAGTTAGCAAGGTTCCCAGACACCTGCAGCCATGCAGACAGGAATCAGACAGTCAGTAATGTAAAATGGATACATTCTATTAATTCTGTTGGACACCATGCAGACACACTAAGTGGTGCTGTGTGGCAGTTAACATACAAAACTTAAGAATGAATAAGGAATTATGCAACTGTCATTTCACTGTTCCTGTGTCAGCAGGTGTAAATGTTGGGCTGTAATACAGAGGGTCCTGGATTATAATACAGGAAGTACAACATATTTTTTTTACTGTTGTGACAGTCCAGTTTATTGCAATGAACAGAAAAATATACAAGTGTTATTTCAACATTCTTTTGCCAACAGGTGTTAAGTATAGGGCTGCCATATACATGGTCCTGGGTTCTAATACAGAACATTTCAGGCATTTTTACTATTTTCCCATTTCACATTGCATTCAATCCCACTTATAACACTTTAGATAGTGGAACTTATATGAATTAGATGTAGGAGGGATTAGACACCCTTGTTGTGTTTTCAGATGTATGACTGAGGATGTACTGTCTACTATATTTCTGTAAGTATAATTCTGCTATATGGACTTGGATGGCCTTCACACTTAAATAAGACACATACACAAATGAATCTAAATACAAAAACCTTGTCAGATCACACACATACATGTTTAACACCTCAAGCTGTCAGCTGTATTTATGAATGATTCATGACTATGGCTGAGCAGCACTTCTTCTGTGGCATAGATGAAAATCACCAGTGTGGAAGAAAATGTTTTGTCCCTTAGTCATAGATTTGAATCCCACACTTTAAAAACCAATTGTATCAGTATATAAAGTCAAAACAAAAGTACGTCACATCATGGAATTTATGCTCCCAGTGCATGTCTGCAAAGTTAACTCACCTAACAATTACAGCAGTTCAAACTAATGTCAAGTATCAGATTAACCTTCCAGTTTCAAAAACTGCTTTAATCTCTGCTTGGCACTGTTGCTCTCCACTTAACATCACGCAAACATGTTTGACATCTTTTCTCAGGATTGCACACTACCTGTAAATGTGATAACAGGAAATGGCAGGAAGTCATCATTTGCCATTGCACTACTTTCAGCATTAGACATGTCTGGCATTAGAGGCGAAGTTGCCCAGTTTAGGGTGTAGGGCTGAGGTGTTGGGGAGTCCAGGATATTTATTGGACTCATGGTAAAGCACCACAGCCAAAGGCTTATGCAGGGGGACTATTCTGGCTTCTAGTATAAGTCTGAGGCTTGGAGTAGTTTGGCTATAGCTGTATCCAGTGCACCTGGCATCCCATGCATTAGAGAACAGCACCACCTAAACAAACTACAAAGGTGCAAGAAGGATACGCTCAATCAGTGATTGACTGAATTTCAAACTGGTGACATCCCACAGTTGTGTAAATATGCCAATAAAGATCATTTTTAATATAGCTAAAGCTAAATATAAGCAAGGCTAATATGCATAATGCTCTTCTGTTCTTTTCTTTGCTTTTCACAGCTAATACTAAAATAGAGCTGAATTGGCAGCCTCATGCTGAACATCTGGAGAGACTGAGGGAAGCAAATGATATGTATGCAGTACAACAGAAGTATATTATTGTAAGTTTAAAAGTTAATTATAGGTTTTTGGTATTCTATACAGTAGTAGCAAAGTGAGCTTGCATATCCTAACTGGAAAAGAAAGTATGCATGCATAAGTCTGTAGCACAACCCAAATTTTGGAGTCAAATGTAAGAATGTAGTCAGAGGTTGTGGGCTCTGTGATGTCTGGTACATATCCCACTGGACTGCCACCAATATGTGACAACCCCCACTTAAAACCTGAGTCAGTAGTCAAGGAGCCTCAATCTTTACCACTGACTCAAGTGTGGGAGCATCATGGAAAACACTAGAGCACAGAGCACATAAGAGTAAAATTTCACAATTTCCCTTAAGAGCACAACAGGAGCGTACTCTATTTTCCTAGGAGTGGACTATATACGACTGTCCACTCCAAATGTCATCCCTACACTTCAGAGAAATGTTCCAGTTTAAGACCTCTGATTCATTCACACTCAAAATAAATTCAAATCTCAACCACTCAAACACTTATGGGAAGCCTGACACAGATTTCCATCTCTGTTCCCTCCCCATTACAAATGGTGAACTCTGCCACCAGAGTCAGACTGGTTTACATGCTCTTCAAAGAGTGATCAATTATTAAAAATTAAATATCAAAATAAATGATAGCTATGACCAGAAGCAGATAGGCACTTGAGGTTACCTGGGGAGAACACTCTAATCTCTAAAGAACACACTGATTGTCTAGCCGCAATGTAAAGTAATGAAAAATATTTAATAATAAGTAAAATGATTAAAAGAATGTAAATCAATAATTTTCAATAAACACTAGAATTCAGTCACCAGAAATATAAAATTAAAGTGTAGGATAGAAGCCCATCATTGTAGAAAAACTCTATCTAAATAACTAAACTTTCCTAATCTAACTAGAGAATACTGTCCCCAATATAATCTAACTGACCTGCACTGTAACTGACTGCAACTCTTAACTAACTGCCCACAACTCACTTCAGCAGTCTCTTTTATAGTCCAGATTATCAGTCTCAACTGTCTTATTTTAAAAATAACAATCAGCTTTTTGAAAAAGTTAGTTTTCTTGTCAATCATCTGTTCAAATAATCACCTAGCAACTAGGAACATTCTAATGACATTACCTACTGATCAGTTGATTCTCCACAGACAGTTTGTATTTTGGAATCTCCCTCACAAACATGTGCAATTATAAATGTATTAAAACACTGACCGATTCTTTAAACATTCTGTATAAACAGGGAAATACTCAACATTTTAAAAACGTATTTATATTTTCACAATTTGACATGCTGGCATACAATACAAGTTAATCTGAGAACACACACAAATCTCCTGCCAGACATGTTAACACAGATGATAGTGTTTTCATTTTCTTCACAGACTCAAATACCATGAGCAGCAATTATACAATACTGTATTTTCTTCATAATATTACATAAATTAAACTCTATATAAGTGGCATAAATGCTCTGCTGTTAACTGTAATAAGTATACTTGGACAAAGCATCTGTGCAATATATGCACATTGCAAGGATTACTTTAAGCAATCTGTAATTATAGTTTGTAGTAGATAGGATGTATACTTAAATATAATATGTCAGGTAAAATAGTTGCATAATTGTGATAGTGCATTGTATGTCACATACAATGGTACTAATTTTATCTCTTTTTTTCTCTCAACCCAACCCTTGTCTTTTTTTATATTCTGTTATGTGATGTCAAAAAATGTCTCCATTTCATCCATCTGTAACAAATCACTAAATGCTTCACAGTAAAGTGAGGTAGGCCAGCCCCAGTGAGTCAGCCTCCCCTGACTCTACCAGCTCCAGCACTGATGCCCAGCACATCTGGGACCCAACATGGCAGCTGTGCCTCTGCTGGCCCTGCACTACAGGCACCCTCAGGTAGTACTGCACCAACAGCTGGTGATGTGATACCCTCCAGGAGTAGTGGGGAAGATGGGGATTTCATCACCCACCAGTAGATATCACAGTTGGTGCATCGGGTTGTGCACTGCACCACTGGTGTATGCCTACACCAGATGTAGAGGCTGCTCTGCTTCATGGTATATAGGAGGAGAAGACATCAAGCTTTGCTCCACCCAGTGGTGTAAAGGAATAGTGATGAAAGCATTGTGGGTGAAGATGCATTGTCCCCTCCCTCACTCCAATCATGGTGTCCAACAACCTTTTGTGTCCCTCACCATCCCTGTGTCTTGTCTTGTTTGTTTGCATTTGCTTACTCACCTACCCAACTTATCTGACCCAGAAATACCAACATCCCTTACTCGGCATTCTTCTCTTACTGAATTAAAAAAAAATGGGCACCTGTCCCACAAAAAAATATATCATTCCATATACTGGTCTTCATTTTGCACATCTTCCTGACACACTTGATTTCGTCCATGTGGCTATACAACATTATTGTGTTGCTGTCACCCCACTTTGTGGAGGTGACATTCCAAGTTCAGTTAATATTCTGTTCATATTGAAATCGCTAGCTATGGTTCTTTCCTACCTCCCTCCTGCACATTGCTGTATTTTTTCCCTTTGTTCTTCCCCCTGCTTGGTCCCCATTTCACACTTTCCTATCTACTCCATTTTAACACCTATAATCTGGTCAAAAAACAGAATCACACACAACACACATAAGTGCAAAAATCACTTTTTGGCCTCAATGTTGTGTGGAGTTTGGCAATGTGCACCAATGCCAAGCAATGGTAAACAGATCTTCTGTGGTGTGATTTACCTCCATTCACTCCTGCGTATTTATGCAATGCTAAAGTAAAACATAGTAATACAAGATGGATGTAGTATAAGAACAATTTCATTGCATTATCACTACTTATTTAAAAGTATTATATACACCTGGATTCAAACTAGTATCATCTGGGCTCAAAAAGAAATGTGTCAATGCATTTGCACCTGCAGCCACAGAGTTAGCTAAGCAGCAGGTGTGCTTTATACCCTCAGTACTAACTCTCAGAATTTTAGCAATGAGCTTCAGGTTTGTGCACTGCGTAACCATGTGCAAATGGGGAAAGCAGTAGAAATGTCATCTGGCATGCATAAATACTTTGGCAACCATTGTGCAAACCTGCTGTCCATCATTGCACTATGCAAACTAAATATTAGCATGTATTAGTTCTGTTTACTGTCCATTTACTATTCATGACATGAAATTACATGTGGAAACATAACAAAATGAAGGCCCTATCTAAGAATATGTCAGATATTTGCAATGTAGCCATGTGTTACCTCCCCCATACACTACAAATCTGATCTCTCAGTACTTGTTCAGAAATATATTGACTACACTTCATAAATTAGTAAGAAATGTTGTGATATACCATAAACATCTTTAGAATGACAATATACACATTCAGATTTTCAAATACTTGTAGTAATATGGACACCTGTTTGCATATGAAGCTGTCTCCTAAACTATACCTGCACATTGGAACACAACCACCAAATACTGCACACTCATTAATCTGGTAATATACAGAAATTGATCTATCTTGACAGTTGCACATGCCTATACATTCATTTCATGCAGGCTTCCCAACATATTCTCTCCAATATCCAGTGCTGATCTCATCTACCATAAGTTGTCCTGCAGCCTTGCAAAAGTCAGATTTGTACCATGACGCTTGCTTAAAGTACTGTGTTTTCTAGTCAGTGTACTTAGATAGGTAGGGGTTCTGTTTTCACCGCAGTCAGTTGGAGTGTGTGTGTGTGTGTCTGTCTAGCCAGAAGAGCATAAGTGTGTATCTGACAGTTATCACTTAAATGCCATGCATTGACAGTATCTTGACACCAGCACAACCCTAAAAATCCATTTCATGCAGGCCTCCCAAATTCTTCTCTCCAACATCCAGTTCTGATGTCATCCACCATAAGTTGTCCTGCAGCCTTATAAGAATCAGACTTGTGCTGTGGTGCTTGCTTAAAGTACTGTGTTCTCTAGTCTGTGTGCTTAGATTGGTAGGGATTTTGTTTTCACTGCAGTTAAGTGGGGGCATGTGTGCTTGTGCCCTTGTTTGACACTATGGAGTGCATTTTATACCAGCATATGGGACACTGCTATTCACATTTTTTCCTCACCAGACTCTGCTGATGTCATCCACTTTAGATGATTTGTGGATGTGCAGTATTCTCACTAGAGCAGGGTCAAAGACTGGCATGGAGGACAGGCACAAGTCACCTCATCCTATACAATACAGATTACAGTGACAGAGCTTTCAGTCTTTCCACATATGTCATGGAATGGTTTGCAGACCCTGTATTTTCTTAGTGAGAAGCCCTTGTGGTCTATCCAGCTGCTGCAGCTGTCTGGTGAGGTATATGCAAAAGGGAGCATTATACTTTATTAGTGTTCTGATGAGGTTTGAGTATAGTGGAGTTATATAATCCTCAGATCTGAAAACAATGGCCTGCCTTATGAGGTGCACCACATAGCCTTTCCATACCACTGTGGGCACTTGGTGGTTGAAGTTTAGATTGGTATCTACATGTGTTCCCAGGTCTTGCAGCATAGGAGGAGTGCTGTCAATACCTGTAACTGGCAGGGAATTCCACTTTGCAGAAGGTCAAAATAAACACACATTTTTGCATTTATTTGTAGACTGTGTGGCTTTGGCACCAATCATTTGTCTGTGTTAGCCCTTCTGTAGTATATTATCATCACTGGCGGACTCAATGATTGCACCTAATATGCATGAATCAGCAAACCTGGTAAGCCAAAGGCCATATACTTTATCCTGGACTATTCAGAAACACATTACAAACAGTTAAGAGCCAAGCACAGATCGCTGGGGTACACCAGTGGTGACAGCTCTACCGGTAGAGGTTGATTCACCAACTTTCACAGTATGTGTTCTGTTGGTGAGCCAATTGGTTAACCATCTAGTGATATAAGACTTAATCCCCATTTTTTTTAAATTTCCCTAAATCTTTTGGGTTTCTTATACCATGATGAGAATGGACCTCATTCCAAAGTCAATGTACGATTAAAGTTTGTGAAATTAGTATTGTTTCAATCATTGATGTCAGCCAGAAGAGCTCTTCACAGCACCCGCAATGTGCCCAGTAATGAATCTTTCTGCAATTCATATGGAGTTACATGTGTTGGTAACACATCTAAATATGATTGTAGATTATTTTTTTATAAGACCCATTGCTCCTACTACTATTGGGACTGTGTGGGTAACTTCCTTCCATGTTGCTCTCATTTCTGCCTGCAAATCCTGATATTTTATGACTTTGTGTTTCTCTTTATGCAAGGCACTGTAATCACTGGGTGTGGTGATTTCAGTGATAAATGCTACTTTCGTTTTCATTTCATGGACCACTACATCCGGTTTTCTAGCATCTATCTTTTGAACTGTTGGTAATGGATGATCCCATGTAATGTAGCCCTCATCATTTTCTGTGATACTTTGTGGCTCATGTTTCCAGTGTTTTTCAGCCACTTCAATACCATAATGTTTACACAATCACCAGTACAACAGTCTTGCCACATTATTATGCCTTTCAGTATAGAGTCCTTCTGCCATTAGTATCTTGCAACCAGCAAGGAAGTGTGAAACTGTTTCCAATTCTGTTTTACAAAAGATACATTTGTCTGTTTCTCCCACATGTTCAATGGACTTTGTAAACCAAAATGTATGTAGCCCACTATCTTGTGCCACCAATATTAACCTTTCATGTCTTGGTTTGAATTCATCTCTCCTTAACTATTCCTGCATTCATTCCTGATCAACATGAGATTCTTCCATAAGTTTTCTATACCTGCAACTATATTTATGCATTTTCCTAATTTCTTGCCTTCTCGTCTGGTCCTTCACCTTATATTCTTTTTTTTTTTGGCACATTCAGTTGCTGCCTGATTTTTATCTACTTGTGGTTTGATTTCCATTCCTGCTTGATGTCGATATGCTTCTGCTAGCCTAAGCAGGGAAGTCATCTTAGATTTATTCTTCTCGTGTTTCAAAACTTTCACTACATTTGGGACTAGTTAGGCCAGCTGGGAGAGTTTCACAATGATACCTGAGTAGGGGATTGTGTCAAAACCCTAGGCCAGATAAAGGTAGTCAGTATGCACTGCCTTACCTTCATCCAGGCCTATCACACAGAATCAATGGGCTGTGACAACATCACAGATTGCCAGTAGCATAACTCAGCACATACATATTTCTGACATAGTTGAATACACACTTCAACGTACCCTCTACCTGGACTATGTTCCCGTAGAAGGGTGTACATCAACATGCATCCATCTAAGTTGGGGGGACAGTACCTGATGCATGCATGTACAGACATATCCTGACTCTCCTCATCTGTGCGGTAGACCAACATGTCATCAGGGGCCTTTTCTAAATGGACACTAGTAATATCCCAGCTGTATGCAACAGACTTTTATGAGTTGCTAATGCTACATCCATATCTGTTACATCTGTTAGATGTCCTCAAACAAGTCATTGAGGGCATACATCATGACAACACTATCATCTTGTGGAACTTGACCGGGCAAAGGCATCTGACACACATCCGCACTGAGGTATTCACTCAGCACTGTCAGATGTAGCCATAAACACCTATATCACCAAGTGGGTAGACAAATGGATCATATACATGGCACCTAAATATGTTGAAATATGTGAAGTGACCTATGTGTCAGGTCCAGTGATCAGGTCAGAACATCAAGGCTGCCTGCTAGGCCCTTTCCTGTTCATTATTTAAGTCACAGACATCACAAATGACATATGCATCATGTGTCCAAACAGCTGTCTGAAGGACTGCAGATTGTGGGCAATCATTGACACCAACTGTGATATTAGTATAATATAGACCGTATCAACACACACCACAGATTGCTACCACAGCCATGATAACACATGCGATGAAACAAAAACATGGGGGGATGTTTTATGCGATGAAAACAAATGCACAACCCAAGAATAATGCAGACATCACACCCTATAAGCAGACCAAATGGTATGTGACCTGTGATCTTGGGTACATGGTATGTGGAGCATCCACCAGCATGTGGCCACAATGCTGACTACTCCCTTGTATGTAACAGAACTTCTGAGTATGTGAAGGACATCAATAGCCATAATACCGCCATAGTTCATAGCCTTCATGACTCCAATAACTGAGTATAATACACCCTTCTTCATGTACCTTCCTACACATCTTCCAGTAATTTGTAACTGAAATGTACCACATTTGCCACAGTGAGCTGTCACACATCTTATTAAACATACCTAAGCATTTCTTTTTGTGGCATAAACATTACTGTTTTGTCTCATTGCTGTTTTTATGCTGTGATTAACATTTCTGTAGTGTTTTCTGCCTAAAATATTGTAGGTCGTAGCTGTAGCATGGTCCCACTTTAGATTTTCTGTTTCTGGGCCTGTTTGTTTGTTTGTTTGCAGTGGCTGTTTGTTCTGAGCATGTGTCCCAGGCCATCTTGAATTAGCAGAAGCCTTTCTTCACCTTAGTGAGAGGATTGTGTTGATTGGTCACTGACTGGTAAAGTTTGGCTGGTCTTGGGCGTGGTGTAAGCACTCATTGGTCCTTCTGAGCTTTTTTTAAGTTGTTTTCAGTTGTACCGTTTGGTATTTAGGCCCTGCCTTTGAGAGGAATTCTGTTTATTCACACTGAGTTGAACAGAGGAGGGGCACTGACCACAACTGTGATCTGTGATATATGACAATAAGTATCCTGTTTTTTTGCTTATTTTTACTAGTTATTGCTTTTTCTAACAATTTATAGCACTTTTAATTGTCTGCTGCGTACTATTTTTTTACTGTATATTATTGCTATAAACTAATCTGCACTATTGTACTGAAATTGTCTGCCTTACAGAGCCTGTCACTTTTCTTACTGTCACAGTGTTCATAAAGCTTTTTTAGCTAGTTTCACTGTGTAAAAGGTATTAACTGGAAATTTTCTCTATTTGTTAATCATCTGTTTATTTGTTCTGATTTCCTGCAAAGGAGTGTATCATAAAACTGATTTGTTTGCAGTTAAAAGCATTCTCTAGAGTTGCCTTGCTCCTTTATCTGTTTAAAACTTTCGTTTAGTGTCTCACTGATGTTTTTCTGCTGTGATAAACATTTTTGTAGTGGTTTATGCCTAAAATAGTACAACTAGTAGCTGTAGGGTAGTCCCAGATTTGCTGTCTCTGGGCCTGTTTGTTTGCAGTGGCTGTTTGTTCTGAGCAAATGTCCCAGGCCATCTTGAATTAGCAGAAACCTTTCTTCAGCTTAGTGAGAGGATTGTGTTGATTGGTCACTGGCTGGTAAATGTTGGCTAGTCTAGGTCTTGGAGTAAGCACTCATTGGTCCTTCTGAGCTTTTTTTTAAAGTTGTTTCAGGTTTTACCTTCTGGTATTTAGGCTCTGCCTTTGAGAGGAATTCTGTTTATTCATACTGAGCTGAACAGAGGAGAGGCACTGACCACAACTCTGATCTGTGATATATAACAATAAGTATCCTGTTGTTTGCTTATTTTTACTAGTTATTGCTTATTCTAACCATTTATAGCACTTTTTATTGTCTACTGCCTGTTATTTTTACTGTGTTTTATTGCTATAAACCACTCTGCACCATTGTACTGAAATTGTCTACCTTACAGGGCATTTTGTTACTGTCACACCATTTGTAAAGCTTTTTTCACTAGTTTCACTGTATGAAAGGTATTAACTAGAGATTTTCTGTATTTGTTAAGCATCTGGTCTGATTTCTTGCCAATGAGTATATCATATAACTGATTTGTTTGCAGTTAAAATCCTTCTCTAGAGTCTCCTTGCTCATTTATCTGTTTAAAACTTCCATTTTGCATCTTACTGTTGTTTTTCTGCTGTGTTAAACATTTATGTAGGGTTTTCTGCCTAAATAGTGTAGCTAGTAGCTGTGGCATAGTTTTCCACCCTGCCTCCCTATTGGTGTCTTGTTCTTATACTTGGTAGCTTTGCAGTTGCCCACCCTAGTGTAAATTTGATCTGAGACACTCCTCACCATCCATTTTCATTAGCTCATTCTACCTAATACAGGAAAGCATTTGGGAAAGCCAACCCCTTTAATTTCTTAACCATGAATTATAGCCTTTCTCCCTTTCCACTTTACTAAAAAAAAAAAAAAAAAAAAACTTTATTTAGCTGCTTTTACAGTGTTTGTGTTTTCTCCTCCTAGACTATCACTTCATCTTGGTTTTTCTGCTACTTGTTCTTTAAAGTATTGTATTGTATCTTCTCTGCTGCATTTATTACTGCTTGTTTTAGCCTATTTAAATTTTAAGTGTTATTCTAAGCCTTTTAGTTTTGGTTTAAGCACTTGGGCTTTAGGCCTACCCTTTAGCTCCTCCCAGCCTCTCTCCCTCAGATTCTGACAAATATGGATGGGCAATTTCCTGTGGTTTCTCATGCCAGCCTGGTTGATATAGGAATCCTGAGACAGTTTATCAACTGCTTCGTATACATGGACAGCCATCTACTGCTACCACCTAGGAACACAATTTTTGAGAGATGCAGTTATATAAAGAAGCTAGAGTCTATGCTCGCTCACTCACAAGCCAGTATATCTGGCAATGAGAAGGTTGTTAACGCAATCACTACACCTCAAACACCACCCACAACTACACAACACACACCAACATATGTGGGTTTCTCAACAAAAAAACAAACCCAAACAAAGGAGACCTCAGAGGCAAAAACACATGAGAACTTCACAAACCTTCACATCACATACCATACATAGTCCACACAGCAGTGTCGTGCAGCCACTAAGTCCTAACCATAAACCCAACATATTAGTCATAGGAGGCTCCATTGTGAGACACACAGATGTGCCTCTCACCAAGCTGGGTAAGGAGAAAGTCATGGTTAGTTGTCAGGTGCCAGAAGCTGCCATATCACACACACTCAAGTCTCTCAACAACAGGTACAGTTATGACTCTGTCATAGTCTATGTTGGCATAAACGACTTGAGACGTACCTCCCTGAACTATATGAAGAGGGACATGATTGAGCTTGCTTAATATGTGTCCCAGGCAGGTATGTCCTTAGCCTTAAGCAACATTCTACCATCACCCAAAATGATGCCTCCATACAAACAGAAAATGATTCACTTTAACAATTTTCGTTAGTTTCTGGTGTCATTCCAGGGGAATCCAGTGCGTGACAGCCTGGAAAGATATGATAAATAGACCACAATGCTTTGCTAGAGATGGCCTGCATCTGTATCACTTGGGCTTCAGGCTTCTGGCAAAGGCCCTTGCCTCCCTCATAGTGCTTTTTTAGGAAAAGTCATTAGGTTGATACTACCAACATAAAAATTTCAATAAAATGCGAATTAAAGGTCATGCTGCTAAAAGCTAAGAGTCTTAACATGAAAGTGCACACATTGCAAGCATTCTTAACCCTGGAAGATGATGTCATTTGTGCAGTCACATAAACCTGGTTCAAAGCTGTGGACAGCACCCCAGCCTTACCTGGTTACTCATCCTATCATACATCCAGACCCCAAAATGTGAGTAGAAAAGCCAAAGGAGGTGGAGTTTCAATATATATTAAAGACATACATACCTACAGGCTGGTCAAAGAGTATGACACACAGGAGACACTCCAGGTGCAGTTAACCATTGACAAGACCTCTGTTCAAATTATAGCTAGCTACAGGCCCCCAAATTTGACTCAAGATACCCACTCCACCTATCTGGACCTCTCCAAGTCTATCAAGATTCACCACTTTACCCTGATCTTAGGTATCTTTAATTACCCAACCATAGATTGGAAAAACTACTCATGCCAGAACACAAACACCCAGAGATTCCTTGATTTTTATCAAAGCAAATACCTTGAAGCAGCTAGTTGATACCCCCACAAGTGGTGATAATATCTTGGACTTGGTATTAACCAACATGAGTAATCACTGCAGCATCCCTATGGTATCATTCTCCTTGGTAAGATCCGACCATAAACCAGTCACATTCAAAGACATCATCTCCCCTGACCCCCGTCTAGCTAGGGTCAAACAAAAACACTTCTCCAAAACTGATTACAACCTCCTGATGGATGGTATAAACAACTTCACAGCCCACCCACCCCCCCCCCGTAGGAGCTGGCACCAATGTCCAAATCTACACCAAAGAACTATACAAGCATTTATATAGATGCATGGAATCAAGAATACCTGACAGGGCAAAATCATCCTCCGCAAGGAAGAGTAAATCTGTCTGGTGGGCATCTGCAATAAACAAACTATCTAACAGATGGAAAAATTTGCTGTCCAGGACCAAGAAGGAGCAGGTGCCCAATTGGAAGCAATCTGTCCTTAGCCTGAACAAGCAAATAAGAGCACTAGTGAAATCCTCTAAAGCCAACTTTGAGTCCAAATTGGCCAGATCTACTAGAGACAATCATAAGGCCTTCTTTACATATGTCAGCAGTCTCAAAGGATGCACCCAGATCTGTTCAGAACTGGTGGTCAAGGACACCACATACACAAATGCTGTAGATATAGCCAATCTACTGGCTGACAGATTCAGTGAAAACTTCTGCCTTCTGCTCCCCCATCAGTAAATCAGGAAATCCCCAGTACCTGACCCCACCCCTTATCTCTAGGGAACAGGTCATCACTGCTTTCTCAAAGGCAAAAAATACAGCCTCCATGGGAACCGATAACATCCCAGGTTGCATCCTACATGAACTTAGGCATGAACGTGCAGCACCATTAGGCACCCTCTAAAACCAAAGCCTGAGTAACAGCTTTGTCCCAGCCAAGTGGAGGACAGCCACTGTCATCCATTTACACAAAGGTGGAGTGTCCAGCGATCCGGGAAATTATAGACCCATCAGCCTAACTAGCCTGATCTGAAAGGCCATGGAATGAATTATCATGGACCTTGTTAGCAGGGACACTGGCAACCTCTAAACACTCAACCCCACACAGTTTGGCTTTGTCAAGGGGAGGTCACATCTGTTAAATCTGGTCGACTTCTATGAGACAGTTACCAAAGCCATGGATGAGGGGAAGATGATGCACACCACCTACCTTGACCTGGCCAAAGCCTTCGACACTATTCTTGACTCAGGCATAGTAGATAAACTCTCTTAACTAGGCATCAATCCATATGTTACCAGATGAGTAGCAAACTGACTCACTGATAGAACCCACCTAATTAAAATAGGGGAAACCACCTCAAGCAGTATACTCGTAAGAAGCGGCGTACCCCAGGGACTAGTCTTGGGGCCTCTGTTATTTGGAATATACTTTTCTGAGGTGCAGGCCAAAACCAGTGGGCTATGACTGACTAAGTTTGCAGATGACTGCAAGCTGGTCACAGTCATCAATTCCCCAAGTGATATGGGCATCCTCCAAGAAGGTCTCATCCAAACAAATGACCGGTGCCAGAAACATGGCCTCAAGCTGAATGCCAAGAAATGCATCATCGTCCCCACATATTATCACATTAATAACAATGTCCTAAGTACACAGTCATTAGTGAGAGATTTGGGCACCCAGGTTGATATCAACTTGTCTTTTGACCACCATGTTGCTTCCATTCTATGGAAAGTTTTCTACATGGCCCACCTCATAACCAAGGGTATCTCATCCAGGGACAAAGAGATCATAACATCCCTGTATTATTCCCTTATAAGGATAATTATTGAGTACAACACACCCTTCATCATGTACCTCGCAAAGCACATGCAGCAGCTGGAGAGACCACAGAGGTTCCTTACCAGGAAAATCCAGGGCCTCAAACACATACTCTAGACAGATAAGCTAAAAGCCCTGTCCCTCTACTCAGTTTCATACAGACTCCTCAGGTGACCTCTGTCTGTCATACACAGCAATCTCAGACCCCACCTTGATGGGACTGCTGCATATCCACAAGTCATGCTCTACTCCAGCAACCTGTATGCACAACCTCAACCTGGTCTATGATATGAATAAG
This sequence comes from Protopterus annectens, assembly GCF_019279795.1. Lineage (NCBI taxonomy): Eukaryota > Metazoa > Chordata > Ceratodontiformes > Protopteridae > Protopterus > Protopterus annectens. The sequence continues at coordinate 401,877,476 of NC_056731.1, forward strand.
ACTTGTTGGTGGGACAGATTTGTGTCCCAGAGACTCCCCCATCTGTGGAATAGACTCCCTCTCCACATCAAGAAGAGTACCTCATTATCCCGTTTGAAGCACAACCTGGATAACTGGATGGGAAACAGAAACACACCTTTGAGATTCCACCTGTTTCCCTGCTGGACATGGGCTCTGGATGCTGACTTGTCTAAACATGGGCTAAACTCTTGACTAGGCTTATAAGGACCTCAGGGCCAATAGCCTAGTAACCTCCATCAAGGTGTTACATCAAATGCATATGTGACACCTGTTCTGCTCATGCACACAGTACATTTATAGCTGTTTGTTAACATTGGTGGCATGGGTTAGATATATGACAGTCTGGACTGTGCCATATATATCTGCTGTACACACCAGTCAACAAGCCTGTAGTGATCCCAATGTCACATACAGGTATAGCAGTGTCCCTCTTAACACCTCCATCAGATGTTACAGTGTCAGGACAATGTGCTTGATAAACCTCATAGATTGCTGACATGTTATAGTAGTTGTACAAATGTGGTTGTGCAGAACCATCTATGATCACTCAGAATCACATATGTTGTGTCATAGACATGTGATTACTGGTGGCATTATTCCAATACTGTCCATGATTGTACATGCTTCTTTTATTGTTTTTCATGAGACTGTAACTGAGTCCTACTTGTTGGAGACCTCTATGACATTAAACTCATATTCAGGCAAATCAGTTTGCACAGCTTCACAATATGTACCCAACCCCAGTTGTATATAAAACCCCTGATAGATGTCCTCTGCATTGTTCATGTCAGGATGCTTATCTCACAAAGACGTCTTCTCCATTGTTATGTCACCTTGTGTGACAGTCACATAATATACATTTTCAATGCACAGACCCTAGTGTACCATATTGATATGTGATTAGTGTACCTGCTACAACTGTCTTCCATTGACATGTCTTATCTAGTGTACATTAAAATGTTTCACCTGTTCTCTTTTCCTGTGTTCATTCCTGCAATTCATCTGTGTCCCTATTCAATGCATACACTTTCCTTCACTGTTTATTTTAAATGGCAGTTCATAACCCCTTAGAAATCATTTGCACAACTTTTGTACAGAATGCTTGGAATGGGATTTCGCAATACTCTGCACTGCATACACTGTCCTGTACTGCATTTGGACCATATACATCACTATATGTTAAACCCTGGTGATCATTGTGGCATTCTGCACAATCCCACTAACCTAGTTTGCTGTGAGGTACACAGGATTGCTATCCATGTTGCTTCACATGGTTTTCTGGCCTGCACCACTGTTACAAGCCATGAAACCATGCTTATTTATGTTTAATGCAGTGTGTGGCATGAATATGTAATTAGCACTGCTGCTCACTGTGTAAACTCCGTGCAAAACCTACACAGAGTTTATTGAATCCCAGTGAAATATCTAAATTAAAATTTTACAGATCAGACTATTTTTGTTGTACCCTGTTTTATGTGTTCTACTGTTAGTATTTAGTTTGGACAGTAAACAGTTGGGTAGCTGTTTGGATCACTTGTAGAACTGGCATTTTATACATTTTTTATTAAAATGTATCTGTAGCCATAAAGGTTGCTGTATGTGAGAAGAATACAAATACATTAGTTTTCACAATACAGGGTTTAACATGCAAGAAAATAAGTGCTACTGAAGCATGTTTCAATTTTGCAGTTTTACTTTCTTAACAATTTACTGTGCTAATCAAGGGAACATTTTATAAATTCATAAAAGTAAAAGAAAGTTCTAATGATGTCAGTTCCCCTGGTTTTTCAATGTAGCCATATTCTACAGTGTTATTTTCATGGCCAAAATTACTCAAACAATAATTGAGCTATCCTTTGCATGACTGATTTTATTACCTTTTTTAACATGCCATACACAGTGGCACAGTGGATGGTGTTGTCACCTCACAGCAAGAGGTTCCCCAGTTTGATTCTTGACTGGGGTACTGTCTGTGTGTAGTCTGCATGTCCTCCATTTGTTTGTGTGGGTTTCCTCCAGGTGCTCTGATTTCCTCTCACATTCCAGAGACATGCAGTAGGTGGATAGGGCACTCTAAATTGGTCATAGGTGTGAGTGTGTGGTGTAGAAGAATTGCCACAGCAGGGCTAGCAAGAGGTGTAAACCTTTGCTCTAGATGATTGTCAGTGTTGAAATGACACCTGGGCAAAAAATGGGGAAAGGGGGTTAACTGCACTAAAGTGCCTAAATTAGCTGTCCTCCTGCCCTACACCCCCCAAAAAAGTCAGTATGGGTGATGTAGACAGTGGGCATGTTTGATATTAGTTTTGTATATTTTTGGCTTAATTGTTCTTGTTATTCATTGAAAACAAGTTGTCAGACATAACCACATGCAAAAGAAATATACTGATACGTGTTTAAACAGGAGATAAAAGACCAGATAACAGTCCACATACTTTAATATTAAATATAAAAAGAAACTGGTGAAGAATCTAAAAGTGGTTATAAAGTGGGAGAAGAAACATTTAACACACACTGTCCACCACTTTGACTTTATTTCATTTGTGCTTTGTTTTTTGTTCTCTTCAAGGGAGTAACACTATTAAAAGACATAGCCACAACTTGTAAATGCATCTATGAGGAGTGTGACCCCATAACCTTATGCTAGTACTAAAACTATTTTATTCCAACTTTTTAATATCCACTTCCTATGCAAATTTTGCAAAGACTATCCACTAGATTTAATAAAAATCCATGTAGGCATAGTGTAGAGCCTACATGTAATGTCACCATGTCCATGTGCATCCTTCCCCCACAGCAGCACACCATGCATGTTAATCATGGCACATTGTTGAGGGAGAGTCGTGAGACACGGTTATTGAATCAGTGTAGAGAGGGTGGTGCTAACTGTGTCCACAGATGAGTAACACACTCCCTGCACTGTCCAATTTTGTTATACCAATGTAATTTAATTTAAAAAAAAAATTTTTTTGAAAAACGTGTTTGCGTGGCATGGTGCATAGTGAAGTAGTGCTAAGCAGTACTGAGACACCTGCCACACATCTAAAAATAGAAACTGGATATATTTAATTAGTATGTAAAAGGTCAAGTTTAAGAATAGCTGAGTGGGTTTGCGTGGCGCGCAGTGGTGCTCAGCACTGCTTAAAGGTAGCTCTGAGGTATATGTAAAGGTATAGCAAAATGTCACATATCCATGTAGCTAAATGGTTAGAGTTATGGCCTCATGTGCACTTGCTGCAGGGTTTGAATACATGGAAGAATAAGTTAGCATTTTTGTTCAAATTAAACATTATGCAAATTATTTTTAAATACTGGCCTGCTGCACCCAGCTAAGCTCTGCTAAGACCTGCTAAGCACCGCATAAACACAATAATGGCTGAAATTGTTTATGTACTGCTTGGCTCTGCTTAGCTGGTTTACACACTGCTAAGCATTGCTAAGCATGCGTTTTTAGCACTGCTCAGCTCAGCTGCACTGGTTTGCGCTATGCTAAGTGATGTACTGCATTTTTAAATATTGCCCAATGGTGTGTAAGGGCAGGAAAACAAGCTATATTAAGCCCAATAGGTGAGAATACAACATAATCTGTTGGAGTTCTGACTCTGAAGGATACACTGGCAGGCGTTGGAGAGGATTAGTGCTTCTGGTGCAATGGTGGGGCATTGAGGAGTCCAGGGTCATGGTTGGACTCCATGTTAAAAACCATGAGGGCCAGCTGATGCATGGAGGTTACCAGGACTCAGAGTGCAAGGCGGAAGTCTGGGACCAACTGGAAAGGAACCTCACCAGTGCAACTAGTATCCCCTGCACAGATGACCAGTGTCATCACCACCATGACAACCTGAAAAAATGGAAGGGGTTCTCTTGGACACCTGGGTTCAAGAATTCCAGGCTGGGAATGTCCCACATGTATGTAAGTACCATTATCTGTGTTTCACCAATATCTAATCTTAAATGTCTGTTAAACTGGTATGCATAATGGTATGCTTCTCTCCCAACAGCTACAGAGGAGAGGGATTGCAACATTGAGGTGCATGCTGGACACTTGGCCAGGGTGAACTGTGAGTGTGGTGAGTACAGATGTATTTTGCTATCTATAGTCAAATAAGCAAGGCAGAGTAAAGCATTAACTCTGATTAGGTATATACAGTAAAGATTGTATTGAAATGAATGTGGATTTACACCTGCACTGCAAGAAGTGAATACTGCCACCTATAGTGCCATAAGCAGGGAAGACAAAAGCATTAACTGTAATAAAGTGTATGCAATAAAAGTTTGTACTGCAATAACTATGGAAATACAGCTGTGTAGCAACACCTGCATAATAACTGCTGTGCAATAAAAACATGAAATTATACCCATAACTGATTGAATGTTTCTCTAATAAAGTCTGTTGTGCAATTACTGTGGATGTAGGATGTTTTTGCAAGATATCAATCATTAAAACTGTTCTTCAGTAAAAACAAGAAATAGTTTCAGTATCTGCATGCAGTTATATCTAATAAATTATGTTGTGCAATAGGGCTGTTTTGCATTAAATCAATTATTAAAACTGTTCTGCAGTTACAACACCAAATAATATCTCTACATGCATGAAGGTATAGCAGCTCAAGTCTGTTGTGCAATGAGTGTAGGTTCAGAGTTGTTTTGTAAGAAATGACTTATGACAACTGGTCTGCTATGATACGTGGACGAATAGCAATAACAGCAAGGTAAATTGTCTACAGCAGGATTGTATTGTTTTCACCATTGCATGTCAGCTACAAGCATTCAGTCTGTGAGGTATGGTGATGCAGTCAGGTATACCAGTGTGCTAGTTGTAGAGTACAAATAACCCATAATTGGATATTGTTTGTTGACTTCACAGATATTTCAACACACTAGCAATGTATTGTGTACACCTGAATTCTATGTAGTTTGTTTGTGTCTTTTGGCTTTTCTCGGTTATGGGTCACCACAGCAGAACTCCGGTCTGCTAATGATTGGCAATAGATTTTTACATGCCGAGTTGCCGACCCTGACACACAACCTTCAACGAAGGTATGCCCATTCACGCATGTCTCCACACAGAAGACACTCTAGCTGAGAATCGAACAGGACAACGTCTTACTGTGAGGTGACAACACTACCGCAGCACCACCACCCCAGTCTTGTAGTAATGTATACTTTACCTAGTATCTCTATCATAGGTTCATAGGTTCATAGGTGTGTACTAGGCTAATGGCCCTGGGGCCTTTACAAGCCTAGCCATAGGATTACCCTGGCATAGTGCCACCCAACCTTAGTTCCCAGTACCTCTGTCAGGTAGAGCCACTGGTGTTATCCCCAGGGTGAATTTTCTGTTTCCCATCCACTCATCAAGATTTCTTTAGAAGAGGGTCAGTGAGGTGCTCTGCTTGACATGTATGGGAAGTCTGTTCCATAGCATGGGCAGTCTCTGGGTTATGAACCTGTCCCTCCAGCATGTTCTGTTAATTGTGGTAATAAAGTTGAGGTCTCTAGAGGATGTGGTGCAGAAGGATTGGGATTTCTTTAGATGTAGCATTTCTAACAGAGCTGGGTCAGACATGGCTTTGTAAGTCAAGCAGAGATCACCTCTAAGTAGCTGATATGAGACAGAGAATAGTTGGAGTTTTTTGAGTCTGTCCATATAGGAGAAGTGTTTAAGGCCTAGGATCCTCTTTGTGAGGTACTTTTGTGGCCTCTCCAGTTGTTGCAGGGGTCTAGTGAGTACATGCCAAATGGGGCATTGTACTCAATGATTGGCCTAATGAGGGAAGAGTAGAGGGAAACAATGACCTCTTTCTTCCTGGATGCAAAACCCTTAGTAATGAGATGTGCCACATAGAAGGACTTTCTGACCACAGTGGCAATGTGGTGATCAAAGGAGAGGTTGTTGTCAACCTGTGTTCCCAGATCTCTTATAATGCCTTCTGTGTTCAGTGGACTACCATCAATGTGGTCATTTATGGTAACCATTTTTTTCCCAAAGGGGTGGATGATACATTTTTTGGCATTGAGCTTAAGGCCATGGGTCTGACACCAGTCGTTGGTCACAGTGAGGCCATTCTGTAGTATGTTAACATCACTTGGGGAGTTAATAATAGCTCCCAACTTGTAATCGTCTGTGAACCTTGTCAGCCAGAGTACCTTCATGTTGGCCTGGACTTCAGAGAAGTAGATACCAAACAGGAGAGGACCCAGGACCGAACCTTGTGGGACTCCATTCATGACTAATTGGCAGTCTGACTTGGAGTCAGCTACTTTCATACTGTAGGTTCTATCTGTGAGCCAGTTTTCAACCCACCTAAAGATATAGGGGTTAATGCCAAGCTTAGTGAGTTTTTCTATGATTCCTGAGTGGGGATGGTATCAAAAGCCTTGGCCAGATCAAGGTATGTTGTATGAACCACCTTGCCTTCATCCACAGCTCTGGTGACTGACTCAAAGAAGTCGACCAAGTTGAGCAGGCACAATCTACCCTTCACAAAACCAAACTGTGTAGGATCCAGAGTTTGGAGATTCCCTATATCCTTCTTTATTAGGCCCATGATGATGCATTCCATAGCTTTGCATATCAGACTCATCAGGCTAATGGGTGATAGTTCCCAGGGTCTATAGTCACTCCTCCTTTGTGGAGAGAGATGACTGTAGCAGTGTGCCATTTGGCAAGGATAAAGCCTGAGGTGTGGCTGTGATTGAACAGGGCACACAGGTGAGGTGCCAGTTCACTCTGTTGTTCATGTAGAACACAACCAGGGATATTGTCAGGTCCCATAGAAGCTGTATTCCTGGCCTTGGACAGTGCTGTTTTAACCTATGCAGCAGTAATACTGGGTAGCCTGGCAATCTACTGGTATTGTGATTGGTCCTTTGGGGGGGGGGTAAAGTTGACACCGAATCTTTTGGCCAGTATACTGGCAATATCTGTTAGCCTGGTATAGGAGGGACCATTGTGCAGTAGCTCAGAGCAAATCTGGGTATTGCCGTGGAGATTCTTTACATAACTAGAGATAGCCTTGTGGTTGTCTTTACTATCTGCTGCAATTCTGTTTTCATACCTAGGTTTAGAAGATTTGATGAGGGATCTCATCTTTTTGTTGAGGCAGATAAGGGAGTTTTTCCAGTCTTGGGACTTCACCTTATTCCGCATCAGTTTCCTCCTTCTATTGTAGAGTTTTTTTATGGCAGGGGACCACCAGACTGGCTTCCTTTTTTTGGAGGAGAGTGTATTGGTTCTATTGGGCATGGGGAAATCCATGCATTTGTGTATGTCTTCGTACAGTGCATTGGAGTATGATTCTGCAGTCATGCAACTATTCTCCATTTGCATGGGTGCCGTGAAATTAGACACCTCTGTTTTTAGGATCCTAAAGTTAGCCTTGGAGATGTTTTTCATGGTGGGTACCATTGCTGGGAGGGCTGGGAGGGTTGTGGAATTCCACGATGATTAGTTTGTGGTCAGATCTAACCAGGGAGAAGCTAGCTGACTATTGTTGTAGAGCAATGGTCGCCCATGTTAGTAATGACCAGGTCAAGGACGTTGCTACCTCTAGTGGGGGTAAGAATGAACTGGTCCAGTGCATTGAAATTAATGAACTCCAGGAAACATTGGGCAAGTATATTGGTACATGAGTAGTTTTACCCAGTTAATGGAGGGGTAGTTGAAGTCATCTAGTAAGATAGTGATAGGTTGGACCCTAATATTCTCCAGGGTGCTTAAGAATGTGGAGTGTGAGTCTTGGCACGTGGTTGGGGACCAATAGCAGGCTATGACCTGAATCGCTGTCTTACCCAATGTTAGCTGCACCTGAAGTATCTCTGATGCGTTATGTTGGGCTCTCAGTTTGGAGGTGTGTGCATCCTTTATGAATATGTAAACACCACTGCCTTTGGAGCTTCAGTCTAAGTTTTGTGGCCAAAAGGTGTGAATGAGTTATAGCCTGGTAGTGCAGGGGTGCTTTCTGCTGCCTTGAACCAGGTCTCTGTTACAGCACAAATGTTGATGCTCTCCATTTTAAGGAGTGCCTCGAGCGAGTGAATTTTGAGATTTAGACTTATAGCATTGAGTAACATGACCTTCAGATTGCATTTGTTTGTAGCTGTTACAGTGGTGATTTGGTTTTTGGAACACCACCTAAAAAAAGGCACAATAGTGGTGGCATGAGCCTTGGCCAGTATCTGGAAGCCTAGGGGTGACAGATGCAGGCCCTCTCTGGCAAGGCATTGAGGTCTGTCAGTCATGTCATCCCTGGCAGACAGATACTGGATCCCCTTAGAATGACACCAGAAACTTAGCCAATTGTTGAAATCAATCATTTTCTGCTTGTACTGTGGTATCATTCAGGGTGATGGTAGGATGCTGCTCAGGGCTAGGGTCATATCCACCTGGGCTTCATAATCTGAGAGCTCCTCTATATCTCTTTTCATGTAGTCCAGAGAGGTACATCTCAGGTCATTCACACCCACATGTACAATGACAGAGTCATATTTGTACTTGTGTAGCGACCTGAGTGCATGTGTTATGTGTTGGATTCTGGCACCTGACAGGCAGCTGACTATTACTTTCTCCTTATTCAACCAAGTGAATGGGACATCAGTGTGCCTCACTATCGAGTCACCTATGACTAGTGTGTTGGGCATGCTGTTTTGCCTTAGGGGCTTTGGTTCAGTGGCACACTGTTTAGGAGAGTTATGTGTCTCATGATTAGTGTTGTGTTGTGGTGGTTGAGTGCATTTCTGCCTTGGAGGTCTATGCTGCTTGGTTATATTTTTATTGAGAGCCTCCGTGAAGGTGGGTGTGTGGTTTGTGTTTTTATGTGAAGGCAGTTCTGGTGTGTGTTCTGGAGGGCTATGTGTTCCATGTGGTGTGGTGCAAGTGTTGACCTTCTCCTTTTGACCAGCTATTCCAGTCTTGCCTGGAGAGTGCGTGGCTTCCAATTTGGAAATATAATTGCATCTCTCGCAAGTCTGAGTGCTGAAAGGTAAGAAGAGAGGGTTGTCAGTGTACATGAGGCAGTTGCTACATTGCCTCAGGATGTCCAAGTTCACCAGGTTAATTGGAGAAAGCACAGGGATGTCATGCATCTGTGTTCAAATGTCACTAGAGTCAAGTATAAAACTGTACCACTCTTAGCAGGTCATATTTTGGTGCCAGGTGATCTCTAGGCAAATATCAGTCAGTCAGTAATCAGCAGTAATCAGACCACCAATACACGAACAGGCTGAGAAAATCCTTTACTTCCAAAACGATATAATAAGAAATCCGTTAACACAAAACATAAAACAAACAAGTGTAATAAGCGCTTTCGTCTGGCCGTTGCCAAACTTTTTCAAACAGTAAATTGTCATTTCGTGTTGAATTAAATAGTAGCATTAAATTAATACATTGTATCCGCTTGAACATTAAAGGAACATGACATTGGTGTAAGTGTAAAAACAAGCCTACATATTAAAAACATTCAACAATACATATATAACTGTATCACTCAACTAATGTTATACCCGTCCTGTCATTTGTTCCTAAAACCGACTATTTTGCTAAAAAAGTGATGTTATTTAATGCTGCATAACATTTAATCAACTTATTGTTAAATATCAGGAAAAGCAGCAATCCTGTACCAAGGTAAATGTATATGTGTATCGCATTACATTCGTAAATAGATACAATGTAAAAGTATTATAGAAATGTATACCTGTCTCCTTTTTAAATGAATTCATCTGCATTGAATTGTATTATATAGTAATGTATCAGTTTACGATGCCCAAACTCCCTAAACACAATACCTGTGTTGTATGTATGGTGATCGCAAAAAATATATATGTATAATCGCGAAAATAAATAGCGAAGGGTAGTGAAATAAATAGCAATATAAATGGCAGAAATAGATGTCATATGTACCAAATGTATCTTAAACCTAAAAGAAATGGGACTAAAATCAAGTTAAGCTAAATCAGTTGAATATTCAAATAACCAAAGTGTATGAATAGCTAAACCAATAAAATACTGTGTACATAGACGAATACGTTATATCGTTGAATAAAATATTCAACAATATATGACAAATGTTCACCGTTTATTGTACACCTGATAGACAAATGTAAGATTTAAAATTTATTTATTTATTATTAGCAAAGTTTTAAATATTAATAAAATTGTTAATAAAAATATATTTATATATGTATTTAACCCGCCTTTATAAAAACCTGTATGAATAAATGAGTAAATAAATAAATAAATAAATACAATGCTGTATGTGTATGTATAAGTCTATAACCTAATAATTGTTACGTAGTAAATATATTGATATTAAATATAAATATTAAGTGTAAATATTATGTAAGTAAATGTCACAAATAATTACTATGTTATATAAGTCATATAGTGTAAATCAAATGAACCTATATGTAAGTCCAAAACCTATTCTTAATAAAGTTATTGAAAAACTATTAGTGAATAATATGTAGTATTGTGTAATTTTAAAAGTATGTGATATTAAAATGTTATATAATATTAAAAAATATTATATAATTAAAAATTTATGTATAGAATTGCATGTAAAATTAATATAATGTAACAAAGTAGAAAAAGCATGAACATGCAATCAGTGTAAACCAATGCAAGGATGTAGTAGCAACAATCTATCTTGTTATGAGTAAAAAAGTAAAAGGATAAGTGTAAAAAAGCAATCTTTATCTTTCTAAATGTTTTAATTTTAAGATACTAGAAATTGAAATTGCATTATTCAGTCCCGGCCAGTTATATGCATTTAATTTAATTTGCCATTGTAATTCCAATTTTTCTAAAAGGGGTTGCTATGCCCCTCCCCTGGCATCCAATTTTAGGACATCTAATACAATGAATTTAAAAGAATGTGAGTTATGTGTGTAAATGTGTTTGGCTAGAGCGTTAGTTTCATTACAATCACGTATTGCTCTAATGTGTTCACCCATACGCTCCTTTAATTTCCTTTCTGTTTTCCCTATGTAAAACCCCTTACAATTACAACATATAGCGCAATAAACAATTTTTTCACTAACACAACTAGCTTTTTCTTTTAGTCTAATATTAATTGCACATAATTGGCTGGGACTGAATAATGCAATTTCAGTTTCTAGTATCTTAGAATTAAAAAGTTTAGAAAGATAAAGATTGCTTTTTTACACATCCTTTTACTTTTTTACTCATAACAAGATAGATTGTTGCTACTACATCCTTGCATTGGTTTACACTGATTGCATGTTCATGCTTTTTATACTGTTACATTATATTAATTTTACATGCAATTTTATACATAGATTTTTAATTATATAATATTTATTTTTTAATATAATATAACATTTTAATATTACATACTTTTAAAATTACACAATACTACATATTATTCACTAATAGTTTTTCAATAACTTTATTAAGAATAGGTTTTGGACTTAGATATAGGTTCATTTGATTTACACTATATGACTTATATAACAGTAATTATTTATGACATTTACTTACATAATATTTACACTTAATATTTATATTTAATATCGATATATTTACTACGTAACAACTATTAGGTTATAGACTTATACATAACACATACAGCATTGTATTTATTTATTTATTTACTCATTTATTCATACAGGTTTTTATAAAGGCGGGTTAAATACATATATAAATATATTTTTATTAACAATTTTATTAATATTTAAAACTTTGCTAATAATAAATAAATAAATAAATTTTAAATCTTACATTTGTCTATCAGGTGTACAATAAACGGTGAACATTTGTCATATATTGTTGAATATTTTATTCAACGATATAACTTATTCGTCTATGTACACAGCATTTTATTGGTTTAGCTATTCGTACACTTTGATTATTTGAATATTCATTTGATTTAGCTTAACTTGATTTTAGTCCCATTTCTTTTAGGTTTAAGATACATTTGGTACATATGACATCTATTTCTGTCATTTATATTGCTATTTATTTCACTACCCTTCGCTATTTATTTTCGCGATTATACATATATATTTTTTGCGATCACCATACATACAACACAGGTATTGTGTTTAGAGAGTTTGGGCATTGTAAACTGATACATTACTATATAATACAATTCAATGCAGATTAATTCATTTAAAAAGGAGACGGATATACGTTTCTATAATACTTTTACATTGTATCTATTTACGAATGTAATGCGATACACATATACATTTACCTTGGTACAGGGTTTCTGCTTTTCCTGATATTTAACAATAAGTTGATTAAATGTTATGGAGCATTAAATAGCATCATTTTTTTAGCAAAATAGTCGGTTTTAGGAAGAAATGACAGGATGGGTATAACATTAGTTGAGTGATACAGTTATATATGTATTGTTGAATGTTTTTAATATGTAGGCTTGTTTTTACACTTACACCAATGTCATGTTCCTTTAATGTTCAAGCGGATACAATGTATTAATTTAATGCTACTATTTAATTCAACAGGAAATGACGATTTACTGTTTGAAAAAGTTTGGCAACGGCCAGACGAAAGCGCTTATTACACTTGTTTGTTTTATGTTTTGTGTTAACGGATTTCTTATTATATCGTTTTGGAAGTAAAGGATTTTCTCAGCCTGTTCGTGTATTGGCGGTCTGATTATTGGTTTATTTAGTAATCAGCAGTAACTCAATAGATCAGTTTGCTAAATGCTGTGTATGAAGTACATTTGTGGCACACACAGACCAGGGTTTGAATCCACTGCTATGTAGATCTAAATATTACAGTATCAGTCACATAATGTTTACAGATATTCTCTCCACAGGTATCCCATATTATGAGTACATTACTGTGTGTTTACATATCACAGACTGTTGCAGTATACCAGGAATGTGAAAATACAGCATAAAATACATGAAATAAGTGTAATAGTAAAATAAAATGTGTAAGCTTTGGTATGGCTGCATGCCTGGAGTGTGTATTAAAGGCTGCTGCTCTCAATTAATGCATTTGATGTAAATGTCCTCTGCAATCACTGCTGTTGGGTTCTATCCCCATGCCTGCCAAGCAAGGCATGATAGTTGTTTACTGTCTCTACTGTACACATACATGTCTCTCAAGTATCCCGCTGTCATGAAATGTAATGTAAATAGCAAAGCAACACTACATCAGCCCACAGTACACCTTCGTAGTTATATAGGTACACCTGATGTGCAAGTGTTCTGTGTAGTTTTGTACCTGCCGTTTTTACTGCTTGGCCCATACTGTCCCATGTGGATAGCCTGTGAGGTATATACATGCAACAGCAGCTATAGGGCACTCTCACACATAAATAAAGGACAGACCTGTAGAGTAGATAGCAGTACTGTTGTCAACTATATAGCCTGTAATGGTATTAATGGACTGTATTTCTCTCTCCCCACCCCTTATCTTCAAATATTTATTATTGTTATGTATTGGTTATGGTTTACTATTAACATATGTTGTTCCATAAAGTTTATTTTGGGGCATGTGTTTTATTATTGTTATGTACTACAATGGTTGCATATTAACATATCTTGTTGAGTTACCTATTCTGTTGGCCATATGCCATAACTGTTACTGGCATGTTGTTAATACACTGACTGTTCTGTTGTTCACTGTTGTGTTTCACATAATATGCATTGAAATGTAATGGGGTTATTTCCAGTGTTCTGGCATGCTCTTATTATTAAAAATGGTTTTGTTCATAACTAACATAAATGTATTACTTCACCTCCATAACCACAGTAAGTCAGGGTAGGCCAATTCCTGCTAATCCACCTACCCTACCTCAGCTGGGTCTCAACACATCTGGGACCCAAGTCGGTGGTGCCCTTTCTCCTGGCCCTGCACCACCTTTTGATGGAACCACCTCAGGGGATGGGGCCCACCCCCCTCTTGGGAACAGTGTCAGAGGGGCGGTAGTCACCCAGGGTTGACTACCAGCCATGGTGCGTAGGATTGTTCATAGGAGCTTTGAAAGTCGCCTACGCCGGATTGAGCGCAGACTCGACAACCTGGTGGGGCTGGGTAGCCCTGGTGCCCAGCTCCAACACAGCCACATTTGGAACAGTGAAGGAGCAGTGTGGACTGCCCATAGGAGGGGACCTCAGTCATGCTGCTGCCATCTGGAGGCACATGCACTTCAGAGTCCACAACACCCTCTCCATCCACAGTGTTTAGCCCATCATGTGTCACACACCACCCCTGTCTGCTGACTTGTCTGTCTTGTCTGTCTGCAGTTGCATCCTCACCTACCCAACTTAGCTCACCACATGTGCCTATATCCCTTCCCCAACATTCCACTTTCTCCTTATTAAAAAAAATGGATACCTGCCCACAAAAAACAAATATCACCGCACATATAGCTCTCCATTTCACACGTGTCCACTGGACACAACTAATTTGGTCCACTTGGCTTGACAACACATTTATCTTGTCCTCACCACTCTCTCTGGGGTTTGAGAGTCCAAATCCCTCCACAAAATCTGTCAAACTGCACAACTGTTGCTGTACAGGAAATGGAAAGATGTGGTCCTTCCCTACACCTGTCCTGCACATCCTTACCTGCCTTTCACTATGGTTTTTTCCCCTGCTTGCCCCCATTTTACCTCTGTCCTATCACCCCCTTTTTCTTTTCTTTTTAAATTTTAGCAGGAGTTTGCACAGAGCTAAGCAGAGCACTGCAATGCAGTGCATCACACAGCACTGCACAAACCTGCTTAAATGAGCTTTAAAGTGCCTTAATGATCCTATGTGTTTCTCACAGTGTTAGGCACATGTATAAAATGATATCTGCTGTCATGTTTTGAACCCAGGCCCCTGGCAACAACAGCCTCCTGCACTCACCTACTAGGCCACACATCTTGACTAAAGCAGGTGTTTCCAGCAATACATACTGATTGCCACTGACAGACTGAAATCAAACCTAATATGACAAAATGGGAGTGTACCTGTGACTCTGATGCAGAAACACACCAGTAGACAGCCAAATAAATAATAGTGGCAGTACTTGAGGCCTGGGATAGCAGGTAAATGTTCCCTTTTATGGGCAAGATCTTCTCACACACCTGCTAAGGCTTCAGTGGCAGAGTACATATGTTCAAATGAGACCCTGCTACAGAACAACTGCCTTTGAAAGCCATGCACATACTGATGGATGCACACGTGTGTCACATCCTGTATGTCAGCACATATATCTGGCAAATACACCTGCTGCAGCACTGACTCAGTAGCTCAGTCTGTTAAATGCCTTGCATACAGAACATTTTGCTGCACACAGTCCTGGGTTAGAATTCAGTTTGTTGCATTTCAATTACATTGTTGTGAACACAGAAAGCAATGACTGCATCATGCAATTTTAATCCCCATAGGTTACTGCTACTGAATTATCAGCTACCCAGTTTTGCAAGTCACAGGCCTGCAGATAGGGATACACTGCACAAATTAGTATAGGCTACCTATATCTCACTTACTACTCTGTAATTGGCACTGTTGCGCAACAGTAAATAGAAAATAGGTACCAACCCCTAATGAAACAATGAAACCACAGAACAAAATGCAGGTGAGGCACTTTAATGAACACAATAGGCACTGCAAACTTGCACAAATAAAACAACAAGCACATAAACGTATCCACAGTTTGCATTTCCGTTTCCAACACTTCTTTAGATGTGGGCTCTGGTGTGGTGTCTTGAGTCAATCATGGTGGTTAGAGGGATATCTTGATATATATATAGATATATATATATATATATCTATATATATATATATATATATATGTGTGTGTGTGCGTGTGTGTGTGTGTGTGAGACTGACAGAGACACTAATCAAGCGTGAGGGGGATAGGGAGAGACAGATATGTATATGTAGCTGTATGTCTGTACGGACATATTTCCATATAGCAGGTCTTTGGGTGGTAGAGGCAACAGAGTTCAGCTAAAATTAGGTAAGTGTAGGAGCATGCCCAGTGTGATTGCCAGTACTTACCAGGTGACTCTAGGCCAGAACTACCTGTACTCCAGTCCATGATTATTGTGTGCTGCAGGCCATTGGCTGCTGCACCTGTTACCACAGTACTGCAGATGCCTGATATTGTTCAAGGCATTTCCCATCTGCTGGCTGACCTTAATATGCAACTCAAACTTCAGAACTGTAGAGAGCTTCACAGACTGTCCAGACTATTGCTGCATATTTTTGGCCCATTTCTTATAACATTGTTTTCTGGCAAATTAGTGGCAAATCAGTCAAGCTTGAAGTAAATTAATACTGACAGATGTTTGAGTTTCAGACTCCATGCACAGCAGGAGAGGCTTGTGAATGCAGGACCTGTTATTCTATCCACATTCTACATTTGTAGGAGCAATCATTTAAAACCTGTCCCACGTTGTGGGCCTTGGTCTCGCTTTTATTCACTTTATTTTAACAGATTTCCTGCTGCTAGAGGTTGAGAGGTATGATGTGACTGAGGTACATGGTGAAACACCACACACAGGGTGAAAGTCTGCATACCTCTCACTGTACATACTTTTGCAGAATGTCCAGCATTTTGTCCATATCTCTGCTGTGCTCCTCATACATTTATGGTTTCCCGGTGCTATACTGTACATTGGTTGGTGACTTGTTGTACCTATTGACACATTTAACTGATGACCATTACATCCTGCAGCTAATCTGACCTGTTGCAGCCTGTTGTTAAATTAGCCACTTGCTAGGTTACTCAAAGAGTATGTACTGTCTGTCTGTAGGTATGGCCCTTTGTGCCCCCATTCACACTGGCTTTGTCCAGTTTTCTTGTAGTAACAGATTGAGGGGTTTTGACAGTCTTTGGGACTACCACCATATGAGTACTTCACATGCAAAAGATGTTGGATGCTGCCAGATTCGAACCATGAGCACTATCAAACATGCTATTGTCCCTGGCCCACTGAGCCACACTGGCCACCAGATAATGAGGTTTCCTCCCTCATGCTATCAAGAAGATAGGGGACTTTTCTGTTCTGCTGGTATATCATTGCAGACTTACTGTTACAGCAGTTGTATGGCAACACTGATGTGTTTGGGGTGGGGGACAACCAGCCTATGCTCTGCTGGCATAGACAGTCATGCGACCGTCCTATGACCCCACTGTTTGGCATCTCCCTGGACTACTGTCATGGAGTTTCCAGCCATGTGGCTTAGTGGCTATTATAGGGCACATACTAGTGAACAGAGTACCTGTTGTCCTAAGTTGCTGTTTGATCTGTACAAGTAGCCCAGTATCCACTATAAATCTCTGCAAGTAGCTCAGTAGCACACTATATATAGCCCACTACATTTCCTTGCATACATGCGGGAGGTCCATACATATGCTACCATATTGTAGTACCCCATACAAGTGGTGTACAGGAGAGTGACTTACCTTGTGAATGTAGCAGTTGACAGACCTATAGTTTGGGGCTGACTCTGTCTGATGCAGGTAGTCCACAGTCAATATATGGTGAGGTACAGGTTGTGTGGCCCAGCTGGCATCATTTTTACTGATATGTATGCAAGTTGGGTATGGTATAAGTCCCTAGAGCCCTAGGTTGTCAGTGCTTGTGCTATGCATTGTCTCTTGGCCAAGGCAAGGGCATATTGGGCACACCTACATCAGAACTTACAAGGTGGCTCCAGGCCACAGCTACCTGTACTGGCTGGAAAATCCATTATGTCATTCAAGGGAGATGGCAAACAGTGGGGTCACAGTGGGGTCACAGGACAGACACACAACTGTATGTGCCCACCACCCCCAACACACCAGTGTTCTCATACAAGTGTTGTAACAGTAAATCTTCAATGATATGTCAGCAGACTAGCCAATTCCAGGGCTGTGACATAGAACCTGGCCACACATTCTATGTCATAATGCAGGGGTGACAGTGTATGTCTGTATGCTGTTGATTGTGTGAGGAATGACATCTCTCTGTCTGGTGGCTGTTGTGGCTTACTGCGATATGGCCGTGAGTATGGGTGATGGTGTTGATGTTTTGAATCTGGCAGCATCCACATCTTTTGCATGTAAGGTACTTGTATGTTGGTATTCCCACAGACTGTCATACCCCTCAATCTGTTACTGCAAGAATGCTGGGCAAAGTCAGATAGAATGGGGGACAAAGGGCCAAAATTAAAGACAGACATTATACATGCTCTGGTGAACCTAGAAGGTGACGTATACCAGCAGGTTGCAACAGAAGAGAACAGCTGTGGGATATAATGGCCATCACTTAAATGTGTCAGTAGTTAGTACAATTCAGTGACTGCACTATACAATATTTTACCAGAACACCACAAATGTATAAGGAACAGACTAGACATACGGGGTGAAAAAAAAAGCGCTAACAAATAAACTCTTCGTGGAAATAATGTTTTGAGACCTGTGGATTTCTCTTTTTCCTTTGTTATTTTTTTACAGTTGTTTTTGTATTGGTTCATACGGGGTGAAATACTGGACTTTCTGCAAAAACATATACTGTGAGAGGTATGCAGACTGTCACCCTGTGTGTGGTGTCACATTATGTACCCCAGTCACATACTAAGTACAGCACACAGCTGGTAAATGGCTTGGACAATTTCAGGGAAGTACTGTACTGTGGAAACAGGTGCAGTAGCCAATGTCTGCAGCAGACAAAATCCAGGACCGGAGTACAGGTAGCTGTGGCCTGGAGTCACCTTGTAAGTTCTGACAGTCTCACAGGGCATGCTCCTATACTTAGCTAACATGAACACAATCTGTTGCCTCTTCATCACAAAGACCTGCCATATGGAAATATGTCTGTACATACAGACAGCTATTTATACATATCTGTCTCTCCCTATCCCCCTCACACATGATTAGTGTAGCTATCAGTATGTTATATGATACTGATATATATATATATATATATATATATATATATATATATATAGCTATATAAATTACAGCAATACATAGACTCTCCACATATATCTACATAACACATTTACATAAGTTACACACACACACACACACACACACACACACACACACACACACACACACATACACACACACACACACACACACATACATATATGGGGATGTAAGAATGTCCCCACATACCCTCTGAATGCTGAGGTTGTACACACTTACACATCACAAGAGTTATCCGAAGGAACCACATCAAGGCTGCAAAAGTACATAATCCACTCATCCACAGAACCCTGTGTCTGTGGAATGTCACCTTGTAGACAGACACAGGTGAGCAGGTGTTGTAATGTACAATGGTATCAACACATGCCTTGGACAGGCAGTATTGTCCCTGGCCACACGGATGCCTATCTAACTGCAACCAGCCACATATGGCCATACTGGTAACTGTACAAACATAGCAGGGATATTAACAGGTATCATACTCCTAGGACACTAGATACAATAACAGTACCATACAATATCCCTCTGCAAGCCACACATGCTGTCTAACCCAAGGCTACTTTTCATACTCCACAAGTACTGTGCCTGCAATCACATATATAACAGCCACTACCTGTGACATGTTTGATAAGTATTGCTAGCTATAGTGTTTAACAGTTGATAGGTAGAGGTTCTAATCTTTCATCAGCCAGTTCTGTGTGTGTAAATGTATCCCATGCAGCACTACAGACATGCCCATATCGGCTATCTCTGTGCAATGTTTATGCATTTTATGGCCCTGTGGCTAGCTGCAGGCCATACATGTTTCTCCTCTACATAATGATAACTGATGTCTGCCACCTGTCTGACCTGGACACAGGATATTTGTAGATAGTCAACTCCATTGCCACACCTTCTAGGTTTGTAAGTTCGGAAAAGCCAGGTGACACATAGCAAGGGTAGCAGACCTTATCACAAAGAATGAATGCATGATTACGCTGACTCTCCCCATTGTTCCAGATAGACTGTTCTAAACATATGCACCTTGGCAGCCATGTACATATACTGCCGTCCCTTGCTGATATCATCTGTCTGCTGTGCTGCCATGCCATCTTGTGCTGCTGTATTGCCTCCATGTGTCCATAGTTTATACCCTCAGACACCTGGGACAGAAACATACACAGGTCTGTGACACATCTGTCATTCTGTAACAACATCATGCAACAAAGATACACAAAGTGTGATGTGTAGTCATGACATATGCCAGCATACAGTACCTGTTGTGGCCCACAACAAGAGACATGGCAAAACAATACTGTACTAGACAAGTACATGTCAAGTAATAAAGACACCCTGTGCATCAGACACATAGTATAATTTCCCTGCATCAGTGGCACGGATGGCAGGGATGTGGCACGTGTATCATCACATGCAGAGGGTGTGATGTGCGGGTGCTGGAGGCCTAGAATGTGCCAAACAATTGACAGCATATCTGTGAGTCAGGAAGGGGTGCGGGTTAGATGGGCCATGGAGAGGTGCCATGTGTTTGTTGGTGACCTGCATGTGACAGTGGTGTTTGAGTGTGTGCATGTACACAGTCAAGCCCAGTGCTAACCCTGCACATGTGTATGCTGGACAGCTGTGGACCGTACATGGTAGAGTGAACAGTTCACCATCTCTGGCCATGAACACCAGAACTGGCTCTTCCAGGAGTAGCACTGACACCACCATTTCCAAGGTCAGATGTGGTGCTAGTACCTGATGGTGACTGCTGTCTGCTGGGGCTGTGTCCTTTATGGGATCCTTTATGGGACCACCCAGGACCATGTGCTCATGGCCTGCCACATCATGGCATGGACTGCACACTTCCCTCTGTAGCGCTGGAGGTACTGCCACTGTGGACGCATGACTGCACATGGACATGTGGACACACAGCAGATGATGTTACTGACCTATGTCCAAGTCTGACACCCAATTCCAACCAGGTGTTCAAGCACAGACAATGTGTGGTCCAAGACAGACACTGTCTCAGCCCACCGTATGTCCACTGCATCAGTGAACTGATTCATGGTGTCCCAAATGCAGTGCAGGCAGTCACAGATGTCAGACTGTGCTGCATCCATAACCCTAAGAATCCATCTGGTGTTGCATTCAGAATGTGCCTGTGTCTCCATGACAGCCCAAAACATGAACTGAGCAACCCATGATGTGACACCTGCAACAGGTGGTGGATGAACAGCAGTCCTCCTACAAGCACTCCTGTCAATCTGCCTGTGTGGGACCACGCCAGTTCTCTGGCCATGGACAGTGTCTACACTCAGTGATGCCATGGGTACCACACTGCTCTGTTATATGTCACCACCTTCTGACTGTCTAATATCTGTGGCCTCTGGGGACTGGATATGTGTGGGCATACTGACTGCGTGCAGTGATAATGGGGGCAGAAGAAGGATGTGAACCTGTGGGACAGATTCAGCCTCTGACAACCCAACCTGTGCCTCACTATGGCCACCATCATCATCACAGTTCAATGACACACTGGCATCAGGTTGTGAGGGGGGCAGACTCCAATCCCCCTGGTCACCTGTGAAAACCAAGGCAAAAGCTGTACATTACTACTTGCACTTGTATGTATGCTAAACCATGCAGATTCATACAAATGAGGATCCACAACTGCATTACCAGTGTCACATCTTCTCATCTCTACTCGCATGCAAAACAGAGAACCTCACACCAGCATACACAGACAAGTCAAGCTCTTTATAACATTCACTTCAGCCACATCCAGTTAACGTTACCAGTACAATCTACCTGTAAGGTATGCTATATGATACTATATGTGATAGAACTACACATAAAACTCAGTACACCTATCTCGAGAATGATATGCCAGTACTTGTGTTACTGCCTCATGTATGTGCCATCCCCTTTTTGTATTTGAACATTCATCTGGAAGTAATTGCCTCATGTATACCAGGCTGTGTAGCCATTCATAACTATAAATGCAAATGTGTCAATGGTCATTCAAATACATGGGTCTATATTATATCCTCGAAAGCTGTAAACAGCAAGTGCTATCTACAGCGACAATGCCATGCATCAAATTTGCTATTGTTGGGAGCTGCACCCCCCACACACCCTACTAATTATTTATACCAACTCCAAGATCGCACTACAGTGAGGAAAGGGCAAATTTTCTGATCTTCACTGTAGTGTGATCTCACTATTTAGTTTGCTGCATGCCATTTTTGCTGTAGATAGCATTCGCTGTTTACAGCTGTCAAGGATAGAATATAGACCCCAAATACACACCTCTGATTTTTCAGTTTATGAACCGTAGTTACTGTTCCAGAATGGAACATAAAAATATTCTACTTTGGCTAAACACCACATTTGTACATAGGGCAATATGGCAGCCCTTAACTTTCATATGGTATATATGATCCATAAAAAATGGTATCGCACTTTACCAGGTACAGGGCCATGAACTTGAGCCACAACTGATGGACCTATGAAAAGTTGAGGGAGAGTTATTTTCAGCACCACTAAATGTTGCAGCACTACAAGGTAATATGTGCATATATCCACATGTACAGTAGCTACTGTGATACTGGCTGTATTGCTGACATTCTGAGTATGCGTGCACAACTGAGCATAAACCCCAACTCCCCCCTAATGCAGATAGACCTGTCACCCTTGTACACGTATGTACAGCCTGCCACAATGCCTGATACAGTATTATTCTGGTGAACACAGTATTCTTAGCTGGACGCTCCTCTGCTGTGCACAGTGTGGCACCCACCTCCATGATGTATGGTGTGATAGAATCCTGGGAGCTGTCATGTGTTCCTACATTCACCAGGAATTCCTCTGCAGCCAAGAGTGGTTGTTCCATTGCAGGCCCTCCAGTGGTGACAGCATTTTCCCTGGCAACATCAGCTGCCCTACATTGTGCAGCATTCAGGATGTCTGTGGCCTGGTGGTGGACCTGCTGGCACAATCCCTAGCAACATCAGCTGCCCTTCATCGTGCAACATTCAGGATACCTGTGGCCCAGTGTTGGACCTACTCATAGGTCCTGTCCTGTTGGCCAGTCTGATTGACTTCCCACCAAGGTGTGCCCACAATGCTGCCCTCTTTTCCTGATTACACCTCCCTCCAGACATCAAGATCTGATGGTGCTTTCTCTGTCCATCCACTATTATATCATTCTCTGCATCTGAGAAGAGGGCATGTCTTCTGTGGTACATGGTTCCTGAAAGACTACAAAAGGGGAACACATTACACGGCCAGATACATGACCATCCACTAAGTACAGATTCAGCACACTCATAATGGCCTGCGCTTTCCACTTCTCCCTCACAAGTTATACCCA
Organism: Protopterus annectens; assembly: GCF_019279795.1. Classification (NCBI taxonomy): domain Eukaryota; kingdom Metazoa; phylum Chordata; order Ceratodontiformes; family Protopteridae; genus Protopterus; species Protopterus annectens. The sequence continues at coordinate 401,900,762 of NC_056731.1, forward strand.
ACAGTCTGCCATCATACTACATGTGTGTATTCCACCAAGACTGTACCAATACTGGGGTATGTCCCTGTGTGCCGTGACAGATTCTGCTGCATGTTCCTACACCCAGCACGGCAGTCTGCTGTGGTGTGTCCCCTATGGACAAACTCCCACTAATATGTCATGTGGCCACTGCCAGACAAATAGCAGTGTATTATTACAGCCACTATATGGGGACAGTCCAGCAACACCAGTGTGCCACTATGACAGAAAACAATGCAAACCTGCTGTAGTATATGTGCTCTGTTGGCCTCATACCTCTCAACTATACTGATGTTTGCAGAATGTCAAGACGTTTGCCTCATAGTTTTGGTCATTTTCACACAACACTGTGGATTTCTAACAAAAGGTAGCCAATTATTGATGGCTGATGTCAGAAAATAAAGACAGCCATCTGAGTTTAAGACATCATAACCCTCAGAACACAGTTATGCTACTGTAATATCTGTTACTCTTACACTTTCTTACTTTGTATGAATAATATTTACACTGTCCCTAATTTTGGGCCTTTGTCTGTCCATTAATTATGGCTTTGTGCAGATATCTTGCTGTAACAGGTTGACAGCTATGTTAGGCATAGCTCTCAACCAGACAGGGAGCAACATAAACAGGATCATGGACTTCACCAGACTACATCAGGGACAATCAGGGACACTTTTAAAATGTTACAAGTATTTATGTAACACATTGACAGAATGAGAGGAGATGAATTAGTGTACATTGTCGGACATTGCCAGAGCATACACCCTTACTTCTTGTAACTATGTTTTACATGTCATGTACTAGCTTCCCTACAACAGCCAACCATTGTAGGTGGGAATAAGAGGGACAGAGCTAAGATGTGAGTGGAAATCAGAGATATTTGAGAGGCATTCCTGTAGGTGTAGGGCAGCTGGGTTTCAATGACAAGTCATTACCATAGATCTAAGACACACTTACTGCTGTGATCCCTATTCCCCATACCTCCATCCTCCTATCTGCATCATGCTATATGGAGAAATCAATTACATATCTGGTTGAGTGCAGTACTCCTTTGTTGAACTTTGCTTCCGGTAATCTTTTGAAAATATGCTCTCTGTGTGAAGTAAGTCTCATACAGACTTGTTCCCCATAACCAGCTGCTTGCCTTTTTAAGGTGCTGGTCATTATCAGGTAATTGCTTCTGCACCAATCTGTGGTTCTGATATGGTAATTGCAACCAAAATGACTGGTTTGCACTATCATTATCCAATGATATGGCACCACAATACAATGTACAAGGCTTTCATGTAGACCTGGACCCCTTTTTTAACTGTTAAGTTGGAAATTACTGAGGTGTGGAGACTGCAGCATCACAGAAGGTAGGTACCATAACTGTCAACTGTAGAGATTTATGCAGTATATCCACAATTTCACCTCATATGTGTGGTCAGTGTCCCATGACACTGTGGTCATCTGACAATTCACTGGCAAACATTGTGGGTTGAGGTCAGTAATGGAAGACACACATTTGTGTATCAAACTTCATACTCCTCTGAATATGCATGCTGATGCAGTAGATGTTATTGTATCAACTTCATATCAGTGTAGGAGCAAACTGTAAAACATGTCCTGATCTCTGTATCTTTGCCCCCCCATTAAGTATGGATGTGATTCCTTGTGCTAGGGGTTGGTAGGTATGGTAGGGCTGTAGTAGCTACCTTTACATACAGCTGTGTGTGCTACAAGCTGCATCTGCAGTTGCAGCATAGAACACATGGGGGGAGTGTGAACACTTTGGCGGTCAACAAGCTGTTCATGTAACTGTGGAAGCTGTGTCAGCCCTGTCATTATGGCAGAGCCAATGTAAGGGTACCCTTTACAGTCCAATGTAGGCATGTGATTAAGTTAAATCTGTTATGCAACAGTGCCAATAACAGAGTAGTAGGCAACATATAGTTATGCTACACAGATATCTGCAGTGTGTTCCCACTGACAGGCCTTTGACTTACAAAACTGGGTAGAAGTTCATTAATTAGTAGTGACCTGTGTGGATAAAGATTGCACCACTCAGTCATTAATTGCCATCTTCACAATTATATATCAAACTTGGACTTTAGGAATGTGTCACTGCCTTCTAAATATTTTTTTCTTATATTATCGCTTTGTCTTTTAAAACAATTGTTATCTCTCATGATTTCTAAGATGCTATGTATACAACTGTATTGTCTGAAAAGTGTACTGTATCTGTAGTTGCAACTAACTGATTTTGAGCTTTTCTCCCCGGGCCTCTACTGAAAATGGACATATATCCAATTAGACTAGCCCAGTCAGCAAATGTAAAAGAAATAAATAAAATAAAATAATGTAATTGAACTGCAACTCAAGACTGGATTTGAACCAAGGACTGTGCATGGCAAAATGTACTGCAGGCAAGGCATTTAACATACTGAGCTATGGTGTCACTGCTACAGCATGTGAATTTGCAAGGTATATGTGCAAATATACAGGCAGTAACACACATTGTATGCATCCATCAGTATGCACATGGCTTTCTATGGCTGTATTTCTGCATCAGGGTCAAAGTTGAACATGTTCTTTGCCATTGATGCCTTAGCAGATGTCTTTCTACATGTTGATGATACAAGGGCACATTTAGATGCTATCACAGGCCTCACTTACATCCATGTTTTTGTCTTTGACTGTCTAGTGGTGTATTATTGCACCAGAGTCCAAGGTGCACTCCCATCTTTCCATTAATTTTAATTCAAGCTTGTGTTGTGCAGCATGGTGCACAGCTCTGCTGAGACACCCCTAATGACTGCAAGTGGCAATCACTATGTTTTGATGAAAACACCTGTTTTAATCAAGATCTGCATGGTGTGGTGGGTTAATGTAATGTGCTGCAGGTGTGATGGGCTTGGGTTCAAAACATGGCAGAGGGGTCTATTTTGTACATGTGACTTACAATGTTATAAACAAATATATTCATTAGAGCTCTATTTAGCTGAGATAAGCAAAGCTGCACAATCTGTTGCACCACACAACCCTGTGATAAAAAAATATAAAGAAAAGAAAAATGGGGAGATAGGAAAGTGGTGAGATGGGGGCAAGCAGGGGGAAAACATAGTGAAAGGCATATAGGGATGTGCAAGAAAGGTGTAGGAAATAACCACAGCTATCCATTTATTGTACAGCAACAGCCGTGCATGTTGACAGATTTTGTAGAGGAATTTGAGCTCTCAAACCCTAGAGAGAGGGTTAAGGACAACATAACTGCATTGTCAAGCCAAACAGACCAAATTACTTTTGTCCAGTGAACATGTGTGTAAAATGGAGAGCTATGTATGGGGAGGTTTTTTTTTTTTTTTGGGACAGGTGCCCATTTCTTTTTTATATTAAGGTGAGAGTGGAATGTTGGGGAAGGGACTTAGGAACATGTGGGGAGGTAAGATGGGTAGGATGCATTTGCAGACAGACAAGTCAGATAAGACAGCAGACATGGGTGGTGTGTTACACATGAGGTAGGTGAACACCTTGTATGGGGAGGGTGTTGTGGAATCCAAGTTGCACGTGCCTACAGATGGCAGTAGCATGACTCATGTCCCCACCCATGGGACTGTTGACACTACTCCTTCACTGCCCTGAGGGTGGCTGTGCTGGAGGCTGGGTGCCAGTGTAAGGCTGTCCCACCAGGTTGGCCAGCATGCCCTCAATCTGGCATAGGAGGCATTCATAGCTCTGATGAACAATCCTGCACACCATGACCGACAGTTCAGCCTGGGTGACAATGCCCCCACTGCCACCTTTCCCAGGGGGAGACCGGGCCCCATCCCCCGAGGTGGTTGCAACTAATGCCACAGGTGTTGTAGGGGCAGGAGAAGGGGCACCACTAGTCTGGGTCTTGGATGTGCTAGGACCCAGTGCCATGGCTGGTTGAGGCAAGGTAGGCAGATCAATCTGAACCGGCCCACCCTGACATGCTGTAGTAATGGAGGTATAGTAATAAGTATAGGTTAGTTGTGAACAAATTATTGTTAGTAATAATAGCATGGCAGAACATTGAAAATAACCCAATTATATAATGCATATTATGGGAAACACAACAGTAAATAATGGAACAGTCAGTATGTTAACAGCATACCATACCATAACAGTTACAGCATAACACCAACAAAATAGGTAATGTAACAAGATATGTTAATATGCAACCATTATAAAACAAAACAATAATAAAACACACATCCCAAAATACAGTTAATGTAACAACACAGTAAACGATAACCAATGAATAACAATAAGAAATAAATGAAGACAAGGGGTGGGGAGAGAGAGAAAAACAGTCCATTAGCAACATTTTCAGTTATTTCTTTAACAACAGTACTACTGTCTACTCTATGGGTCTGTATTTTGTTTATATGTACAGTGACTACAAGTCTCCTATAGCTGATGTAGCACATACATACCTCTCAAACTATTTGTATGGGACACTATGGGCCAAATAGCAAAAACTGTGAGTAAACAACTACACAGACCTCTTGCACATCAGGTGGACCTATATAACTACCAAAGTGTTCTGTGGGCTGATTTGGTGATACTTTACAATCTGGGTAGTCATTTCCATGGTAATACTGTGACAGATGGATTATGCACTATTAATTGCATAACTTGAAATCGTGACATTTGAGAGACATGTATGTGTACAGTACAGATGCTGAACAGCTGTCATGTCTTGGTTGGCAGGTATGGGAATACAACCCAATAGCAGTGACTGCAGGGGTCATCTGCATAGAATGTGTTAACTGACTGCAGCAATGTTTAACAGACACTCCAGGTATACAGCCATATTGGGATTACACATTTTATTTCTGACTGAGCATTGCTGATGAACACATTTTTGCTAATGATTTTAACACTCTGTGACATCTAAACACAACATTATCTATTCAAAATATGTGCTACCTCACCCATTTGCCTATAGTTCCTGTGCAGAGAGAAAATGTGAGCATTATGTGACTGCTACTGTAATATTTTCTGCTACATATGGCTGGATTCGAACCCTGGACTGTGTGTGGTAAGATGAACTGTATACAGAGCATTTAAGAAACTGATCTACTGAGTCACTGCTGATTACTACCTAACTGATATTTGCCTAGAGCTCTCCTGGAACCAAAATATGACCTGGTACTACTACTACTACAGTGTTATACTAGACTGTAGTGACAGTAGAACACACATGCATGAACTAGAAACATAACGCAGATAATAGGTATGCTATATTTCAGTATCATATCTGTGAAGTCAACAAACAACATCAGCTCATGGAGTGGGCTACCTCATCCATATACCTTTATTACCTGATGTATGTGGATGACAGAGCATTATGTGACCAATATTGGCATAGAGACAGCCTTAAACAGTACTTATATGAGTTAACCAATACAATTTGCAGCCATGCATTCTTCAGCTATTAGAGTGTTATGCTTGACTGCAGCTTCTTACATTACAGTCACAATACATACAGCTCTACTGCAATGGTTATGACAACACAGTCCTGAGGTATACCATTTTCCTTGGTGTTATTGGTATTGCTTCATGTTTTTATTGCATTACAGTTGGCAATATTCATTAATTTCAATATAGCTCTAATTCCACATTTATTGCACTGCAAACCTTATTGTATATACCTTAATGCAGTTATTGGTATTGTTTCATATTTTTATTGCAGTACCGGTGCTATTATTCATTTCTTGCAATACAGCTATAATTCAACATTTGTTGCACTACAAACTTTATATACTTTAATGCAGTCATTGATATTGTTTTCTCTTTGTATTGTTGTAAGGTTGGCATTATTCATTTATTGTAATACAGCTCTAAGTCCACATTTATTGCACTACAAACTTTATTGTATATACTTTATTGCAGTTGATGCTTTACTCTTTCTTGCTTATTACACTACAGTTAACATAATACAGCCGTACTCACCACACTCATGGCGCAACCTGGCAAAGTGCCTGGCATGTGACTTGACATTGCTAGCTTTCTCAGCTGCAGCTGTTAGGAGAGATGCACACCATTATGCAAACCAGTTTTGCAGACATTCAGAGTACATATTGGTAAAACAGAGGAAAAAGTACATACATACTTGTGGGGTATTCCCTGCCCTCACTTCTTGGACCCAGGTGTCCAAGAGTCCCCTCTTCCATCTTTTCAGGTCATCATGGTGGTGATGATATTGCTCACCTGTGTGAGGGATACCAGTGACACAGGTGAGTTGTCTGGCCAGGCAGTCCCAGGCCTTTGCCTTACAGTCCGAGCCCTGGAAACCACCCTGCAGCAGCCTGTCAGCATGGTTTTGTTCAAGGAGCCCAACTGTCACCCTGGACTCCAGAATGCCCCATTGCTGTGCCCAAAAGTGTGCACCTTCACCACTGCCAGCCATAGTATACTGTCAGTGATAGAACTCCAATGGATTCTGCTGTATTCCCACCTATTGGGCTTAATATAGGCTATTTTCAAAAAAGTGCTGTGCTGCTTAGCAATGCAAAAATCAGCACAACTGAGCTGTGAAGTGTGAAAACCCACAGGACTGTAGTCTTGGCAGAGCTTATCATCTTGCAAACCAGCCAAGTAGAGCCAAGCAAGGCATAAATATTGGCAGCTGTTACCATGTTTATGCAGTGCTTAGCAGGTCTCAGCATAGCTGAGCAGAGCTTGGCAGAGTGCAGCAAGGCCCTCTGTTATTTAACAGATGCATAATATGTATATCAAATTGAATGCATATTTCCTTCCATGTATTCAAACCCTGGACCTACTGCACTTGAAGCCATAACTCTACCCATTTATCTATGAGGAGATTAAGGAGTATGTTATACCTTCACATATACCACTGAGCTACCTATAAAGCAGTGCTTTGCACAGTGCCACACTGTGCAAACATGCTTAGACAGCTTAGACACATCTTTAAATAAATAATTAGTTACATCTGGTTTCTATTTCTAGATGTCTGGCAGGTGTCTGCTATCTTATATGTGAGTGCAGCATGACATTTCTGCACTCTGTGCAGCACAAACATGTTTTTTTTAATCATAAAAATAAAACAAAGGAAAAAATAAAAATAAGACAAAGGACATTGCAGGGAGATTCATACTCTGCAGCCATGGTTAGCACTACACCTCTCCCTACATTGATTCAATAACTGTGTTCCTCAGCTCTCCCTCAACAACACGCCATCATTAATATACATGGTGCACTGCTGAGGGGGACCCATGACCATGAACATGGATACAGTCCATGTAGGCTCTACATGATGCCTACATGGAATTTATTAAATCCTGGGGTATGAGTTTCTTTATTTTGCTGTATAGTTTATTAATATATTTATAGTTTATAAGTTCGCTTTTATACTTAGATTGTACTTGTGCAAAATGAGACAAATTGCTCAATGCTGCTATCTAAAACAGAGTTGAATTCACAAACAGATATGCTTGCATCCCCTAAGGAGACAAATATGGGACCTAACCTAGTAATAATTGTTTATATTATCAGTGAATATTTCATATCATCTTTAGAGTAGTTTTTAAATATAGTTGAATTCTTAATGTATATAGTTTGTATTTTATGTGACAAAATGACGTCATGGTTGGCTCCAGCTAGGGATGGAGAAAGACAATGAGGAGTGTAGTCTTCTGCTGGAACTGTGGCTTAGCACCTCTACAGTACATATTTTGTCTTAGCCTTAGAATATGATTATTTATTTATTACAGTTTGATTACTGGAAATTCCAACTGGTTAGGTGCCCATTTCTACCAGAGGCCCTGGAAAAACAGCTCCAAATTATTACAAAAATATTTTGAGAACAATAATTTTACAATCTTCAAAATAATACAAACAATCTACAGTTAAAGTAATTATACCAAATTAGACATCCTGTGAAAAATTGGCTGAGAATAGCTACAACTGATATGACAATAAATTCATATGTAGAGACCTTTTAGCCAGTTTATACAGAAATTAAAGGTAAGTCAGTATAATACAAACAGGAACTGCAATATGAAGTGATATAAATAATATGATTAATACTTATTTAGAAATAGAGTCAGGGCAGAGAAACTGATGGAGGTAAGGAAGTTAGTGAAAAAGTGAGAGAGTAAGGAGGTGCAAGGGATGAATAAGTACTTGTTTCTATTTAGGGATGTATGATGGCTGGATGTAAAGAGCTCCAGGTCTTAGTGACATGGTATGAGTACAGACAATGCCTGGCAGATTTGATAGATTTGTGGACAGGAGTTTTTCATTATTGAATCAATGACTGGTAACATAGCTGTGTTATAATGGTATTTAGTGCTCTAGAAGCAGATGGATGCTGGATGTCTGGTGGTTAGTAGCAATGGGAGCATCACAAAGTTGAAGAGTAATAGGTAAGTAGTGGTTATGATACTAAGTACTAGAACAAGAAGATGTGGACGTGTTGTAGAAGAGGGGTCTATCTGGTCTAGGAATGGCGTCAGCACAATCAAGGAATCTTTGTGTATATTTGTTAGTAGTGGTATATATTTGCCAATTAATAAAAGTGTAATTAAAATCTCCCAGGAGGAGTGTATTTTGCTTACCCCCAAATTCATGAAGCCCTATACAGAGTGTCAGATTAGTACAGGAACTGCTGCATGTAATATGGCCACCGAGCGATCCATGATCGATCTCCCAGGATGTGCATGAGTGCTCCTACACTATTCCGGCATGGACACCACTGCTATATGATAATTACCTTATTTGCTGCTGAAAACCATGCAAGTGAGGTGAATTAGTGATCCAGGAAGCAGGCAGTTGTCCGTGTCTGAACAGTGTACAAAGCAGAAATGTATTCGGCTAGTAGCTGAATACATTTCTGCAAATTAAAAAACAGAGGCATGACAGCTCGAAAGAAGGCATGTATTATAGTTAGTAGGCATGCCAGTGGCCAACTATATGTCCATTGGCATGAAAAATAATTTACTTTTTATAAAATAAAACTTTTATTTTTTTTGGCTGACCTCGGCCGTTTAAGCATAGGGCAGTGGCGTGCAAACAGGATCGTACCGAAAATAAAAAAAAAATGAGAAAAAGCAATTTTCAGGGAAATCTGCATTTTGCCATTATAGTCAATGGCATGCAGAATGAAAACAATACCAGGGAACAGTGGTTGCTAAAGGGAAAGGCTCAATGTGAGTGCAGTAACTATGAAGTAAGGCAGTGGGGTATGCAAATGAGGGGAATCTTACTGAATCACAAATTTCTTCTAAATGTCAGACTACACCTAACTGTGTAGGTGCTCTATTACGGCCGTATACACAGGAGAAGTAAATGACATCAAAAGGGGGTGTGTCATGTTTGCTGTAAGTATATTGGAGCTCTGTTGCCCAGGTTTGTGCATAGCTAAGCATAGCTAAGTGAGGGGTGTCCTACTTAGCTTAGCTGTGCTTAACTAAGCATGTTCGTGGCCAGGGCAGGCCATTTCCTTTTCAGCAGTGCTTACACTCGCTGAATGGGTTTGTGCAGTATGCCACTGAGGCTTAAACAAACCCCCCCAAAAAAAAACACAGTAAATGGCAGCACTGTGTATATATAAGCAAAGGGGTGTGTCCGAGGCTGTATAGCTTTGTTTACCTTGCCTAAATGGGTGTGCATGGCGCGCACCAGGATTTAAACCACAAAATAAAAAAAATACAGGAAATGGCAAGTGGAATACGAAAAAAGGGAAATAGCAGAATAGAGGCACTCAAATACAAGTAATAGAACTAGCAGGTGGAATGTATCATAGTCAGCCAATCACACAGGCAGCATCGGCAACACACCACTATAAACTATGCAAACACCTTTTAGTCTATTTTTCCCACAAACTCTACACCACTGGTGTACATAGACAGGGACATTTTACCTAACAAAACTAACAAAATCTTAGGGGCTGCTGTCGCTCTCATACATCAGTATGTGCAGGAGGCTGAGGGTGGTGAAGAGGACAATGCTGACAACTGGCCCAGACTTATGAGGAGGGGGAGAAGAGTGTTCAGGCCCAGGGTAACCTACCAGGGGCTACATGATCTGGAGGTAGTAGAGCACTATAGGGTGGACAGGGACATACTGCAGCAAACTGTGGAGCTGTGCCTGCCTTGCCTCACATCCAGAACAAACAGAGGGGAAGTCATCCCAGTGGATACCAAGGTATGTGTAGCTCTAAGAATACTAGCTACAGGTACTTTCCAAAGAGCAACTGGGGATATCATGGTGGTCTCACAGGCATCTGCAGAGCACATTAAATTCCCCAGCACCCACGAGGAGCTGACTGGCAATATAAGTCTCTTCCACAATGTTGCAGACTACCTAAAGATACTGGGTGCTATAAACTGCACACACATCTACATCAAAGCACCACCCTGGGACCGGGGCAGGGTCTATATAAACCGCAAGGGGTTCCACTCCATCAACTGCCAGGTCATGTGTGATGCCCAGGGCATTATCATGAATGTGTGTGCTGGCTGCCCTGGAAGCTATCACGATTCCCACATCTGGCATTCCTCACAGCTGTATCAGTGGTTTGCCAGGAGGGACATCCCATATAGCCATTTAGTGGGGGATGCTGGCTATGCATTGGAGCCATGATGACACCAATCAGAAATGCACACACACCCACACAAGAATGCCATAATGAGGCACACGCACAAACCAGGATCATTATAGAGAGTGTGTTTGGGATGCTCAAGTCACGGTTTCATTGCCTTGACATATCCGGTGAAGCTTTGCAGTATTCTCCAACCACATATGCACACATGGTCATAGTATGTGCCATGCTACACAATATGATCCTGTGGAAAAAGCTACAGTAGGAACAAAATGGGAAAGGGCCACACAGCCCCCCACCATTGCCAAGGGCTCCACAGACACAAAGTGACCCATAGGAGGAACATCCTGAGTCTGCCCCTGTAGTCAGACAGAGGTGTGCCCAGTATGCCCTGGCCTTGGCAAAGAGGCAACACATAGCACATACACTGACACTGTAGGGCCCCAGGGACTGATTTCTCTCTCTCTGACTCGCACATACAGTAAAATGGATGTCAAACATCACACCACCTATACCTGACCATGTCTAGACAGTGTATTGTGTGCATCCGACATAGTCAGCCCTCAAGCACCACTCTCATGACAGCTGCAGGCACAAGGTAAGCCAGTCTCTGTAACAAATTAAAATAATGGGGTGGACGTTTCTGATAGCATATCTATGGTATTGATCAAGCATGTAAGGGAATGGGGTGGCTAACTGGGAAAGCAGCAGACAACTGACAGCTCTGTGGGACAGCAAGATGTGTATCCCCAGTACTGCCTTACCCACACCATGTAGTACCACCCTAGTCGACAAAAACCACTGCAGTATATGTGGTGAGCCAAATAACTGGGGAGGGGTTATAGGTCACATGCATGGATGTCAAAGTGGGGGTTCCATACAACTACCATTCCCACACAGCAGATCAGCTGTAGACAACCACACTAAAATGCCTGTCAAAGGCCCCCACATGGTGACACCCATGAAATTCCCACCCACAGACATTTACACAGTGATATCACAGCAGGTCTGGCAGTGGCAGTATGGCTTTGAAAGGTAAGAAGTCTGAAACTACAAATGTCTATACCAGAACAATCTGACCTGTGATTGATACTGTTATGCCTGTAGTCTGAAAGATAGGGCACACCACCATGCTACATGGGACCAAAATGTTAAGCAAATATCAGCACAGTCTGTGCAGATGTGTAATGTGTACAGTCGTGTCACCCCCCCCATAGTCTCATAGAAATTCAGTAACATGTTCATAGACTTAAGCAGCATCTAGCTGTCACCCAGACTGATGGTACAATATCAACAGAAAGCAATTGTCAGTAACACTCACAGTCAACTTACTGGTGTGATCCCAGGGGTGTCTCCTGCTGGCAGCCTGGGAACATATGATCATCAAAATGCACTGCCCTGCTACAGATGGCCTGCATCTGTCACACCTGGCCTACAGGCCTCTGGGAAATGCCTATGCCTCATCCACAGTGCCCTTTAGGGAGTGTCATGGGCTCCATAACACCAACATAACACAGTCCACAAAATGCAAAGAAAGGCCATGCTGACAACTGCAATGAGCAAACCTGCCAGCCTCAGGGAGCCAGAAATTGGGAGAAAGCCATGAATAATGGGGTGATGAAGGTCCAAAGAGAAGAACACCTGTGAAATACTGCTATAATAATGTTATAAAGTTGATGGAATGATTTGTAGTAGCATGGAATGTCTGATGGGTACGAAGTCTAAAACTGCAATGTGAACTGTCTGTAATATCTGACTTCAACCCTGAGTGCCTTGGAAAACCACACTTGTTTGGGTAACCGACAAAATATATGAGTCATGGATGTGGACATTCTGTGATACTCTGTACAGTCGACAGGCAGGGCTAGAAGTTTAAACATGAGAATGCACCCACTGCAGGCAGGCCTTGCCCTGGAAGATGGTGACATGTCTGCACCCACAGAACCCTGGGCCACAGCCATGGGGAGTAACACACCCCTCCCTGATCACTCATCCTATGCAACATCCTGACCCCAACATGTGGCCATCCAAGAAAAATGAGGTGGGCCATACATCTCCAGGCTGGTCAAACAGTCTGACACACAAGACCCTCCAAGTGCAGTCAACCATTGAGTTGAGCCCAATTCAAAGTACTGGTAGCTATAGCCAAACATATCTGCCCAGGACACCCCCCACCACATATCCTATCCCCTACAAATATATCTGGAGTCTGCATGTCATCCTGATCCTGTCTGACTTATATTACCCAGCTGTGGACTGGAAATCAGACCAGGCCAGAACATAAACCCACAGAGATTCCACCATTGTAATATATCACCAAGGTGCTGGACCATTTCCACAGCACCAGCAGACAGTTGCTTGTAGGCACACCCCTCAACAGGCTGGATAGTGCAAGAATACATAGCATTTGGCCCATAAACCTTGTGTGTGCATCATCCATCCTGTATTCCCCTGGTAAATCACTTTGATGATCTGAGGAGGTATATCACCAGGTACTGAAACAGTACATGACAGTGTCAAATGGCATATATGACAGATGTCTGCTAAAATCAGCCATGTAACCCTTGCAACCCATACATTACTGAGATAAATTGTCACAATCATTGTATGGCCCATTGTCCCCATATTTTGATAGGCTATCTCCAGATATCCTGCACCAACAGGTTGACAAGTATGTCTGTAGCACAAAACAAACAGGACTGGAGTACAACAATCCCTGGAATGGAGTCCCACATGTACTACAGAAGGACACACTGGGCATGCTCATACACTTAGAGAAATGTCAGTAGGATCTTGGAATGAACAGGTATTCCCCACCCAGTTCACTTTCCATTGCCCCACCTTAGCAGTCCTGAAGATGCCTGTCATCATAGAAGTCACTTTTGTTAAGCCCACCCCCATATGCTCTGTGGCACATGTGATAACACACTAGTGCAAATAACTAGTTATGTAGGAGTTCTAATCTCATCCCTGGCAAATGTAAAAGTGTGTGTGTGTGTGTGTGTGTGTGTGTGTGTGTGTGTGTGTGTGTGTGTGTGTGTGTGTGTTCACAACTAAAAGTTTTTGGGTCCATTCAAACCCAGTACACTTCCCCTTTCCCCACTTTAGCAGTCCTGCAGATATCAGTCATCTTAGAAGTGTCTTCCGTCAGGTCTCAGTCCTATAAGCTCTTGTGGCGCATGCCATAACTGCATAACTGCATCACACGATAGTATAAATAACTAGTTAGGTATACATTCTAATCTCAGTCCTAGCAAATGTAGAAGTGTATGTGTGTGTGTGTGTGTGTGTGTGTGTGTGTGTGTGTGTGTGTGTGTGTGTGTGTGTGTGTGTGTGTGTGTGTGTGTGACAGTTGTGTGTGCAAGGCTGAGGGAGTTGTGTGTTTGTTTATTGGTGTAACATTTTTATGCCATTTCCACCCATGACACTTCACAGTGCCCCACCTTATCAGTCCAGATGATGTCAGTTCCTTATCAGCAACCTTGGCCTGCTATTAGCCCTGTAAGCTCAGTAGTGTGTGTGATAACACTATGGTACAAATGACAAGTTTGGTAGGGATTCTACTCTTCTGTTAAACGTGTATGTGGGTATGTAAGTACAAGTATTTTGATATGTTTCCCACCCTCTGCCCTACTTTATCAGTCCTGCTGTCATTCCCCATATCAACACCTTTGGCCAACTCTCATTCCAGTAAGCTCTGTAGTGTGTGTGGTAACTGCGTAACACTATACAAATCACTAGTTAGGTAGGGGTTCTACCCTCACATCTGTCAGGTGTGTATGTCTGTCTGTTTGTAGGACAAAGTATTTTGATAGGTTAAACACCCACTGCACTACGCTATCAATCCTGCTGATGTCATTCCCTTTAGAGGTTCACAAGTGTGTAGTAGGTAATGGCCCAGGAGCCTTAACAAGCCTAGCACATAGATGGCCCCTACCATTGTGCCGCACAATGTTACATCCCAGTGTCTGTATCAAGTATAGCCACCGCAGTGATCCTTGGGTTGCACTGTCTATTACCCATCCACTCATCAAGTTTCTCTGGAACAGGGTCAACTAGGTGTTCTTCATGACATGTATGGGTAGTGTATTGCAGGGCATGTGCAGTTTCTTGGCGAGGGACCTGTCCCACCAGAATGTTGTGGTGATTGCAGTACTGAGGTAGAGGTGTCTCCACTGTGTGGTGTGGATGGATTTATATGTAGCATGTTTAAACCAGTTGGGTCAGACATGGCTTTGTAAGTCAAGCACAGATAGCTGCTAATTAGGTGATATGACACAGAGAATAATTTGGATCTGCTGAGTCTGTCTGTGTAGGATGTGTGTTTAATGCCTAGGATCCCATTTGTGAGGTGCTTCTGTGACTTCCCCAGCTGTAGCATGTGTCTAGTGAGGTACATGGCAAATGGGCCATAATACTTGAGGAGTGGTCTAATGAGGGAATAGTTGACAGAGATCATTACCTCTGTCTTCCTGGATGCAAAACCCTTGGTAATGCAATGTGCCATATAGAAGGACTTCCTGACAACAGTGGCAATGTGGTGCTTGAAGGAGACGTTGTTGCCAACCTGTGTCCCCAGATCTATTATAATGCATACAGTGTTCATTGGGCTCCCATCGCTGTGGTACTTACTAGGAACTGAGTGTTTTACCGGGGGGTGATGATGCATATTTTGGTGTCAAGATTCTGGGTGTGGTTGCCACACCACTCAGTGGTCTCAGTGAGGCCTTTCTGTGGGATGTGTGCATCACTTATGGAGTTAATGATAGCTCCCAGCTTGCAGTCCTCTGTGAACTTGATCAGCCAGAGTTCCTTTGTGTTGGGCTGAACTCCCGAGAAGTAGATGCTGGACAGGACACTACCCAGTACTGATCCCTGTGGGAATCCACTTATGATTGCTTGTCAGTCTGACCTGGAGTTTGCCACTGTCATACTTGTGTGTTCTGTGAACCGATTTGCAAAACAAACAATGATATACGGATTGATGCCTAGTCTGTGGGGTTTATCAATAATCCCTCACTGAGGAATGCTATCAGAAGCTTTGGACAGATTGATGTAGGCTGTATGCAGTGCCTTACTGTCATACATAGCCCTGGTGACTCAGTCAAAGATGTCAATCAGGTTGAGCAGGCATGATCTGCTATTCACAAAGCCAAACTCTGTGGGTCCAGAGTTAGGAGATCACCTACATCTTGCTCAATCAGATCCCTGATGATGTGATCCATACCCCTACATAGTAGACTTGTCAGGCTAAGGGGGCAATAATCTCCAGGGTCTGTAGATGCTGCCCCTTTATGGAGAGGGATGACTGTAACAGTGTGCCATGTTTGAGGGGCAAAGCCTGAGGTGAGGCTGTGACTGACCAGGGCACACGGATTTGGTTCAAGGTCACTTTGTATGTCATGTAGAACACAACCATGACCATGGATATGTTGGTGTCCCATGGAAGCTGTATTCTTGCCTGTGGACAGTGCAGATCTAACCTGGCCTGCAGTACTGCCGGGTTCCTGCCATTCATTTGCCATTGTGATTGTACACTTTTGTGGGGAGAGAGAGGTAAAGCTGGCACTGAATGTGTTGCCAAGACTGTGGCCAATATATGTTGTCTCAGGATAGAAATTAGCATTGCGCAGTAACTCACAGCATTTGTGTTTAATGCTGTGGAGGTTGTTGATGTAACTATCAAAGGCTTTTGTTATTGTCATCATTGTCTGCTGCATTTCTTCCTTCATAGATGCCTGTAGAAGATTTCAGGAATCCCAAGTTGTGTTTGAGGCTAATAAGGGGGTTCAACAGGTATGGGACACCACCTTTTTCTGCAAAATTGTCCTCCGTCTGTTGTATACTTTAGTAATGGCAGGGGACCATCACATTGTCTGCCAGTGTTTGGAGGACAGTGTCTGGGTTCTGTTGGCTATGGCTAATACCATGCATTCATGTACCAGTTTGTACAGTGCATATGTGTATGATTTGACAGTCATACAGCTATTTCCCATTGTCATGGGTGCAGCAAAATCATCCACCCCTGTTTTTATGGCTGCAAAGTCAGCTTTGGAGAGGTTTTGCAAGGTGGTTACCTTTGGGGAGGGTGAGGCTGACATGTTGAGTTCCATGTTGATTACAGCCTGTGTGGATCTCACCAGGTAGGGATTGACAACTGTGGATGAGCAACAGTCCCATATTTAAGTAGTCAACACAGGTCAAGGTTGTTACATCTTCTACCGGGGGTCAGTATGAGCCAGTCCAGGGCATTGGCAATAATGAATTCCAGGAAGTGTTGGACTACTGTACTGGTGCTTCGCTACTTTCCCCAGGTGATGGAGGGGTAGTTGAAGTCTCCTACTATGTCAGTGTTGAGTTGGACCTTCATAGATGGCAGGGTGTTGAGGAATGTGCATTGACAGTCTAGGGACATAGATGTGGACCCATAGCAAGCTATGGTCTGGATTGCACTATTACCCCAAGACAGTTGTACTGGAAGTATCTCCAATGCATTATGCTGGGACACTAGTCTGGAGGTGTTCCTATCCAAAATGAATATGGAAACAACACCACCTGTGGAGGTGTGGTGTGGTCCATGTTTGGGGTCTGACAGCTGCGGAATGCATTATAGCCTGTTACTGAAGGACTGCTGTCGACTGCTGTGAGCTAGCTCTCCATTACAGCAGAAATGCTAATGCCCTCCACTCCAACAAGTGCTTTGAGTGACTGCATCCTGACAGATGTCTACTGTTGAATAGCATGACCCTCAGACTGCATACATGTCTAGCTGTTATGGTGGGAATTACATTTGGAACACTGCCTAATAAGGCATTATAGGGGTGGCAAGACACTTAGCCAGTACCTGGAAACCCAGGGCTGACAGATGTAGGGCATCTGTGGCAAGTCATTGAGGTCTGTCAATCATGTTATCCCAAGCAGAGAGATACTGGATCCCTTGAGAATGACACAAAACGTGTAAGCCAATGTTGCAGTCAATTATCTGTTAATAGTACTACAGCATCATTCTGCGTGCTGGCATTATACTGCCCAGGGTTATTGTCACACCTGTCTGGACCACATAATCAGAGAGTTCAACCATGTCTCTTGTCATGTAGTCCAGGGAGGTGTGTCCCAGGTCATTCACACCCACATGGATACAGAGTGATACTTGTAGTTGTTGTGGAGTGCCATGACTGGCTGCGTCATGTGTTGGATGCTGGCATGTGATAGATATTTGTCTGTTCAACTTAGTGAGTGGGATATGTGTGTGTCTCAGTATTGATTTACCCATGATCACTATGTCATGCAAGGTGGTTAGCCTTAGGATTTTAGGTTGAGGGGCACACTGTATAGGTGAACTATGTGTCCCTTGGCATGTGCCATGTTGTGGTGTCTGAGTGGGTGTCTGTCTTGCTGGTCTGTGCTGTTTGGGTAAATTTCCATTGAGTGCCTCTGTGAAGGTGGGTGCATTGCGTTTCACTGTATGTCATGGCTGTCAAAGTGGGTGTCATGGTGAGCTATGTGTTCCACATGGTGCAGTGCAGGTGTTGATCTTATCCTCCTGATCTGCTAGTCCAGTCTTTGCTGGAGAGTGCATATGTCCACATTGGGTGATATATATAACAACCACACAGGTCTGAGTGTTTTGGAGTTTTAGAGGAGGGTTGTATGTGTACATAAAGCAGTTGCAACAGTGCAGGGCTACTTCTGTGATGAATGAGTACTGCTGACGGCTCCCTTGTGTGCCACACTTATTGATACACTAACCCAGTGAAGTGCCAAGCTATAATGCTATTTGAAGTGCAAGACAGAAAGAACTAGCACAATGTAAGGGTGAAACTGAATGCAGACTTTCTGCCACCTGTAATATTGTAGCTCAGCTGTGCAGTTATCAGCAGCTTTGGCCATTTGAAAGTTCAGTAAGCTCTGTAGCATGTGTGGTAACTGCGTAACACTATAATAAACCTAACTAGATTGGCAGGAGGTCTAATCCCATTACTGGCAAGTGTGTGTGTTTGTGTGTGAGAATCATGTAGTGTCTGGCTTATACCATTTTTGACTTGTGTACTACCCTTCCACAATCCCCCTCACCCCAATCTAGTAGTCCTGTTGATGTCATCCACCTTAGACGTACCTTTGGAGTAAGTAAAAATTTATAAGCTCTGTGGTGCATCTTCTAACTGCATAGCACTATAATAGAAAGAACTAGATAGGCAGGAGTTCTAATGTCACTACTGGCAACTGTTTGGATGTGAGTGTGTGTTTGTGTGAGAATCATGTAGTGTGTGGGTTATACCATTTTTGACCTGTGTAAACCATTTACACTTTTCATCACTCCAATTTAGTAGTCCTGTTGATGTCATCCACTTTAGAAGTACCTTTGGACTAGGTGAAAATGTATAAGATCTGTGGTTCATCTGATAAATGTGTAGCACTATAATAGAAAAAAAAACTAGATAGGCAGGAGCTCTAATCTCACTACTGGCAATTGGATGTGTGTGTTTGTATGGGTATCATGTAGTGTATGGGTTATACCATTTTGACTTCTGTACACCGTTTCCACTTCCCTTCACTCCAGTTTAGTAGTCTTGTTGATGTCACCCACCTTAGAAGTACCTTTGGACTAGGTGAAAGTGTATAAGCTCTATGGTGCATCTGATAACTGCGTAGCACTATAGTAGAAATAACTGGATAGGCAGGAGTTCTTGTCCCAATACTGGCAACTGTGTGTGTGTGTGTGTGTGTGTGTGTGTGTGTGTGTGTGTGTGTGTGTGTGTGTGTGTGTGTGTGTGTGTGTGTGTGTGTGTGTGTGTGTGTGTGTGTGTGTGAGAGAGGATCATATCTTGTTTGGCTTATACCATTTTGATGTGTGTACCATACACTGCTGGTGACCACCTCCCGCTGCCATTACTTTATATAGTGTGGTAACAGCCTCTGCCTCACGTGCAGCAAGTTAAACCGTTGTACAGTCCCCTGTACATATGTGTCTGGAATATCCAGATGTTTGAAACTTATAAGTGGTTGGAAGTGGTCTGTGTGATTTAACAATGTCCATGTATGTGACACTGTAGCCAAATAGGTCACAGTGAGTGTACTGACACATATGGCTATATCAGATATCATACCTGACTGAAACATCATGCTGATATGAAGTCTGCCACCATCTCAGGTAGCCAGCCTTGTAGGTACAATACGAATCCAGATGCTTGGTTTTACAAGTGAACTGTTCATATTATGAGTCACATTAAAGGATGGAAGAGGTGTGGACTGACATATTGTGGTCCCGGTTTGTATGTATCAGAAACACCTTGCATCTTAACTCATTACATCCAAGTGATCCTCCAGGTGCATCTGCAGTTAACTCCTACTGACACCTGTAGGCATCAAATATTGCTTGTTCATATTTGTATCAATAATTCCAAAACCATGCTATGTACAAGGTTTTAAAATATTTTATCTTAAAGCTTACACAATGGCAAACTCAACTGCATTACTATTTGACCTCTGTCTAGTACAAGTAAACAGATATTAACTTTTGTTTTTATGATATTAATTTATATAGATATAATTTTCACATTTTTCTAAATATTTCAACAACCAAGTAACACAGACAGAACTATTAAGCCTCATTTGAAAGCTCTCAGCTAGATGAGTAAAATGCTGCTGACAACATGTGCAATTTGAGTGGTTTTTGAGATATTTTAAGTTGTTTACAAAATATTACAAATGTAATAGTTACTGCATTTACTGTGACTTATAAAATTTGGTTTAAGACCTAGAACCTAAAAATACCCCACTATAAAAATTGTTTGGCTGAAGAGTTTGCCATTTATACTTCTTTCATGACCCCCTATGGTTCCAGAAATATGAACATTTGTTTGAAATGTGAGTACATAATTTGATTCTGTCAAAAGGCTTAGGCTCCACCCATTGGAAGTTACATTGCAAACTTTTTGAGCTCCATTGGAGTGAATGAGTTAACAGGGGTGTGTACACAATTTATATACACTGTATACCAGTAATGTCTCACACATGTCCCTACCTTAGGCCATTTGTCCAGCCCATTTTGCTGGCCTCTGTCCAGACATTTTGGCACTGACAAGTTGTGAGGTATGCTACAGGAATGTTGAATTCATGTCAAATAGGCCCCAGTGGTGACCACTGTGGTGCAATACAGTTAACCCCACCACAAGTGAACATGCACATAAAGCAAAATAGCTATTACTGATAGTTGTGTGCATGGTGAAGTGCATGCTCTTCAAATGCCTGGGGTATTGCCAGGCAACAACAGAACAATATCATACTCACCAGCTTCAGGCTGCTGTCCTATATGCAGACCAGAGGGTCCTAAGTAGTTGTGAGAGGGAGGTATTGTCAGCAGAGTCACATGTGACCTTGGTACAGCATGGAGCAGCATGTCTGCACATTTACAGTACAAACCCCAATAATACACAGTTTTCTGTCCTCACCATAGATGTGCACCTCTGTGCATTAGAAACCCCCATCAATAACTGCAATCGGACCTGACACATGGATGCAGATACAATACAGATACATGTATGTCTGATAGATTAGTGTACTAATCCCAACTGGGCCCTTACCTGCATGCTCCCTGCCCATTGTGTGGGTGCCACCCACCTCCAGCATGTTGGCCTCTGTATCCTGGCGTTGTACTGGGGTGTCTGCCCCAAGGTTGGTAGGGGCTCATATGCTGCACAACTTGGTTGTGTGATGGATGACAAAGAGAAATGTGAAGTCATTTGTATGATGTAGTGATGACTATACCCAAGGGTGACAGAGTGGTCATTGCAGCAGATGTCAATGGGCATGTCGGTGAAGTGAACAGAGGGTCTGTGTAAATGATGGGTATGCATGGTGTTAAAAGGAATGTAAATGGTGAGATGGTAGTGGGGTTTGCAAATCAGATGGACACGGCCATGGTGAATATGCATTATAACATGAGAGGAGCATAGAGTGAGTTACAAGACTGTAAAAAGATGCCCACAGGTGGAATGCATCCATTGTAGGAGCACCAGTTTGAAGGAGATTGGAGACTGTAAAGTGGTGAAGGGGAAAGTGTATTTAGGCAGCATAGAATGTTGGTCTACAGGATGATGCTGGTGATCAAGAAGAGGGGGAGTGCGAGCTCAGCAGCAAGGATCACATGGTATGAATTGGAAAAGGGTGATTGTGAGGTGGAGTTCAAGGAAGATTTAAGACATACACTGGTGGCACTGTCAATTTACCACATATCTGGTTAAGTACAGCAGAGCTATTAAGGGAGACAGCTAGAAAGGTGCTTGGTGTGACATGTGGATGGAGGAAGTAGTACAAGGACACCTGGTGGTGGACTGAGGAAGTACAAGACAGTATACAGAAAAAGAGGATGGAGAAGAAGGATTGAGACTGTCAGAGAGATGAGGAAAGTAGACAGGAGTGTGAGGAGATGAGGTACATGGCAAAGGGAGATGTGGCAAAGGCTAAGGATGAGGCATATGAAGAGTTGTATGACAGTTTGTGAATTATTGGCTGGTTGTATTTCTCTTTGCTATGTTCAGTCATTTTATTTGTTTTGCTAATAGATTGTTGTATGTCTGGCCATTGTGTATGGCCTATCATGATTTTGTAGCAGGGTACTGTTCACTTATTTATATGGACTGTGGCAGATGTGAGTGTCATGGGTCCTTTTGTATCCAGCTGTGCATGTTGCCCCAGTTATGGGTGGTCTATCAGCAGCGTATGCTTGTATGGGCATTTTGAGATATGTATACATATGTTGTGTGTCATGTATATATTTGTGTGTATATATATATATATATATATATATATATATATATATATATATATAGACACACACCTCAGTATTTATTGGTAATATATCTATATATTATTTATATATATATATATATATATATATATATATATATATATATATATATATATATATATATATATATATATATATATGTATATGTTTCTTTTCATATATATATATATATATATATATATATATATATATATATATATACCAGTCCTTCCTAATTGCACACTAATTGTAAACTGGCTATAAAGTAGGGTCTGTCTGAGAAAACATCCTAAAGCTATACATCTCAGATGGCTTACTGGTAAATTGCTGTAACTATGGTGTGCATGGTCCTGGGCTCATGACCTGCAAGGACTGTTTATTTTGTTGCTAGGCAGAACAAGACTGTTGGATACAGAGGGAGTAAGGCAGTTTTGAGCAGCTTTAAGTGTGTTTGCATGGGTTTGCAGTAAACGGTACTAGCATACGATTAAATGAATAGGTGCTTACACTGTGTAGGCTTTGATTACCAATGTGCAGATCTGCTTAGCATTTACATTTAAGCAATGCTGAAACCTGTTAAGCATAGCTCAGCCCTGGTAACCATCGATTACATTCCAGTCAGATAAAATAGCAGGGTAATAACATCTACCACCTCCAACTGTTGTCAGTACACTGGCCTTAGTCTCAATGGCAAGAAATCTGTTACAGTCCCCTGTTGAATCACTGTGTTGTCTGCAGATGACCACATCGGTGGTAGTCCAATGGATAGGAGGTCTCTGAACACAGCTTCCCAGCAACCTCTCTTCTGACCACCACATTGCCACTGTGGACAGAAAGTCCTTCCATGTGGCACATTGCATAACTAAGGGTGTGTCATCCAGGAATGAAGAGGTCAATGTCCCGCTCCACTCTCCACTCATTAGGCCAATCAACAGGTACAATGGCCCATTTGCCATGTAACTCACTTAGACACCTTCAACAACTGGGTAGGCTGCAAGTGTACCTCACATGTAGGACCCGAGGCATGAAACAACTGTCTGATATGGAAAGAGGCCAAAACTTCCAAGTGTTCCCGGTCACATCTAGGCTACTTACAGGCAATCAAGAAAAAGTAGTACTCCACACCATCAATATACTTTAAAAAAAATGGCAAAGCTTTCAGATACAATCTTTATTTTATTTATTTATTTTATTTTATTTTACATTTGTTGCGGCTAGCTAGCTAGATATATTATTTTTTTTTCAGTAGGGCCCAGGGAGAAAAGCTCCACAGTACTAGTCTCCTTCAGTATCTTACATAAAATAGACATAAAAACAGCATTTTTAAATTTCAAAACAGGTTTCAGTGTAACCTGTTTATTAAGACCTGGATAGTTGTCTGCTTCCAAATGAATGATCCACTCATACTCAACAAAAAGTGAAGAAAAAGTGATTATGTATTACATATGTATATGTTATTGCTACAGTGCTTTGAAAAGCTTAATTGCTGTTCTTAATTGATATTGTTGATAGGTTGCTGTGTCATGTGATGTGTTTGAATGATATTTAAAAATGCTGTTTTTATGGCTATTTTATGTAAGACACTGAAGACGGATAGTTTGTATCTGAAAGCTTTGTTGTTTTATTAAAAGTATATTGACAGTGTGAAATACTACTTTTTCTTGCTTGAAGCTGTTTGGTCTGTACTTCTCCACTTAACTACTGGTTCACCTTTTTCTTGTAATTTGTTTACTTACAGACAATCCCTGTTTCACTGACAATGCCATGTTTGCCCAGCTGTGTTACATTTGCCACCATTAAGAAACCCCAATCTGTATACACCACATGCCATGGATACATCAACCGCATTACAGCATTCAACAGAACATGCTTGGGCACTGGTCCATAACTCAGATACTGGCCACATTATGCAATATATGTTGCATACATGTCAAAGCACCTCACTGGCCCTCTTCAAGAGAAATTTAGTTGAGTGAATGGTGATTATAACTGTCACCCTGGGGATCACTCATGTAGCAGTATTAGACAGATTCACTGCTGACAAATTTCAGGTGGCATGATGGCAGAGTACTCCCATGGGCTAGGCTTGTGATGACTCCATGGCCATTAGTGTGGTACATATATATGAACACATAGACCCATGACACTCAGTACTGGCAAATATGTGTGTGTGTGTGCATTACTGTGTATACAACTGTTTGTGAACATGTAAACCTGTAGGTGACATTACTTTGTGGCCCTTCCACCCACTCCACCTCCCATTGCCATACTTTGCAGTGCTGGTGATTTTATTCACTGTAAGGGTACCTTGTGGGACTCTTCACCCTGCGGGCTCCATGGAGCATGTAGTAACTGCATTACACAATACTAACAATATCTACATAGGTGGGGATTCCACCCTGAGTCCTGAGAAATATGGGTATGTGTGTGTGAGTCTCTGAAAGTGATCATATTTGTATGAGACAGCATTTTGAGGGCATAGCCTCCACACACACTGCACATTGCCATACTGTACAAGGGCTGGTGATGTTGGCCACAGTACAGGAGCCATGGAACAGTCATCACCTTACATTCTGTGTTGCGTGCAGAAAATGTGTGTCACTGTAGTAGCAATAACTACATAGCCAGGGGTTCTAATCTGAGGAAGCCAAAATCTGTGAACATTTGTGGATCAGTACAGTATCCTGTGTTTGAGTGAGTACTATGTCCACTTGGAGGGTGGCTCTCACATTTTAGACAGTGATGCTCCCATTACATGTCCCAAGGTCCATTGTATGTGGTCTGCTGTCTCCATCAACCTTACAATTATCTGACAACAATCTTCAGCCCAGTAAGGCCTGTGCTGTGTGCATGAACTATGTAACAGTATGTCCTGACTGACAAGATAGTCAGGGCTGCTAAATCCAGGTGTGTCAAATGTGTCTATGACTGTATGTGTTTGTTAATGTGTATATGTCAGTATGTTATAGTATGTTGTGTCCATTCACATCCAGTACATTCCCCATTGCCATACTGTACAAGGCCTGGTGATGTTCATTTTACAGGAACCTCAGAACACACCTCACCCTACAAGCTCTGTGGTGTGTGCAATTAAAGCAGAACACATTAGTAGTAATAACTACATAGATAGGGGTTCTAATCTCAGTGTTGGTAAGTGTGTGTGTGTGTGTGTGTGTGTGTGTGTGTGTGTGTGTGTGTGTGTGTGTGTGTGTGAAGGGATCTACTTCATTTTGCAGAAAAAACATTTCCCAGGACTTCATTTGACTGAGACCAAATTGGCAAAAGCTAAAATTGCAAATGAATCATATTGTGGAAATTAATTTCACCAAAACTAGTAGTGGCAGTGCAAATGCTCTTTTCCCCACTGTACAGCTGTACAGTGATACTGGAGTTAGTATATATAGTTGGTGGTGGTCGCTGGGGGAACAACCCCCCACATTGGGGGTAGTGTTGTGCGTATTCCCACACGTAGTATGCTGTTATACTGTCGAGTCTATGTTAAGAGACTAAGTAGTTGTTAATCTAACAGTATAATGCAGAAAATATAGAGCCTGATCCACCACAGCTAGGTATAAGCTTCTTTATTAAAACCACCACAAACAAAAGTAAGTGCTTTCACTATCTCTATGACCACTTCTTCAGACAACTGAATAACTTAAGCTCATTTATAAATGCTTACTAATCAACCATTAATTAATAACAATCAGTACACCCTTCTACATTACCAATTAAAATCCATGGAAACAATACACATTAATAATAAATACATAATCAAAACTTTTGAATAAAAGGCATTTGTACACATTTTTAAAAACAAATAAACTATATGTTCAATGTCTAAGGGCTCTAGCTTTAAGGAATGGTTTAAGTGATACTGCTTTGTTTATGCCTGGTAATGTATCTGCATTATACTTAATGATCCACCTTTGTTCAGCTGCTTCAGTCCTATTCTTCACATCACCCCCTCTTATCTCTTCCGTGATAACCTCTAAAACAAAAAAATGTAAAAGTATGGTCCTTCCCCTCTGTCTCAACATGTTTGGCTAATGCACTATTCTCTTTTCTGTTTAGTATGTCTCTATTGTGTTCTAACACTCGGTCCTTCAACATTCTATTAGTCTTCCCTATGTAAAAAAACATACATTTTTGGCAAAAACTGAAATATACTACATTCTTGGTTCAACAGTCAGCATAGCATTTAGCTTGAAATACTATCTGACTGTGTAAATGTGTGAAAGTCATACAAGAATGCATATACTTACATGCTGCACAGTTCCTACATATGTAAGTTCCCAATCTAGAAGACACAATGGGTGGCCGAGCTGTTTGTGTTCTGTAGCACAACTGTTGTTTTAGACATATTTTATTTTTAAAGGAAAACTGTGGGATCTCTTCCAACACATCTTTAAGCTCATCTACTGCTGTCAAGATATTCCACTTCTTTTTAAACACCTCACAGAAAGCATTACTGTCACTAACAAAGGATTTAGAGAATCTAAGTTTCTTATTGTCTATTCTGTTCACAGCTGAAGATTCTGTTTGCTGTGCAAAATAGGTTTACCCCCTATTCCCCCTTTCCTTCAATGATTCTTCGATACATTTGTCTAATTCATGTTTGGAATAGCCTCTTTCTAAAAATTCCTCTCTAAGATTATTTAATGCTATTGCTAATTGTGTTTCATTGTTATGCAATCTCATCATTCTCAAAATACTTCTTCTATGTAATAAAGGATTCCTTCTGGTCAGTTTCCTATATAGACTGGTCTCTAGTTCTCTGGTCTCTGACTTCCTAACTGTTGCATCAAGGAAATCTATACTCTCACTTGAAAAGTTACATGTAAACCTTAAAAATGTAGTAGTCGTCTCTAGATATCGCAAACATTCATGTAACTGTAGACATAAATAAAAAAGAGAATAGTGCATTAGCCAAACACGTTGAGGCAGAGGGGAGGGACCATACTTTTAAATTTTTTTGTTTTAGAGGTTATCACAGAAGGGATATGAGGGGGTGATGTGAAGAATAGGACCAAAGCAGCTGAACAAAGGTGGATCATTAAGTATAATGCAAATACATTACCAAGCATAAACAAAGCAGTATCACTTAAACCATTCCTTAAAGCTAGAGCCCTTAGACATTGACCATATGGTTTATTTGTTTTTAAAAATGTGCACAA
The DNA here is from genome assembly GCF_019279795.1 of Protopterus annectens. Taxonomy (NCBI): domain Eukaryota; kingdom Metazoa; phylum Chordata; order Ceratodontiformes; family Protopteridae; genus Protopterus; species Protopterus annectens. The sequence continues at coordinate 401,928,318 of NC_056731.1, forward strand.
ATGCCTTTTATCCAAAAGTTTTGATGACTTTTTGATTATGTATTTATTATTAATGTGTATTGTCTCCATGGATTTTAATTGGTAATGTAGAAGGGTGTATTGATTGTTATTAATTAATGGTTGATTAGTAAGCATTTATAAATGAGCTTAAGTTATTCAGTTGTTGTCTGAAGAAGTGGTCATAGAGATCATGAAAGCACTTACATTTGCTTGTGGTAGTTTTAATAAAAAGCTTATACCTAACTGTGGTGGATCAGGCTCTATATTTTGTGCATTTACTGTTGGTTTTCAATAGAGCCTGCTTTTTATCCAGTGTTCTTGTCTGTTTGCATTTCTAGTTGTTAATCTAACTAGGTGTGGGTCTACGCCACCCCACACCCTCCAATGTGGGGCTGTGCCCCCCACACCACCACAACTATTCATATTAACTCCAGGATTGCACTACAGTGGGGAAAAGGACATATACCCTGACACGACTATTTTCAGTGAAATGAAATTTGGCGGACTGATTATTTAGTGATTTGAGATTTTGGCAATTCTGTCTTGGTAGAACTGCACAAGAACTGCTTACATCAGCCACCATGCACTTAGCTGTATACACCCCTCAGAGCTATCAGCCATGTGGCACATGCTATACCTGTTATACAGACCTGTTACTTGTGTTCAGCTGTACCCTGGAGATGACACAGTCTATGTGTTACCACACTGCCACATCCCTTGTAGGAAAGGACAGCAGGCCAACATCCTCCTGACACACAGACACCTAGAACACAACCAGAATACATTATGGAGACCACATTTGGTTAGTGTTAATAACAGCAATAATGCATCATGGCTGGACAGCTACACACCCTGACATGTAAGCATTAAACATGCCAGCTGACAATACTTTAAACAGCATTACATTGCTAAACTGTGCATCAGAACCATATTAGCATGTCCCTGCATCGATGGTATGGATGACAGGGATGTGGCACAGGTATATGCACAGGGCGTGGTGTGGGTTTGCCAGAGGCCTAGGCTGAGCCATTTGGTTAACATAATGTGTGTGGGTTAGGGGTCGTTTATTAAATGGGCCATGCAGAGGTGGTGTGTGTAAGTATGGAGGTGCCCTAGCTGTGATGGTGATGTGTGTGTATGGATCATATGTGAATGTTTTGATGGTTACACTTGATATTAGTTCTTTTTTTACAGTAATTCTGAACTCATATGGTATCAATGCGATACATGAATTTCTATGTAAACATTCAGAAATGAATGGTAGATCTATAGAAAATATTTGTAGTTTAATTGAAGTTGTTCTAACCAAAATATCTCTCTATTCGATGGGCAACCATATCTGCAAACATCAGGAGTACAAATATATATGCTAATATTACATTGAATCAATGGGCATGGGAATTTATTTATAGTGAGAAGAATCCATTTAAAGATGAAATTTTATTCTATCAACATTTTGTAGATGATTGTTTTATGGTGTGGAAGGGAAATGAAAAACTTTTAAGGAACTTTGTTGAGTACTTGAATAGCACCACACCTTTTCTGAGATTCACAATGAATTTTTCGTATAATGACATAGCATATATCGATGTACAGCTGCTAAATGACTCTAGTGTCTTGAAAACTTGTGTTCACAATAAAGAAATTCAGATTAATAAATATACACACATTAAAAGCATGCATGCCAGGCATGTATTTCAGGGAATAGTTAAGGCACAATTTCTACGAATACGTAGGTTGAATACTGATGATGATAAGTGTAGAGAACAGACGGAACAGTTAGCATATGATTTTAATAACAGTGGTTATAATAAGGATTTACTATATTAGAAACAACGAAAGAAACATTGGAAAAGAGAAAACAAATAGCTTCTTTTTTTAGTGATGCACAAGTAACTTTAACATCTTTTACATTAAGTAATGATAAAGTATCAAGAATTTGTTATGCAACTACATATAACAGGATGGCTATGGAAGTTGAAAATATTATTAAAAGAAATTGGCGGATACTTATGTCCATGCCAGAACTATTTAATATATTAGGCAATAGGCCATATTTTACATATAAAAATAGTATGAATTTGAGACAACAACTTTGTTATAAGGACTTTAAAACAAATGTTGAAACTTTCTCCAAGGGTAAGCATGGAATGTTTCCCTGTTATAATTGTAGTTGCTGCAAAAATATTTGTAATTTGCTAGAATCTGAACATCCAACAACCAAATATAAATATAAGATTAAGTACCAGGCTACCTGTAACACATCATTAATAATTTATTTAGGTATAAAATATATAAAATGCACAAGTTTCTATATAGAGAAATGTTCCAGGCTAAAGGACCGTATAGTAGAGCACAAGTCAGACATCAGAAGAAGAGTGGCAACTAATGCTTTGGCAAAGCATGTTATGGAACATGATGAAATGCATGAATTTAAGTTTAAAGTTTTAGAAGTATTGTATTGAAATATGAGGAGGTGATATTAATAATAAACTGGACATTGCTGAGTATAAATGGATAACTAGATTAGATGCCGAAAAATTTCCCGGATTAAATAACATGATAACTATAAAACCATTCTTGGTTGAAAGACAAATGCAATATAAGTAATATTTTATTAAGTTAGATATAACCTTATGTACATAATATAAGTAACTTTAAATGCATTTTTATACTTGTGTTTATATCAAAATTGTATCATATATTTTCCTTTTACATATTTTTTAAATAGTAATTACTTGAATGATTTCATTGGCTGGCTGTGTCATGTGTACTATGCTTTTAAAGTATATAAAGATGTATATTTTAAAACTTGGTATTGATTACTGAAGAAGGGTGTATGCCGAGAGCTTTTTCTTGTTAAGCTGAATAAATTAAGCATTTCTACAATTGTGGGATCTGTTTTCTACGTGTGTATGGATGCACACAGTTCTGACATGTGGCTGCCCTTTACAGGGGTATGTTGGACAGCTGCAGACTGTACATGGCAGGGTGTACCTACCATGAACGTGAGAACTGGGCCTGCCAGGAGTTGCATGGGCACAACCAGGCAGAAGCCCAGATATGGTGCTCTCGCCTAATGCTGACAATTGTCTGCTGGAGCCGCATCTCTGTTGGGACCGGCCATGACCATGTGCCCATGGCCTGCTGCATCATGGTGTGGACAGCAGCTCCACTGCACTGGAGCTGCTGGTACTGCTACTACAGGAGTTGGAATGAGATGTTGCATGGCCATGTAGACCTTCAGCTATTCATGATTCTGTCCCATGTCCATGGGGCCGATGCCCTACTCCCACCACATGCTTTAGCACAGACATCCCACTGTCAAGGATTACCACCATCTCACCCAATCATCTATCCATGACCTCGGCATAATAATGGTGGCCATCTGCAAGATCACAGATGTTGTCATGTACAGCAAGAAGAGTAGCCCTCTGGAGCCTCAGACCATCTGTGGTGTAATGTTCAATACATGTCTGTGCCTCCATGATGGTCCAAAACATGCATCTGTTGACACCTATTGTGGCACTTGTGACAGGGGCATGATTGGCAGCAGTCCTCCTACGTGCACTCCTGTCCATTTGCCTGTGTGGGACCTCACCTATTATCCGGCTATGGCTGGTGTCCGCAGACACACTTGCATAGTCACCATACTTTCCTGTCCCATGCCACTACCCACTGACTGTCTCTCATTTATGGCCACTGGTGTTGGGGTATATGCGGGCATTGTGACTGTGTGTGAAGATGGGGTGGAAAAAGTGAGATGCTAACCAATGGCACAGATTCAGCCCCTGACAACCCTGCCTGTGCCTCACTATGCCTATCATCATTGTCAGAGTTTGCAGAGACACTGACATCAGTTTCCCCATGGGAGGGACCCCAATCCACATTGCCACCTGTGAGGGGAAGACAATATATGTAAATTAATACCTGTATGTTATGGTTTACTTACACACACACACATACACAAACACACACACACGCACACACACACACACACACACACACACACACACACACACACACACGCACACATACTTACAGGTGAGGTGGCACAAAGATATTACACAGACCTCACATTACTCAACAGTTGACATGCATGACACGTGACACTCATCATGTATTGCAGCCATTCTTAATCCCTGTTACTAACAATATACATCTCTGGGATGCGTGAGTCATGTTAGTAGGTGATGTTGCTTCCCCTGGAACACACCGCACCCATGCACACATTATTGCTGTGCACCTGTATAGCAAACTGGCATCTACTCAAGACCATACCTCACAACTGTACAAATCATTGCTGAATGTGTAGATGTCTGGCAGTTATGTTTGCTCTGTTTCTCACAACCCTTATGTGTTTGTCTGACACATAACTGGGATGATATGTGGACTGATGTCACTAATTAATGACTGACATTTGATTTGCAGATCTCATCATCAGCAGTGCATGTGTGTGCAATAAAATCTGGCTACACCAATGACCTTCAAAGCTTCATGTGAATATGAGGAGAGTACACACACCTGTTGACATGCCAGCCTCTTCTACGATATGAAACTGAGCCACACTACTGCATTTGAAAACATTGCATACACCTGATATGTCACATATGACCTGTGCAATCCAATCAAGAATCAAACAAATGTGTTAATCGTGAAGATACTGAATGATATGGGTACAATATGGGGGTTGCATAAATGTGAACACCCTTAAACCAATGGTTTGTTGAAGCACCTGTTAAGTAAACTACAGCAGTGACTATTCCAGGGAAGGGGTATACTAGCATGGCACATCTTGACTTGGCATTATTTGGTCTGTCTTCCCTACAAAGGTCCCCAATTCTGCCAGATTGCAAGGCCAGCTCATGTGCACACCCCTTGGGGGTCACACAGGGGCTTTAATTTTGCTGTTGAGTCTGGGTTATGTCTGGCCCAATTTATAACCTTGAATGTTTTCTGATACAGCCATTCTTAGCTAGCTTTGGAAAAATGCTTCAGTTCACTGTTGTGTTTGAAGCTGAACCCCCCTCAGCCTTATTGCAGATGCTTGACAACTGTGGGCCACATGTGAGTGTTATTTTGCAGTATTCCAAATTCCCTCCACCATGTCTACAGGCCTAGTTCCAGCTAATGAACAGCAACCCTAAAGGTGTACATTGGCACCAGCAAGCTTCAAGTTGGGGATTGTGGCCCTGAGGTGAAGTGAGGTGTTGCTTGTGCACCACACATATCTTTATGGATACTGTCTGTAGGTTTGAACCTTGGTGTCATGACACCATTACACATTGCAACACATGCCTTTGGGAGACTTGATGCTATGCTTTTGCTACCTGTACATAGCCCTGGATGGTGTTTCTTCAGGGGGAAATCTTCCGTCTACTTACCCTACCCCATAGGCCACACTTATGCAGAATCCAGACAATTGGTTCCACAGGTACTACACAGGCAGTACTTGCTAAACATTCCTGCAACTCCCTCAGTGTTGCTGCATGTTTCCTGGCAGCCTCCTTGACCAGTTTTCTACATGTTTTGTCATCTGTTTTGATGGACATCTGGTTCTTTTCAACATCACTGTTGTCCCATATTTAATAGACCTCTAGATCACTGTCTGTACTGTTTTCCATGGTATATGTAATGGTGAGGTCATGTTTGTTTCCCTACTCCTGACTGCTACATTTCAGATATGGGATCCCTTTGATGCTTTGTAAGATGTGTGCAAGCCAAGGCTGCTTCTGTTGCAAGCAACTGAGGAAATGTCATGAACATACTTCTTGGACAGCAAACCATTACTTGGTGTGACATTGAAGCCTTGTACTTGATGGCAGGTGTGTAGAGTGAATGCTGTCAGTACATCACAAGCTGCCTCCACGATATGTTTTTTTGAGTGTGTGCACACATATGCATCCAGTGTTTTGTAAGGTTTGTATACACCATAATTGTTGCCCTAACATATAATTCTATTTTACACGTTAATTGTTCATGTTAGGATCATATTACAGGTTGTAAAAGGTGTGGAATGTTTTATTGTGGTCTGTCGTATATATCAGGAACAGTTGCCATCTTAATAGGTGTGTGTACACTGTTGTATCCACTGTATAAGGGTAATGTTTCATACATGTCCCTACTGTAGCCAATTTGTCCCACCATTTTGTTTATCTCTGTCCACACATCTTACACTAACAGGTTGTGAGGTATACTGCAGGAATCTTACATACTCTTCAGATATGACACCATGGTGACCACTGTGATGCAGTGCAGTTAACACCAACAAACCTGAACATGTACATCATGCATTATAGGTAGGTGTGATAAATGTGTGCATGGCAAATAGCATGGTCTTAACATGGGTGATTTATTGGCAAACCTCAACAAAACAATTCCATACTCACCAGCTACAGGCTGCTATCCCAGATGTATACCAGAGGGACCTAAATAGTTTTGGGAGAGATGTAATGTCAGTAGCCACTCGTGGCCTTGGTACAGGGTGGAAGCAGCATTTCTGCACATTAACAGTACAACCCCCAATACTACAAAATATGCTGGCCATCACCACAGATGTGCACGTCTGTGCATTACTAAACACCAGCAAGACCTACTATCTCATCTGACATATGCATGTAGATACTATAAAGATAGAAATGGACAAGCAACAATGTTCTAGTAATGTGCACTGGGGCCTTACCTGCATGCTCTTTGTCCATTGTGTGGGTGCAACCCACCTCCACAATGCTATCTTCAGCTTCATGGGTTGTGCATTGGGTGGGTGCCCCAAGGTTGGTGAGGCACTTCTCAGTGGGGGCTGGATGGCTGGGTCCCCACCTGTGGCTAGCCGGTCCCTCGCTATAGCAGCAACCCATTGACAGGCATGGTGGATGAGGTTGCTGGCCCGATGCTGCACCTGCTCATAAGTTCTGCTGTGCAAGCCAACATCATTTACCCTGTGGACCATATCATTCCACAGGGTGATCCTCTCCTGCTCATCTTGTACTCTCTGCTCAAATAATAGCCCATAGTTAATCACCAATTGGGTTATTATGTCATTTTCACGGACAGAGAATGCTGGGAGGTGAGGCCTCTACATGTTACCTGGAAGACATAAACTGGAAAAAAGGTCACAGGACCTCATACGGTTGTCAGATTGTGCATCATCAGTGAATATTACTTGCAAATAATCCAAACTACACCATAGCCCTCTAATCTATCATGGCTATAGCAGCTTGCATTACACTCCTGGCCCTGAGCTATCTTATTCCCCCCAATGTTGGACACTTAATTGCATAATCCTCTGTTCTCCATTCATTTCTATGTAGAGGGATGACAGTGGCCATCATTCATGTGGATGGTGGCAAGTCTGTGTTTGACTGTAGTGTATGATAGAGCTGTGAGCACATGCCTGAGTTCATGTAGGAAGCAGACAGTGATGTTATTATGCCCCATGGAGACTTGCTATTGTTGCCAACAGTATGCATTATGTACATACTCACCATTGCTGAGGGGAGGAGTGTGGTTGATGTCCCTATCCCCCTATACAAATTGGGTGGACAGGATGGTGATGTTCCCACCTAACCTGTCTGATGCAGGTTGCCTATATCCATGGCATGTGTGTATGAGGTGTGCTTTACCCCCAGTACAGGGTGAATTGTGTTGTTGCCTCTGAGACTGACAACATATGTGGAGACACTGTTGCAATTGTCCTTGGTGGTGTGGATATGTCTGATTTGTAGTCATAGTCAGCCTTACAGGAAGTCACCTGTGAACTTACATGCTTACTCAGATAGAGGTGGACTTGCTTCTGAGTTGTTGCCTGCACCTATGTGTCCCTGTACAGCCAATACAGCAACCTATTATGTGGTTTATGTATTGCTGCTGTCCACCAAAGGGGATTCCTTGGTGGAGGCTGGTTTTACAGGTCAGGTACTGCTGAGTCCATATAGCTACAGTGGATATGAAGTATACACACCCCTGTTACAATGCCTGGTATTTGTGCAATTGAAACATGACACCACAATAACTCATTTCAAAACAACTCCCACCTTTAATGTGACCTATAGCCTGTACAATTCAATTGAAAACACAAAAACCTGGTCTGTGAAAACATATGGAAATAATCAGTACAATAAGCCAGTTGAATGAGTGTGCACACCCTTAAATTGATATGTTGTGTAAGCACCTGTTGAGATTGTTACAGCATTCATTCATCTTGGTTTGGACTCTAACATCATGGCACATCTTCACTTGGTAATAGTTTCTCACCTTCCTTGAAACAGCTTTGTTTGTTTTTCAATAGAATTGTACAGGTTAGGGGTCACATTCAAGATGAGAAACATTTTGAAATGATTTTCTGTGTTCTTATTGTCATACAGCACACAAACCTGGCATTCCAACAGAGGTGTGTACACTTTTGATATCCACTGTATATTAAGTGTTGATATAGCTGTTAGTGGTAGGCATGGACAGAGGGTCATAACACAGCTGGACACTTCTCCAATTACTATTTATTTATTTATTTTTATTTATTTATTTTATTTTGCATTTGTTGACTGGGATAGTCCGACTGGATGCATGTCAGTTTTCAGCGGAGGCCCAGGGAGAAAAGCTCCAGGTAAACAGAAACATTAAAAACATGTTACAATTATAATTTTGACAAAGAGTACATAAGCAAACAATAATAAACATATTCCACAGGTTATAGTTAAAACCTGGTGAAAACTAGGGGTAAATTAAACAGCAGCCGATTAATAGATTTTACACAATCTAGAAGAGAGTTAGCCAGGCTTGATACAATGACATAGCTAGTTTACTGACAGTTGTTGTCTGAGTCTAGTTTTAAATTGACCTAGGGAGGAGAGTAAAGTAATGTCAGCTGGAAGTGAGTTCCAGGATCTGCCTACAGAGTTTGCAAAGAGAGAGTCACCAGCTGCATTGTTAATTTTGTTTGTCTGAATAAGTAGTCTGTTAGAGGATCTAAGCAGTTGCAGATTGTGATAGGGGGTGATAAGATTTTTAAGTGCAGGAGTATTATCCAGATTATAAAGGATTTTATAAGCCATGATCAGTTGGTTATACTGAATTATTCTGGGTAGTTCAAGCCACCCAGGCTGGTTAAGATTGATGCAATAATGTGTCCTAAAAGGCAGCCCATTGGCAAGCCTGGTGATGTGGTTATAGCAGGTTAAGAGTTTGTTAAGTACAGTCTTGTTTATATTAGAGAGTATAGAGGATGCATACAGAAGTGTTGACAGGAGGTGAGAGCGAGCTATGGCAATTTTAGCTGGAGGGGTTAGAAAGACTTTTATTTTGGAAAGTGACCCTAGTTTTTATTGATGGTTTTGATCGATTGGTTTACATGTAGGTCAAATTTTAGATTATCTATAATGACACCTAGTAGTTTTGTAGAGGGGTCAGGGGAGATTAATGTGCCATCATTTGCATTTATGGTAAAGGTAAAAGCAGGAGACCTTTGTGTTGGTGAGAATAACAGCATTTTAGTTTTTTTAGGATTTAGTATCAAACGACATTCAGAAAGCCAGTTTTCTATAGTGTTAAAGGTGGACTGAATAGCAGACCATAAGTCTGTTGGAGATGTGGCAGAGCAGATCAGGGTGGAGCCATCAGCATATTGGATACAGCTGACTTTTGGGATGACAGTATACAGGTCGTTAATGAAGATGGAAAACAGGAGGGGGCCCTAGTATAGAGCCTTGTGGTACTCCAAGGGTGTTGGGTAGTAGGTTAGAGAGTTTGTTCTGCCAAAGAACAGCCTGCTGTCTCCCATTCAGGTAGGATGTAAACCATTGAAGGGCCTTAGTATCTAGACCGAATATTTGCAGGGTGTGTATTAGAAGTTGGTGGTCAACCATGTCGAATGCCTTGAAAAGATCCAAGAAGAGGGCAGAGGATATGTGCTTGTTGTTGCGATTATGGTTTATGGTGTTGGTGAAAGCTAGTAGTGCTGTGGTGTGGATGGAAGCCGTGTTGGGTATCTGCCATGAGGTGATTCTGGATTAGGTGGTGCATGAGTTGTCTGTGAATACATTTTTCCATAATCTTTGCAAGTGGAGAGAGTATGGCTATTGGTCTATAATTGGAGAATACAGTAGAGCTGCCTCCTTTATGAAGTGGGATTACATAGGATATTTTCCAGATGGTGGGATTTCTTGCTTCTGTTATGGTTCGATTAATTAGTATTGCTACTGGGTAGGCAATAGCATCAGCTGATTTTTGAAGGTACTCGACGGGGAGTTGATCAGCAGCGAGTGTGATGGGTTTTAATATTTTGATCAAGGTACGGATAAGTGACGTGGCCACTGGTTGGAAGCTGACTGAGGGTAGGTTTCTAGGGGTGGTACTTTCAGAATCAGGGGAGCAAGGAGGTAGTTGGCTTGCTAGGGCTTGAATTGTCTCAGTAAAAATTGGTTAAAACTGTCTGAAACGTCCTTTGGGGGGGGGTTATCAATAGTAGCAGCTGGGATGGGGGTAGAAGTTTGTCCAGGATGAAGTAGATTATTCAATTCTGCCCAAAACTTCTGAGGGTTGTTTTGATTTACTATCTGTAAGTTGCAGTAGTATTGTTTTTTGTTGTCTTGTAAAATTGATTTTTTGGTTTCGTTCCTAGATTGCCTATATTTAATTTGATCTTGGTGGTCTTTAGTAGAATGCCATAAAGTCCATAATTTGTTTCTATGGGTAATTTTGAGTCTAGACTCTTTAGAAAGCCATGGTGCAGTTTTTGCTTTTGTTCTCTTTAAATGACCAAGAAATTTGTTATTAAAGTATGCAACTGCCTCCTCTAAGGGGAGGTGTTTTAGAATTGACTAGTTACATGAGTTAAGTTCTTGTTGGAATTTGGCAGGGTCAAAGTCTTTTTTGTTTCTAACTTTTATGAGTAAGGTTTGTTGGGGATTAATGCCTTTGTGCTTAACTGTGTAAGTGAGAAGGTGATCGCTTAGGTCGTCGGGGAGGGTACCAGCAGTGTACAGCTAGGGGTGACTATTTATGAGTACCCAATCGAGTATGCTTTCTTTTTGGTTGGCTTTACCTGGCCTTGTAGGGGTGGATATTATTTGATTAAAAGCATGCAGGTTAATATGGGTTGATGGGGATTCTGAGGAACAGGTTCTCCAGTCTATGTTAAAATCCCAGAGTAGTAGGGTTTCTTGGGGGGTAATGACATGATAGCCAGTGCAGGGTGCCTTCAAGTGTAGTTATATTGTTACCTGGGGGAATATACATGCAGATGACATTAATGCATTTACTTTTGTTTAGTTGCAATCTAGTTTCAAGAATTCTGGAGTTATTAATCTGCGGTGGATGTGTTACATATATGGTCACATTTAACTCAGATTTGTAGAGTATAGCTCCCCCCCCCTTCCTGGAAACATGATCCAGTCTGTGTATGTTATACCCAGGTGGTAACACTTCCTTGTCTGTAGTGTTAGGTTTTAACCAGGTTTCAGATAGACAGAGAATCACAGGAGAGTGGACAGCCAGGAGTGCATGCAGTTCATGTACCTTTTTATTAATGCTTCTTATACTGAGATGACAGACTAGGAGAGAGTTAGTTGGTCTGTTGATTGTAGGATTATAGCTTAGGTTACTAGTAGAGGGGGTGTATGTATCAGAAGTGGATGGGCTAGGGTTGGGGTGAATGTCACCACCAAGTATTAGGCAATGTCTGTACTTAGTGATAAGCTTCAGGAATTTATTTATAAGTTTGTAGTAGAGTCTGGAACTAGGGCTAATGTGGCAGGGATAGGTGTGTTGATAGAGTGAACAAGACGTTGAGCAGGACCCGGTATTATATGTATGGCTGAAGGTGGGAAGATTTACAGCTGGGGTGATAGTATGGCCCTTTGGCACTTGAATTCCTGTGAGAAACTGGTTTTCATACAGGCTAAGGAGGTATGGGACCAGCAGGAGGGGTAGTAGAGGGGAATAAGTCATTGTTACAGATACAGCTATTGCATTAAGGAATTGTATTTCCTGATGATACAACACCAGAAGAAAGGGTGGAGGTAACTATACTGGTAGAGGATGGGAGAATGCCTGATAAAAGCTGATAGGTGCTAGTAGAATGTAGATAGAGAAAAGGGGGTGTGGTGAAATAACCTAGACAAAAGCTGATTGGATGTAGTAAGTGGGAGAGTGGCTATTTTACTATAAATATAGAGGTAGTGAGGGTGGGTGGAAAAAGGGGTAGGGAAGGGAGCGAACTAAGCGGGGCTATTGCAATCAAAAAGGTTTCCTAGGGCTTCCTAGAGCTGTAAGGTAAGTATTTTAGCTCTTAAATTACACCAGTTTTAGCACTTAATTTTGCTAGCTATAGATTTGCTACTTTTTAATACAATTTTTAGTAAGAGTCCTATAGTTAATGTATTTCTAGGGAAATTTTAAGGTTAGGAATACAATAGCTGGAGGGGGCAGGGGTAAACTACACTTTAGTTAGTGTTGTGAGTTAGCCAATTTGTAATGTGGACAAACTGGGGATACTGCTCAACTTACTTTCTGAACAGGCACAATGAACCGAGGGGTAGGGAAGGTACAACATCTACAGGATGAAATGAATGTGAGTTAGGTAGTAGAGAGTTTGATTAAAGATGGCACCCTAAGAGGGAGCTGACTAATGAAGATAATCAGGGGGTGGTGGTGGGAGTAGCAGATAGGAAGAATGGAGTAGAGAGCAGCCAGAACAGGATTAACCAGGAACTTATAGATCCCTCCCCCACAGGGAGAAGGGCTGAAAAACTATAACTGTAAGGTGAGGAATAAGCTTAAAAATATCAGTATCTAAGAAAAGACTGATCTGAGTAGCTGTGGAATACTTTAAATAATTATCACTGCAAGCACACAAACAGGGTTGTTTGGCAGTTATGGAGAGAGTTGTGATTAGTATAGAAACTATAATGAAAGTAAAAGCAAAACCTTACCAAATTAAAAAGTAAATGCTTGGGACTGGAACGCTGTGTGAGCATAAGGCTGATTCAAGGTATTATAGCCCAGTCTAGTGGCAATTGGCTGGATCCCTCCACTGTTGTTGTGCATACACCTTTAAGCCTCAATAGTTTACAAAAACTAAATTGTAATTCACCTATTACAATAGAAAGGCTGGAGGGAGTCAGGTTCTTGCTTCCCAGAGGTTTTACATAGTTAAGATAGCCAGCTTCAGTGAAGACGGTAGATATTGCTTTATGCAGTTAATCCCAGGTGGGGGTGGTGGGTCACACAGGAAAGAACCCATGCAAACTTAATATCAGAGCTTTGGCTGGCTAACATCTACCTGAAATCAGCTGGACGTATAAGTGAATTTAAGTACACTTTTATCTGCTCTTTTGCATATAGTGCTGTATTTAATTTATTTATTTGTGTTTTTCACTGAATATTAACTCAACTGAAGTTGTGGCTGTCTCTCTACAGTTAGTTCCCCAGTCACCCTCCCTGTTCTTGTTTTGGTATTAATGTTGGTGGCTTTGAAACTGCCCACCCCTCTTGTAGATTTGTATTTGGATACTCCTTCTAGGCCCATCTCATTTGCTCACTCAACTGAGTGCAGTGAGACATTATTCTGATTTCAGGCACTCCTACTGTGTACAAACAGAGCATTTGTGGAAGACAATCCCTGTAGCCTCTTAATCCTGCTCTGTTCCTTCCCTAAAAAAAAAAAAATATATATATATATATATATATATATATATATATATATATATATATGTGTGTGTATTATTCATCTGCTCTTGCTGTAACTGTCTTAGGCGCTCTTCTGCGTACTTTTATCTGTTCAGTTGCTCTTACTCTGCACTTATTACTGCTTGTTAGTAGCCTTCTAATTTACTGCCTTCTGCAGTTGCTTTTTAGTCATTTGTTAATTTAATTGCATTTATTTGAACTGTATTTGCCATAGTGTTGCTACACACTCGTGTGTGCTGGCCTGCACTACAATTTGAATTGTATTTATTGCTGTTTTAGCTGCTTTTCTGTAATAAAAAAAAATTTCTAAGCTTGTTTCCTGCCTTTCCAGTAACTAGTCAAGTCCAGATACAAACTTGCTGTATCCAGGACTGTTGGTAAGCTTCTGTGCCCCCAAGCCTTTCTGTGTTGGAGGGAAGCCTTCTAACATATCAGTGGGAGTGGTAAGCACTAGTTAGCCTATCTATCATGGGAATAGTGAGTTTTGGCTCTGAAATTGTAGTTCATTGGCCATTTGGGCAGTTTGTCCATCTCTTTCTACTTTTTGGTTAAAAGCCCATTTTGCGTTTGGTCCCCACCTTTCCTATAATTAGTGTAATCCAGGTACAGATTTTCTGTATCCAGGACTGTTGGTAAGCTTCTGAGCCCCCCAAGCCCTTCTGTATTGGAGAGAACCCTTCTAGCTTATCAGTGGGAGTGGTAAGCACTAGGCAACCTATCTACCACAGGAAGAGTGGTTTCTGACCCAGAAATTATAGTTTATTGGCCGTTTGGGAAGCTTTTCCATCTCTTTCAATCTTCAGATTTAAAAGCCTGTGTTTGTGCTTGTTTCCTGCCTTTCCTGTTACTCGTCTGGTTTGAAAGCCGCACTTGTGCCTGTTTCCCACCGTTCCTATAACTAGCCTAGTCCGGTTACAGAGTTGCTGTATCCAGGATTGTTAGTAAGCTTCTGAGCCCCCAAGCCTTTCTGTGTTGGAGGAAAGCCTTCTAGCTTATCAGTGGGAGTGGTAAGCACTAGGTAGCCTATCCTTCACGGGAAGAGTGAGTTTTGATCCAGAAATTGTAGTTTATTTGGCCGTTTGGGCAGTTTTCCATCTCTTTCAACTTGCTGACTTAAAAGCCCATGTTGGTACTTGTTCCCGGCCTTTCCTGTAGCTAGTCTAGTCCAGGTACAGATTTGCTGTATTCCAGGATTCTTTGTAAGCTTCTGAGCCCCCCCAAGCCTTTCTGTGTTGGAGGGAAGCCTTCTAGCTTATCAATGGGAGTTGTAAGCATTAGGTAGCCTATCTACCACAAGCGGAGTGGTTCTTGGCCCAGACATTGTAGCTATTGGCCATTTGTACAGTTTTTTCCATCTCTTTCAACATTCTGGTTTAAAAGCGGCACTTGCGCTTGTTTCCCACCTTTCCTGTAACTAGCCTAGTCCAGATACAGAGTTGCTGTATCCAGGACTGTTGGTAAGCTTCTGAGCCTCGGAAGCCTTTCTGTGTTGGAAGAAAGCCTTTTAGCTTATCAATGGAAGTGGTAATCACTAGGTAGCCTGTCTACCATGAGAGGAGAGGTTCTTGGCCCAGAAATTGTAGTTTATTGACCATTTGGACAGTTTGTCTGTCTCTTTCAACTTTCTGGTTTAAAAGACAACATCTGCGCTTGTTTCCCATTTTTCCTGTAATTAACCTACTGGGTAGCACTAAAAAGCCTTAAATTGATACAAGCCTTCTAGCTTAGGAGAGAGACTTTGGAGTGATTAAGTAGCAGTTTTCTGTACTTTCTTGCTGTACTTAACTGTCTTCCACCTAAACACAGATTTTCCAGTGTTTATTGTGATTTAAAAGCTTGTTTTTTCACATATTGTACTTATTTGACTGCCTGCACTTTTAAAAAAACTTTTTGTTTAAATAATTTGTTTAACTGTTGTAGGCTACACACTAAAGTACGATAGCCTTTTCTGATTGTTTGTAGTTGTTTAAAGCTGTTTTAAGTGTATTTACTGTTTTTGCCTTATCTTTTCAAAAAGAAAATTCCTTATTCCTGCCTTTTTAAGCTAGTATAGTCCAGTTTTCAGGCTAGTGCTGAATTCAGGGCTGTGATACTAGTTTCTGAGTTGCCCATACCTTACTTGGATAGAAGGAAGTTTCTCTGTTCACCTGTGAGAGAGGGGAGGTTTGAGCAACCTATCTGTCCCTGGAGGAGTGGTTCCAGCCCAGAAGTTAGTAGTTTATTGGCCATTTGGGCTAATTTCTATCTCTT
Organism: Protopterus annectens; assembly: GCF_019279795.1. NCBI lineage: Eukaryota > Metazoa > Chordata > Ceratodontiformes > Protopteridae > Protopterus > Protopterus annectens. The sequence continues at coordinate 401,944,251 of NC_056731.1, forward strand.
TCATTTCCCTACTATAAAAACCGTGTTTGTACGGTTTTGCGCACTGTGGCAGTGCCGGTTAGCTACTGTTAAATTATTCCTGGTTCCACTAATTCTCCTCTTCAGTTTTTCCCATTGAAACTAGTTTAAATGTCAACCTAAGCACTCAAAAAGCATCTTACAGACCAGCACTTGCTCAGACATAATAGCAAGCACTAATTTACCCTGACACTGATTGCCCAGTAGGGCAAGGCTCTTTATTCACCCCTCAACAACCAAGTGACTAAGCAGCTCACCCTACTATTCAGGCATGACCAAAGGCAACTTCAGGTGCACTCTCCAGTCCAGCTGTTGAATCTGGGTATTGTGAGGCAATGTTACAACTGCCTCATGTACACAGACAACCCTCTCCTTCTACCACAAAACACTAACATATGCGAGAGATGCAATTATACAGCCAAACTGGAAGCTAAGCTGTCTCAACCCAAGACTGGAACAGACAGTCAAGAGGAGAAGGTTAACACTTGCACCACAACTCCAGCTGCACACAGACCTACTAAAACAACACTGGCAAAAAATACACATAAATACACAAACTCATACTCTGAGGCTCTAAATAAAAACCTGCAAAAGCATCAGAGACCTCCAAAGCAGACACCCAAACAACCTACACTTCCCGTCACAAACCAGACAACACATAAAACACAAAATTAGTGTGCTGCACAATCACAGCCCTTAAGGCAAAATAACATACCTAACACACTAGTAATAGGTGACTCTATAGTCAGACACACTGACATCCCACTCACTAGGCTGGACAAGCAGAAGGTTACTGTTAGCTGCCTGTCAGGAGCCAGAATCTGCCACATAACACAATCACTCAGGTTACTCCAGAACAAGTACAAATATAACTCTGTAATTCTTCATGTTGGTGTGAATGACCTGAGACATACCTCCCTGGACTACATGAAAAGAGACATGGAAGAGCTGTATGATCATATAGCCCAGGCTGGTATGACCCTGACCCTGAGTAGCATCCTGCCCTCACCAAGAATGATATCTCAGTATAAAGAACAAATTATCAATTTCAACAATTGGCTAAGCTTCTGGTGTCATTCAAAGAGGATCCAGTGTCTGTCAGCCTGGGATGACATGCTTGACAAACCACGTTGCTTCGCAAGAGATGGCTTGCACCTGTCACTCCTAGGCTTTAGAATACTGGCCAAGGCTCTTGCTGCCCCCATAGTGCCTTTTTTAGGCAAGGCTCAAAAGTCAAACCCACCTCCGTAAACAGCGTAATTAACAAAAAACTGAGGGTTATGCTACTAAACTCCAGGAGTTTAAATCTCAAAATGCATGCGCTCGAAGCACTCCTCAGTATGGAGAATGTAGACATCTGTGTAGTAACTGAAACCTGGTTCAAGGCTCTAGAGAGCACCCCAGCACTACCGGGTAACAACTCATACCACACGTTTCGGCCACAGAACATGGACCGAAACACAAAAGGAGGTGATGTATCCATATTCATCAAGGATACCTACACCTCCAGGTTAGTGGTGCAGCATGATACCTCTGAGATCATCCATGTGCAACTAACATCGGGCAAATCTGTAATGAAAATTGTGGCCTGCTACAGATCAACCTCCATGACTCAGGACCACCACTTCACCTTTCTGGAGACACTGGAAAACATGAAGGTCCTACCAAACACCCTGATATTGGACGATTTCAATTACCATACCATTCACTGGGAAAACTACTCGAGTACAAATTCCCAGGACCAGCACTTCCTGGAATTTATCAACTCAAACTCCCTGCATCAGCTGGTAAACTCCCCTACAAGAGGTGAAAACATATTGGACTTGGTCATCACCAACATGGGCGACAGGTGTTCCACACCGGAGGTTAACCCATCACTGGTTAGATCAGACCATAAACTAATCACTCTGGATGTCCACACCCCACCACCACCCCCAACTAAGGAAACCACAGTAAAAAACTTTTCTAAAGCAAACTTCACATTACTTAAGACAGAGGTGGTAAGTTTCACAGCCCCCACTCTAAAGGATAACACTGCCCAAGATGCAGAAACCTTTACAAATGTACTCTATGAGCACCTACAAGGATGCATGGATCATGCCATCCCTAGCAAAACCAAGACTCACTCCTCTAAGAGAAGGAAACCAGTTTGGTGGACCCTTGCAATAAACAGACTATACAATAGAAGGAGGAAACTAGTTCAGAAAAAAAGCAAATCCCAAGAAGGAAAGACATCCAGGATCAGTATCAGTAAGAAACTGAGGTCCCTCATGAAATCATCCAAGGCTAACTTTGAAAGAAAATTAGCCAAGGATTCAAAAAATAACCACAAAGCCTTCTGTAGCTATGTTAAGAATCTAAGTGGCAACTCGCAGATATGCACTGAACTAGTGCAAAATAGCACAAAATATATTGAACCTGCTGATATTGCCAACATCCTGGCAGATAGATTCAGTGCAAACTTCACCCTGTCTCACCTGCAAAAGGGCCCACAACAATACCAGAAAAGTGTAGTGTCCCAAAAATCACAGACGCACATGTTGTCCCAGGCTGCGTCTTGCACGAACTACAGAACGAACTAATCCCCCCACCTAAACACGCTGTTCAACCTCAGACTCTCCACAGGCTACGTGCCCATAGAATGATGCACAGCAACGGTTATTCATCTCCACAAAGGAGGGGCCACAACTGACCCTGGTAACTATTGCCCCATAAGTCTAACTAGCCTGGTCTGCAAGGCTATGGAGCGCATCATCATAGAACTCATTAACAAAGACATTGGGAACCTCCAAACACTTGACCCAACCGAGTTTGGCTTTGTTAAGGGCAGATCATGCCTGCTAAACCTGGTTGACTTCTTTGAGACAGTCACCAAGGCCATAGACGAGGGAAAGGTGTTTCACACAGCCTACCTTGTCCTCGCCAAGGCTTTTGACACCATTCTCCACTCAGGTATTACAGAACAACTCACCAGCCTGAACATAACCCCCTACGTCATGAGATAGGTTGCCAACTGGCTTACAGACAGAACTCACACGGTAAAAATAGCGGGCTCCAGGTCCCACTCTAAACCAGTCATAACTGGTGTCCCACAAGGCTCGGTCCTGGGACCCCTACTGTTCGGCATATACTTCTCAGAAGTACAGGCAAACACAGGAGGACTATGGCTAACCAAGTTCACAGATGACTGCAAACTGGGAGCCATAATTGACTCTCCAGCTGACATGGACATCCTCCAAAAGGGCTGTACTGAGACGGATACCTGGTGTCAAAGTCATGGCCTCAAGCTAAATGCCAAAAAATGCATAGTCATCACATTTGGGAAAAACAAAACACCCACAAATTACCACATAGGTGGCAGCCCCCTTAATACAGAAGAGGTAATAAGAGATCTGGGGACCCAGGTAGATAGTAATCTCTCCTTTAACAATCATATTGCCAAAGTAGTTAGGAAATCCTTCTATGTGGCCCATCTAATTACTAAAGGGTTCGCATCTAGAAATAAAGAGGTTATAGTGCCCCTCTACTCATCACTCATCACTCATTATACTCATCGTAGTGTACAATGCCCCATTTGGGATGTACCTCACAAGACACTTCCAACAGCTGGAAAGACCGCAAAAGTACCTCACCAAGAGGATTACTGGTCTCAAGCATATGTCTTATGCAGCCCAACTGAAAAAACTCCGGCTGTACTCAGTGGCATATCACTTACTCAGAGGTGATCTCTGCCTGACTTACAAAGCCATGCCCAACTCAGAATCGATGGACATGCTCCACCTAAAGAAATCCAAGTCACTGCGAGTCACGCACTCTAGTGAGCTAAACTGTGCCACAACAATAAATAGAACATGCTGGAGGGATAGATTCCTGTCACAGAGACTCCCCATGCTTTGGAACAAAATTCCAAATTACATCAGGCAGAGCCCTTCACTAACACTCTTCAAGAGGAACCTTAACGAGTGGATGGGTAACAGAAAATACACCCCTGGGATCACTTCTTTGGCTCTGTTTGACAGAGGATCAGTTAATTAATCAATGGGGTGGCAAAAGTCGACACACTCTGATTTGGCTTATAAATGCCCTTGGGCAGATAGCCTAGTACCTACCTATGAACCTATGAACAATAGGAAATCTGTATGGAATCAGGTTCTTGCTTCCCAGAGGTTTTACTTAGTTAAGATAACCAGCTTTAGTGGAGAAGGTAGATATCGCTTTATGCAGTTAATCCCAGGTGGGGTGGGAGGTCATGCAGGAAAGAAACCCGTGCAAACTATTATAATAGAAAAGCTGGAGGGAGTCAGGTTCTTGCTTCCCAGAGGTTTTACTTAGTTAAGATAGCCAGCTTCAGTAGAGAAGGTAGATATTGCTTTATGCAGTTAATCCCAGGTGGGGGTGGGGGTGGGGGGTCACACAGGAAAGAAATCCGTGCAAATTGCTATGCAGGCACAACAAACAGAAGGGTAGGGAAGGTACAACAGCTACAGGATAAAATGAATGAGAGTTACTTAATAGAGTTTGATTTTGATAATCATGCCTACTCTAGTACCCATATCAGTGTCAGGGCAATGCAACAACCAGTTGCCGTACACATTTATGTCTGGTGTATGCACTGACACAGATATTACACACACATGCAACATGCACAACCTATTTACCTGACTGCTTGAAACCCATGTTATTAGTTTTGTGCCTTCCAGCTGAACATACAGATACATACATGAGCTTAGGGGATACCTGGTATACATTTCTTTTCTATGTTAGTATGGCACACTGTATTTACATTCTTGCTGCTCAATCATACTTCTCAACCTGTTATAGCAGGACTTCTGGACAATGGCACACATAAATGGGTGACAAAAGAGACATCAAAATTGATACTGTGTTAATATAGCTGCACCATACATTAGTACGTTGATTGCACAGTAGGCTTTGACATCACTGTGAAAACCTGGAAGATGTCCAACAGTCATAAATAGGCTATTATGTTACATTGTCATTGGTCACAGACTTACCAATGGTTTGACTGACATGACACAAGTATATGTGTATGTGACTACAGATATCAGTCACAAATGTGCTTATTGTCCAGCAGAACACTGTACAGTTCAATGTTATTAATTCAATACGTCCCATGCAGTTCAACACACGTCTGCAACAGTACTTTACTATGCACATACCCTGTATAGGTCTCTTAGATTTACAAGACAAACATGTATCATACTCATATTCACAGGTAAAATATGGATATGGACAACATCCCATTAACTGTCCTAGCAGTGGCACAGTCACAACTGACAGACACCCTAGCGGTTGTCATTTGTGAGCTGTCCTTTCCCAGGGTGACTCAGGCTCCTGAGCTGTGATCCTACCTTGCAACTTCTTACAGCATCACATCTGGACAAAGCCTAAAATGATGGGGGATAAATATGGACAGATTTTAAATATTCCTGTTACAAACTTAGGAAGTTTGTAAAATAATACATTTTGTATTACCGTGAATATTATTAAGGATGTGGAGACTTAAACTCAAGTGTTTGTCATTAATTAATGACTTAAGTCCTCAGCTATTTGCCAGAAAAGTACAGATTTCAGGAGGAACAGACAGAAAAACTATGATGGAAAAATCTGGGCATTCTGTGAAGATCTGTACAGTTGAGAGGTATGGCTGTGATCTCTCCCACTGCAGAGAGGGTCAGATGCTATGGCCATAGCAGCTGTTCAGCAGGACATTAGTACAGCAAGTCTTGTTGGACGTATATTCTTCCAAATCATATTTCTCATTATAACAGACCAAGTACTACATTCAATTACATGCTTACATGTTTCACATACCTTTTTATTTTCTTGTTTTCTGTTTTCCGTTTTTTGTTTTTATTTGTTTTTTTTTTCTCTCTCCCTCTCTCTCGCTCTCTGTGCACTACAGGGATAGAGATGGTTTAAATAGGTGGCAGTATGGCTTTTGTAGGTGATGCTCATGACCTGGTGATGGCCTTTGCACCAATTTGTGTTCCCCACTTGCTAATTGCATGCAAAGCAGCTGTGTCATTCTTCCAATAGCCAATGTCATGGCAATGCACTCCTATAATTGAGTACTCCATGTGGCCATTTGCCCTTTCCCTTAACTGTGAAGAAGACATCCTGGATGTGTGAGCTAATACCTCTTACAAGACTCATGGAGACAAGCCAAATAAATGGTGGAGAAGGTCCAAGACTTAGGGGCAAAATGTGAGTATTGCTGTTATATGTTTGGAATACTGCTAGTTTAACAGGGTTTGTCTGAACATGCTACTTATACATTGGTTTCAGCTGACAAAGTTCTGTCTCTGCATAGCCCTCAACTGTAGGGTTATCCACATGATGGCTTGAGGTTAGCCTGTTATGTTTGGTCTGTTCCCCAGACAGGTGTTGTCCTCAGCAAATCAGTAGCATACTCTGGAGATTGCAATCAGTAAATGCTAACATCCATTTGTCTTTCTGACTTTATATCCCTCAGAAAAGATATGTTTAAACAAACCCTGTAACACCAGCAACTTTCTCAGTGTATAACAGCAATATTTCAGGTATGGCCATGTATTTGGGCCTCTCTCCACCAATTATGTCAGGCTTTGTCCAGATGTCATACAGTAGGAGGTTGATAGGTATAATGGTCTATCATTATTTAGCGCTTTCATTCCTGCTGAGAGGAAAGGCTGGAAAACATGTTGAAGTCTGACATTCAAGAGGTTGGTGTATGGGGAGTGGCCAAGGATGAACACAGGATAGCAGCAGATTTCTTCAGCTCCACCAACTTAACTGCACTGACAGGAAATAATTACTTTAAAAATCAACTAATGAAATAAATTTCTTTCTAAATACGTTTGGAATATCAGTTTCTTGAATAATATCTAAAAAAGAAAGAAAATTTCAATAATTTTCCTGTCAGAAATCATCTTGGAAATTTCTCTTTCATCACCTCTGCTCAAAATGAGTTCCAGTAAGGCAAACAGTCAGGATTCCAGCATCAAGAAAGAGCTTCAGTCTCTGATATCTACTATTCAGCAACTAACAACCAAAATGGACAAACTGGATACTAAAATTGATAACTTCATATAAAAAACTACAAAACAAATGGATTTGTTACATCAAGACTTGCAACAACAGAAGGCTCAGATTACAGGCATAGAAGAGACTGTTAATGATATGGAGAACAGAATCCAGGAAGAAGAAATTAACATTGAGTTTTGCTGAAGCAGAACACACACTTACAATCCAAACTTGATGACCTGGAAACAGATCTAGACGCAATAATATTAGGATTTTTGGACTGCCAGAAAATATAGAAGGTAACAACATTACTTCCTTTTTAAATACTTGGCTTCCCAAAACTTTAGACTTGTCAGAAGCATTTTCTTTTGGTATTGAAAGAGCCCATAGGTCCTTATCTAATTTTAACTCTAACAAAAAGTATCCTAGATCAGTTATAGTAAGATTTTTATCATCTTATGACAAGGAGATGGTATTAAAATCTGCATGGGCTAAAGCACCTATTAAAATTAATGAGGCAACTGTGCTTTGACAATGACTATTCTTCCTTGGTAATAACTAAAAGAAAAGTTTTTGCCATTAATAAGAGAGTTTTAAAAAGCACAGTTCATAACTTTCTTTTGTTTCCTGTCTAACTAAAAATCTTTTTTCCTGATGGCCCTACAATTTTGAAGACTTGGACTCTGCTTTGCTGTATATTAAAAAAAATAAGATATTAGATAAAGTAGAAGATATGGAATGGGCAAGTCCTTTGTTAAAGAGGATGGCAACAGGAACTTCTTGGAAGACTTCAGAGAAGCAAAAAAGACTAAAAAACAAATGACATGTTCTATATTTTTTTTTTTCCTTCTCTCTTAATCTCTTCAAATACAGTTACTGCATCTCCAGAAAGCCACAAATATTTTAAAGATTTATTCAAAGTTATTTTTCTGTGTGCAAAGAACTGTTTTTGTTTCATAAATAGTCAAACTCTCTGAGGAACAAATAACATGCTATCAATCAACTTGTTTCTCTTTGTGATAAAGAGACCTAAGGTTAGTAATTTGATACATTTTCTTTCTCTTCTTGTTTTAAATAATGGCATTCTTTTAAACTATGCATTTAGTGAGGGGTGGGGGAGGGCAAGGAGAGAAGTATGATGAAAAATATGGAAAAAGTGAAATAATAATTTATTAGTTCTTTAAAACTATATATGCTGTTTAAACACTGTTGCTAAATATTATACCATGACTTTATTGCTTATACATGATTACAAATAATATGTCATGATATAATTGCAAATAATTAGAACTAAAATAGTTGTAAGTAACATGTTTCATGTTTAACTTTATTAATACAAACAGCAAGTAATATTTCTTTGTAGATATTCTTTGTAGCTTCCTTTTTTTTCCTTTCTTCTCTCTCTCTCTCTTGCTTTTTTCTCTCTCTCTCTCTTTCTCTCTTATAAGTACAGTTATATGCTTCTGATAATTCTGATATATGTATATAATACGATTTGTATGAGAAAATGAAATGGGGCATATAAAAATAAGTTGTATAATATGTTAAATAACTGTAGGCTTGGTTTCACTGTCATAGAGACTGTAATGACTTGTAAAATACTTCGCGAAGGTTTTGCACTGTTTAGTTTCATTTGTATTACTAAATGAATGTCAGTCACTTGCATTTACTAAAATTCCTGCCAGAATGTTAAGGGAGACAATTTGGGATGTGGGTTACCTCGTGAATAGTGTCCTTGAGTTGTTTTAAAAGCTTCAACACTCAGAATACACGCAGAGAAGCTGAATGCAGTCATTTTGAACTTTGACCCCTGATTTCACACTGACACATCGCAGATTCAAGAAGAACACTGTTCCAGGAAGTAGAACTGCTGTAAATGCGACTTTGTGATGAAAAACGAACTTTATGACATCTAAATGTGAGTTATTCTTTATAACAACTTACTTATTTAAGATGTAATTTTTAAAATATGAAAGTTATAATGATGTTAAATGATTCAATATGCCATAGTAAGCAAGTGAGATATTTTAGAAAGCATAGAAGGTAAAACATATATACACATGTTTTTGAAAGCTTACATGACTGCAACATATTAATGTATATAAACACTTATGATTTAAACATATATAATGTTATAAATCATTTGACTTATCTAATTGACAAGCACAAGTATCATTATGATTATATCTTAGAAGAAACTGTCATGTGACATATTTTAAAGCAGCAGTTCAGATATATAAAATACAGATGGCTTTCTTTACAATGATTTATGTATAACTAGGAATTTACATTGCTGTGCAGTATGATTTGTGAACATATGTATGAGTATAAATATTTTATTTAACTGGCAATAATAAGTATGAGAAGAAAGCTTTGGTGCAAGTAATTTAAAGTTTTTAAAACTGCTAACTGCATTTCTATGGCAGAAAGTAGGAATACCCTAATATATGTAATGTCTGAACCATAATAGCCTAAGTTATTGAATCCAAATGAACATAAGAACTTATTTTTACAAACTTTTAATAAACTAATATATAGATATGCCCTTTTTTTTCTCTCTCTCTCTCTTCCTTTCTCTCTCTCTTCTCGGTTCCCATTATCAAGTTTATTAGAATGCTATTTTGATTATGAGTGTATTATACAAAATAGATGTACATAGTAATATGAGCTGTTTCTAAATGTTCTTATTTGTTTATATGAAGCTGATTTATAAATTGTTTAGCTTTGTCTTACTAGATAATCTAATTAAATGAGGTTAACTTTAGTTAATAATAGTATTGAATTGATATGGTGGCAGCTGAGGTACTGCTGCTTAGGATAGGGGGATAACTTGAGTGGTATGTGCTACTCAAAGTTGGAGTTCTTAACTCCAGGCTGGGTGCAATGTTTAATCCTAATATTATTTTCACCTGTTTATTGTTGTTTGTATATAGTTCTGACATCCACAACACATTTTATAAACTCATTGTCACTACAAATAAAAGTGAAGCTTATACAAAATCCCATAAGATTTTCAATAAATACAGCTATAATTAATGGCACACCTAAAGGAGGAGGTATAATATCACTTATTTTGTTAATTGTTATTCTGATTATATGTTTTATATGTTTATAAAAGCTAAATTATTTCTCTAAAAGGAATTTCTTTAAACATTAATGGACTGAATAACCCATGTAAAAGGGCAAGTTTAATGAGATACATTAATTTGCATAGGGCCAACTTAGTATTCCTTCAAGAAACACATCTCCTAAAAAAGGATATTGATAAATTAGCCACTAATAAATATACAGTCTTGGTTAGTTCAGAACACACTCAGAAAAAGAGGAGTGGCTATTTTATGGAATAAAAGTATGCCCATACCTAAAACTATTAAGTCTTATAAAGATGATAAAGGAATGTTTTGTATGGTTACAATACAGATTAATGGAAAGACTTATACATTAATCAATGTATATTGGATACCAGGAATTGGCATTAATACAGTGAAACACCATCTCAATAAGATCATATCATTTTCTATAGGAGATATTATTTTAGCAGGTGACTTTAATTGTATCCTACATGAAAAAGATACTACTACTATAGGAAAAAGGAAAATTACATCTAATGCAAAACATTTAAAGGATTTTGTTAATTTATATCATTTGAATGATATTAATAATCAGATAGATTCAAAATCATTACCATACACTTTTTTCTAACAGATATAAAACTTATTCAAAAATAGATAGAGTCTTTATTTCTAACCAGATGGTAACAGACTTAATTAATTCTAAAATCATTTCGTGTCCTATATCAGATCATAATTCAATTGTCTTTGAGTTTATGATAAAAAGTACTTACAATGTTCAGATCAAAAGGATACCAGCATACTTAACTCAACTAAAAGACTATAAAGATTATATACTTTCAGAAGTGCAACATTTTTTAGACTTAAATAATACACCTGAAGTCTCCATTGTTTATGTTTGGAATGCTTTAAAATCATATTTATATGGACAAAGTATTAGATGGTATAATAATAAAAGGAAATCTTGGGACAAGGAATTACTAGATATTCAAAGCAAATTAGACTCATATAAACATAATAATAAAGAAAATATTATGGACAAAAAAGTCATTGAAGAAATAAATAAATTAAATGAGAAATACAAAGAAATTTTAACTCATAAAGTTAAAATAACATTAGAGAAATATAAGTTTTGTCTTACTCAATAAGTCCCAAATACTTACATAGACTTAAAAATAAAACAAAAGGTTGAATAAACAAAATCATATCAAAGAAATTTTCTCTCCAAGGAAAAAGAAGAATGTTTCTAGTTTACCAGAAATATTAGATGAATTTAGAAATCACTTTCACAAAATTAATCATAATAACATTAACATGGAGCCTAAAGATAAAATAAAGAAATTTATAACTACAAACATGAACAACAAACTTAATAAACAACAGACTAAACTAATGGATAAAAATATTTCATATACAGAGGTTATTACACAAATAAACAAGCTTAAATCAAACAAAGCACCAGGTAATGATGGTATTATACCAGAGATCTATAAAATTCTTCCCAAAAGTACTTACTCATTAATACATAAGGTTTTTATCTTGGCCCAAAATGAGTTAACAACTCCCCCATCTTGGCAATACACATTTATTTCACCAATTTTAAAACCCAATAAAGACCCAACCAGATGCACTTCATATAGACCTATTTCATTACTTAATGTTGACTATAAAATGTTTATGAGTATTTTTGCTGATAGATTAAAGACAATCATCCCAGGCATTATAGATATAGACCAGACAAGCTCTATTGTAAATAGAAATACTTTTGATAATATAAGGAGAACTTTAACGTTAATTGATTTTGCAAATAGGAAAAAGAAAGATTTTTAGTCTCGATATAAGTTCAGCATTTGATTCAGTAAGTTGGGACTACTTGTTTATCTTACTGAAGTGCACAAACTTCTCAGATGCATTTGTAAATCTAATTGAACATCTATATAAAGGAGCATTGGCTTACATTAAGATAGGAACATATGTCTCACAAAAAATACCCATTTTAAAAGGTACAAAACAAGGGTGTCCACTCTCTCCACTATTATTTATTTTAATAATGGAGCCTTGGGCTAATTTGATCAGAAACAGTACTGATATAGAAGGATTTGATATAGATGAAAATACAATATCTAAAATTCAACTTTTTGCAGATGATGTTCTAATTACATCAGCAGGATCTAACTCTTCTATGCAGTCCTTATTTGATAAAATGATGGATTTTAAAAATATCTCTGGTTTAATATTCAATGAAGAAAAAACTAAAATATTAGCAATATACACACAAAAAATGTCCTCGTTAATGATTTTAACAAATATATACCCAACTCAGGTCAGATAACTTACTTAGGTATAATATTAACTAAAGATATCAAATCTATTATACATAATAATTATAGTACCTGTCTTCTTAATATACAAAATCTTTTCAATAGCTGGAACAATATGTTTTTTACCATGGAAGAGAGACTCACAATTATTAAAATGATAGTATTCCCTAAGATATTATACTTAATACAATCAATAATACTCCCACCTACAAAAATAATTATTACGAAATTGAATTCATTAATGTTAAATTTCTTATGGGCACCTAATAGACCTAGGATTGCATTAAAGAAACATACTAATAGCTGGTCTCAAGGGGGCATTTCATTTCCAGACTTTAATTTATATACTATATCTTCTATTATAAAAGTTATTACTTTGTTAATAGATCAGTCATATGTTGCAAGATGGAAAGATTACTGGGAACTAATTAGCATTCACTTCAAGAAAATCTCTTTAATACATAAAAATATTATTGTAAATAACCCCATGTTATGGTTACTAAAAGAATTTTGTACTTCATCCATTACACCAAAATATATAGTTAGTTACCCATTAAACATTATTATCAGTTATCGTAATTTTATATTCATGCATCCTAAGTATAAGGAATGGAATTTTATTCTATTCCCTATAATGTATACACAAGGTATGCTTTTGTCAACCACCTCTGAAAGAACTCTTTTAGTCACAGAGAATGATCTAAAGTATTGGTATCAGTTGCTGTCTGATAATAAAGTAAAAAATTTAGACTTCTTAAAGCAAGAATTTGATTTGAGAGAAACATGTTGGTTAGAAATTCAGACTTTCAGACAACATCTTGTTAATAAAATTGATTTAATGTATTTAACAGTTAAAGAATCTGTTCCAATACTGATTGATTACTTGATATTAAATTTACAACATAGAGTTTCTGATAAAGGTAAGCTCTCATACATACATAAAATTATCAGAGAAGAAACTCATTACAGTTCAGATACCTAGTGGAATTATTTCATTTCCATTAATGGTGAATCACCAAAACAACAAGATAAACAATATATATTGGAATCTGCTTATAAAACTACTTCTTCCATTAATTGGAGAATTTTTACTTGGAAATTTTTACATAGATCCTTCTATACACCTTTAATGATGAATAAAATAAATAATAAAGACAACTTATGTAAAAGATGTAATGTAGAAATAAATGCTGATTGGGCACATATGTTTTATGACTGTATAAAATTGAAGGAATATTGGAAGTTAATCAATGATTTTTTGCAGGCCCTTTTCACAGATAATTTCATTGTTTCTAAATCACTTATATTATTTAACACACCTGTTCCTAAAAGTGTTAAAAAAGTTAAACTTCCCTTATTATGGTCTATTCTAGCAGTGGCTAGAAAAATAATAACCAGAAATTGGATTTCAGATACCCCTCCTTCATTTAATGAATTTAAAAATGTTATTTCTGAAGTGTGTCATATGGAATTGATGACAATAAAATCAAGAACTACTAGAAAAACATCTTATTATATTATATGGGATACTTTACAAAACCTGTTAAAAAAATCTTAGTTTCAATAGCATGACATTATAGTTTAATTAATTGATTTGATTTGCAGTGGATGTCTTTGTAAATACTGTGGTTATTTTATTGAATGTTATAACTATTTCTATTTTAATTGCTTGTATAAAATTGTTATGATATTTATTTTGTATGTTAAAAACAATAAACTTGTTTAAAAAAAAAAAAAAAGAGGTTGGTGTATAAAGAATGCTCTTAGATGCCCTTGTAACATATTTTATGTGGGGGAGAGTAACACGTGTTTTAAAACTAGGCTGTTAAACCATGTGAGACATATTACTGGTGAGAAAGAAGACAGTTATATAGCTGTACATTTGGATACATCTCATCATGGGGACAGTAGTGTGTTCCATTGTACTGTTTTGGAAAAAGTCTATTCCTTAGTTTGAGGAAACATTCATAAAAGAGCAATTGGTGTGTACAGAATCAATGTATTATTATTATTAAATGTGATACTTTATCCCCTAGGGGTTAAATGAGGAGTGTAATTGGAGGCTGTGTTTTAATTATGTTATTAAGTGTTAATTGGTTCTTTTGATTAAGGCAAGTATTTCTTGTAATGTTTTATGCCTTGAAGGCTTTAGCCAAGACAGCAGAGTATAATAAACATGTGTGAACTACTGGCTGGTTGTATTTCTCTGTGCTATGTTCAGTCATTTTAGTTGTTTTGCGAAAAGGTTGTTGTATGTCTGGCTATTGTATGGCCCATCATGATTTTGTAGCAGTGTACTGTTCACTTATTTATTTGGTCTGTGAGGGGGGGGGCAGATGTGAGTGTCATGGGTCCTTTTGTATCAAACTGTGCATACTGCTCCAGTTATGGGTGGTCCATCAGCAGCATATGTTTGTATGGGTATTTTGAAATATGTCTGTGTATATATATATGTGTGTGTGTGTGTGTGTGTGTGTGTGTATATATATATATATATATATATATATATATATATATATATATACACCTCAGTATTTATTGGTAATATATCTATGTATTGTTATACACATATATGCATCTCTATACATATCTATCTCTCTTTCTATATATGTTTCTTTTCATATATATATTTGTAGATACCAATCCTTCCTAATTGTGCAGTGTCTTTTCCCTATGGTAAACTGGTTGTAAAGTACGGTATGTTTGAGAAAACACCCTAAAACCATACAGCGCAGATGGCTTACTGGTAAATTGCTGTGACTATGGTGTGCAGGGTCCTGGGTTCAAGACCTGTAAGGGCTGTTTATTTTCTTGCTAGGCAGAACAAGGACTGTTGGATACAGAGTGATTACGGCAGTTTTGAGCATCTTTAAGCATGTTTGTGCGGGTTTGTGTGATGGTAAGCAGTGCTAATGTACGGTTAAATGTATAGGTGCTTACAGCGTGTAGGCTTCGCTTACCAGTGCACAAATCTGCTTAGCATTTACATGTAAGCAATGCTTAAACCTGCTTAGCATAGCTCAACCCTAGTAACCATTGATCACATTCCAGTCTGACACATTAGCAAGGTAATGACAACGTTAATAAGTGTATTTAATTTCCTGTACATAGCATGCTTCTGTGTGTTGTCATTACAGTAGCAAGAGGTGTGACTATACTGTATGGGACACTTGAGTATACATGGGTAGTACCACAATCTTTTTTTTATTTGTTTTATGCATGGGTAGCATCCCAGGTTATATGCAGTCACACTTGCATGTTACACCAGCTACAGTGTACTAGTTGACAAAAATAGTTTAAAACATACTGTATTATTAAGTTAATACTTTTAACAGTGCTTTTGCAAATAAAAGTAGATTGCAGAGTGTAGTACTTGAACCATACACCCCTGCATTCAAAGCTGGGACTCTGAGTACTAACTATCTTGTTCTTCGTGTTTGAGCTGTATGTTTTTATGTATCTCCTATTGGATATTGATATGATATTATGATATTAACTGTAGATTACTATGTCTTTTGGACATGTCATTGAGGACTGCTGTCATAGTAATTGCATACCTTTACGTTTCAGACTTCTATCCTTCAAAATATTCATCCTAATGCATAACCTGTTGGCTATCTAATTTCTGTCTGTCCTCTGTACAGATGTCAGGTATTGTTAAGGCCATACAACTATGTAGGTGCCCACATAGTACTGTGGTGTGGGGCTGGACACGGCTGCTAGTTCCAACATATGGGATATTTCTTAATGTGGGCCTTGCCCCTTTTCCCTTGCTTGTGTGAGGGACATTACAGAGGTGGTGGGCTACAGATTCACATACAGTAGGTGTTAATACATCACAGAACAGGACATGTGGAGACAGCCCAACAACATGGGGACATATCCCCAGAATTGTGAACAGATTCTATGTCATCAATGCTGTTATATACATGGTGGATTGATAGATTGACAGGGTTTGTCTATCCTTCTAGCATGTCGAGGGATCAGTTGCTAGTGTCCTCTCCTGCTCAGCTGGTGAACCTGGGAATATTGAGGCAATGCTACAATTGCCTCATGTACACAGACAACCCTCTCCTCCTCCCACAAAACACAAATACATGCGAGAGATACAACTATACGGCCAAACTGGAGGCTGAGCTCTCTCAACATAGGACTGGCAAGACCAGTCAGGAGGAGAAGGTTCCCACACACACTATAGACCCAGTCTCACATAGTACCATTACAACCTCAAATCATACACATAAACACACAAAGACATACTCGGAGGCTCTGATCAAAAATCTACCAAAACAGCAGAGGCCACCAAAGCAGACACCCAAACAACCACCACCTCAGAACACAACACCTGCAACACATAGACCTCACAGTCAGAGTGTCAAACAGTCACAGCCCTTAAGGCCAAACACAATGCCAGACACACTAGTCATTGGTGACTCCATAGTCAGACACACTGACGCCCGCCACCAGACTGAGTAAGGAGAAGGTCACAGTAAGCTGCCTGTCGGGCTAGAATCCGCCACATAACACAAGCACTCAGGTCTCTCAACAGCAGGTACAAATATGACTCAGTCATTGTCCACGCTGGTGTAA
Organism: Protopterus annectens; assembly: GCF_019279795.1. Classification (NCBI taxonomy): domain Eukaryota; kingdom Metazoa; phylum Chordata; order Ceratodontiformes; family Protopteridae; genus Protopterus; species Protopterus annectens. Next base: position 401,961,277 of record NC_056731.1, read on the forward strand.
ACAACCTGAGATGTACCTCCTTGGACTACATGAGAAGAGACATTGAGGAGCTCTCTGATTATGTAGCCCAGGCAGGTATGACCCTGACCTTGAGCAGTATCCTACCTTCACCAAGAATGATGCCACAATACAGAGATAAGATGATCAGCTTTAACAATTGGCTTAAACACTGGTGTCATTCAAAGGGGATCCAGTGTCTGTCTGCCTGGGATGACATGCTGGACAAGCCACGCTGCCAAGGGACGGCTTGCACCTGTCACCCTGGGATTCGGATATTGGCAAAGGCTCTTGCCACCCCATAGTGCCTTTTTAGGCAAGGCTCAAATTCTAAACCTACCACCCTAGAACACAAAAAGGAAAAACTAAGGGTAATGCTGCTCAATGCCAGAAGTCTAAATCTCAAAATGCACACTCGAGGCCCTTCTCAGTATGGAGAACATCGATGTCTGTGCTGTGACAGAAACCTGGTTCAAGGCTCCTGAGAGCACCCCAGCTGTCAGGTTTTACCTCATATCATGCGCCCCAAAATCGGACAATACCAAGAAAGGAGGGGTATCCATATTCATCAAGGACACCCACACCTCAAGACTGGTGGCAACGCACGATGCATCGGAGACCATCCAGGTGCAATTAACCATAGGCAAGACTGCTCTGCAAATTGTAGCATGTTACAGGCCACCCTCACAAACTCAGGAACCTCACATGGCCTTCCTGAAAACACTAGAGGGATAAATGTATCACCAAACACCATCATACTAGGTGACTTCAATTACCCTAATATAGACTGGGAACACTACTCAAGCCCAAACACCCTAGCCCAAAAGTTCCTGGAATTCATAAACTCAAATGCCATGGAACAACTAGTCACCATCCCCACAAGAGGAGATAACATACTTGATCTCATCATCACGAACATGGGAGCACAATGTTCAACACCAGAAGTACCCCTCACTGGTGAGATCAGATCACAAACTAATCTCGCTGGAGGTCCTCATCCCACCCCCCCCCGAAAAAAAAAAAACCACAATAAAGAACTTCTCAAAAGCCGACTTCACACTTCTAAAGACTAGTGTGGTCTCCTTTAAGGCCCCCGAGCCGGCGGAAAACAGTACTCAAGCCGCTGAATCACTTACAAATGCCTTCTACCAGCACCTGCAGGACTGCATGGATAAGGCAATCCCAAGCAAAACAAAGACTCTTTGTACCAAAGGCAAGCGTCCAGTCTGGTGGACCCCAGCCATAAACAAACTCTACAACAAAAGGAGGAAGCTACTACAAGATAGAGCAAAATCCTTAAAAGGTAAGACACCCTTGATCACTATAAGTAAAAACTAAGAGCCCTCATAAAATCATCCAAAGCAAATTTAGAGACAAATAGCTAAAGACTCAAAAAGACAATCATAAGGCCTTCTTTAGCTATGTTAGAAACCTGGGAGGAAACTCCCAGATATGCTCAGAACTAGTTCAAAATGATGTGAAGATTACTGATCCTACAGACATTGCCAACATACTGGCTGACAGGTTCAGTGCAAACTCCCCCTCCCAAAAAGGAGAGATATCTATACCAAATGATTGCAGCCCCCAAACATCTCCAGCGCCCAAGTGAGAACTGCTCTCTCCAAAGCAAAAAACACAGCATCCATGGGACCTGATGGTGTCCCCGGCTGTGTGCTCCATGAACTCAATGAGGAATTAAACCCACAGCTAGGACAGCTGTTTAATCAAAGTCTTACCTCTGGATACGCACTCCAGGAGTGGCACACTGCAACTGTGGTCCCACTTCACAAAGGCGGTGCCTCCACCGACCCTGGAAATTACCGGCTCATTAGCTTGACAAGCCTTATCTGCAAAGCCATGGAGAGGATCATAATGGACCTCATAAATAAAGACATTGGGAATTTGCAGACTTTGGATCCAACCCAGTTTGGCTTTGTCAAAGGAAGATCATGCCTTTTAAACTTGGTTGACTTCTTCGAAACAGTCACCAAAGCCATTGATGAGGGAAAGGCAGTCCATACAGCCTACCTCGATCTGGCTAAGGCCTTCGATACAATACCCCACTCGGGTATCATTGAAAAACTCATCAGCTTAAATGTTAACCCATACATCACAAGATGGGTTGCAAACTGGCTGAGTGACAGAACCCACAGAGTCAGAGTTGCTGGCGCCATGTCAGACTCAAAGCCTGTCACAAGTGGTGTCCCACAGGGCTCAGTCCTGGGCCCACTCTTGTTTGGCATCTACTTTTCCGAAGTACAAGCAAACACAGAAGGGTTATGGCTGACAAAGTTTGCAGATGACTGCAAACTGGGCGCCATAGTAGAAAACACATCTGACACAGATATCCTTCAGAAGGGTCTCACAGAGACAGATAACTGGTGCCAGAGCCATGGCCTGAAGTTAAATGCCAAAAAATGCATAGTCATACCCTTCGAAAAACAAGGTTACCCCTAGCTACCAAATAGGTGGCAATCCACTGAGCACAGAAGAAGTTATCAGGGACCTGGGGACCCAGGTTGATAGTAGTCTGTCATTCGACACCCATGTAGCTAAAGTAGTTAGGAAGACCTTCTACATTGCCCACCTTATCATGAAGGGATTCTCATCTAGATCAAGGGAGGTCATAGTCTCCTTTACTCATCACTCATCAGACCAATGATTGAGTACAATGCCCCATTCGGAATGTATCTGACCCGACACTTGCAGCAGCTGGAGAGGCCACAAAAGTTCCTCACCAAAAGGATAAAGGGTCTCAAAAATCTGTCCTATGCTGCCCGACTGAAAGAACTCCAGCTCTATTCAGTCGCCATCATTGCTCAGAGGTGACCTTTGCCTAACATACAAGGCCATGTCAAACCCAGATTTGATGAATATGCTTCACCTCAAAAATCTAGATCCATCAGAGCCACAAGGGCGGAGACTTAAACCTCAACACGGCTATTAATAGGACGTGCTGGAGGGATAGATTCATCACCCAAAGACTCCCTATGCTGTGGAACAAAATCCCGGTACATGTGAGGCAGAGCACCTCGCTGGCCTTGTTCAAGAGAAATCTTGACCAATGGATGGGAGATCGCAGATATACCCCAGGGATTACCTCAGTGTCACTGCTCGACAGAGGCACAGCAAAATAACGGGTATAGTTCCCCATACTTAAGGGGTGGCGTAAGCCACAAAACGATGGGCTAGGCTTGCAAATGCCCTCGGGCAGATAGCCTAGTATGAACCTATGAACCTATGAACATGCATTTAGTGAGTGACTTCACAACTGACAGTGATATGTCTCTGACATACCTCTCTACTGGCACTCTGTCCACAGACTGTCCACCTGTTTTCCTGTTATGTTTTGTTTGCTCCCCAGACAGTTGATGTCCTTGGTAAATCAGTCATGGACTCTGGAGAATGCAGTCAGTAAATACTCACATTTATTGGTATTACTGACTTTATATTCTTCAGAATGGATATGTTACAACAAACCCAGTAACATCTGCAGCTGTCTCAATGTATGACAGTAATATGTCCAGTCTACCCCTGTGTTTGTGCCTCTGTCCCCAAATGATGTCAGGCTTTGTCCATATGTCAATGAGGCTTAGGTGTAATTAGTATCATTATTTCTTGCCTTCATTCCTGCTACCATCCCAGTGATGTAGTAGACCCACAGACATGTCAGGGAAGAGGCCATGGATATGAGTCCTGAGTCTGTACATTCTGAGGTGAACTGTACATGTGAGTGGCTTGTGTATGTCTGGCCATTGTTAAACTGTCAGGATTGTGTACACATGCCATGTGTACATGTTATTTGGGCTGTGTATGGAGGGGGTGGATGTAAGTGTTATGGCTCCTTCTTTATATGACTGTACATGCGCCTTCAGTTTCTGCTGATCTATTGGCTGTATGTGTTTGTAGGGGCAGACTGAGACACTGAGAACTGGGACTGTATGTGTAGGGCTAGTGTGTGAGTTGCAAACAATGATGTATTTGTTCACACAATCCATATACTCTACTGTTCACTTGACTTACCAGTATGTTACTGTGGTGATATTGGTTGTGGGTATGCATTTTCACACTAGTGTCTGTTTGTCAGTGCTGTTACATCCCTGTAGTGCCTGATATATTTGCAAATACATGTGTAATTACCCATAACAGATTTCCTATTTCAATTGCTTGTGCTATTTCACTAAATATATGTTAGAGCACACAGGTGAGTGTTACTAAAGCAACTGTGTTAGCTATCTATGCCAGTACTTCAGATACATCCCCATTTTCATGGCTTCCACCCACCACTTTGTCAGCCTTGGTCCAGATTAATTCCAGTAAGGGGTTTTGAACATACCTCTCAACTGGCTTGATTTTTTCAGGATGTCCAGGTTTATTGCTCATATTTCTGGTCTGTTTTACAGATTATTCTCATTTCTTTGGTAAATCACTGTGATGATGATTGCTGTCAGAAAATGAGGACACGCATTTCATTTACCTACCTCACATCCATCAGAATATGTATGTAGAAACAAACTGTATCACTCTGTCAAGAAGACTACAGGGGGACAATGACCTCTTCCTTTCTTGATGCTAATGCGTTAGTACTGAGCTGTGCCACATAGAAGGACTTTCTGACCACAGTGGCCATGTGGTGGTCAAAAGAGACATTGCTGTCAACCTGCGTACCCAGATCTCTTATAGCGCCTTCTTTGTTCAGGGGACTACCATCAATGTGGTAATTCATGGGAACAGGGTTTTCTCAAAGGGGGTGACAACACATTTTCTGACATTGAGCTTAAGTCCATGGCTTTGACACCAGTCATTGGTCTCAGTGAGGTCTTTCTGTAGGATGCCAACATCACTCGGGTAGTTAATAACAGCTTCCAACTTGCAATTGTCTGCAGACTTTGTCAGCCAGAGCCCCTTCATGTTGGCATGAACTTCAGAGAAGTTGATACCAAACATGAGAGGACCCAGGACAGACCCCTGTGGAACTCCACTTATGACTGCTCGATAGTCTGACTTTGAGTCAGCTATTTTCACACTGTGAGTTCTATCTGTGACCCACTTTGCAACCCACATAGTGATATAGGGGTTGATGCCTAGCTTAGTGAATTTTTGCATGATTCCTGAGTGGGGAATGTTATCAAAGGCTTTGGCCAGATCAAGGTAGGCTGTATGTGCCACCTTGCCTTCATCCACCGCTCAGGTGACTGACTCCAAGTTGACTAGGTTGATTGAGCAGGTATGACCTACCTTTCACATAACTAAACTGCGTGTGATCCTGAGTCTGCAGATTCCCATATCCCTGTTTATTAGGTGTATGATGATGCATTTCATAGCTTTGCATAACAGACTTGTCAGGCAATTTATAGGTTCATAGGTTCATAGGCTGGTACTAGGCTATTGGCCCTAGGGCCTATACAAGCCTAGCCATAAGAATTCCCTGCATATTTCTTCCCACAATATTTACTTCCCTGGACCTCTGTCTAGCAGGGTGACTGACATGATCCCCAAGGCGAATTTCCTATCTCCCATCCAATTGTCAAGGTTCCTTTTGAAGAGGGCCAATGAGACATTCTGCTTGACATGTATGGGCAGTCTATTCCAGAGTATGGGGAGTCTCTGGGTCAGGAACCTATCCCTCCAACATGTTTTGTTCATTGTGATGACAAGGTATAGATCTCTAGAGTGTGTGGCTCTGAGGGGTTGGGATTTCTTTAAGTGGAGCATGTCCAACAGCTCAGGGTTTGACATGGCCTTGTATGTTAAGCAGAGATCATCGCTGAGTAGATGATATGTCACAGAGTATAGCTGGAGTTGTTTTAGATGGTCAGCATAGGGCATCTGCTTTAGGCCTGTGATTCTTTTAGTGAGGTATTTCTGTGGCCTTTCCAGCTGTTGCAGATGTCTTTTGAGGTACATACCAAACAGGGCATTGTACTCTCTAATGGGTCTAATGAGGGATGAGTACAGTGGGACAATGACCTCCTTTTTTCTGGATGAAAAGCCCTTAGTGATGAGGTGTGCCACATAGTAGGATTTCCTGACTTTTGTGGTGATGTGGTTATCAAAGGTGAGACCACTGTCCACCTGTGTCCTTAAGTCTCTCATCACACTTTCAGTGTTTAGTGTACTGCCACCTATGTGGTAATTCATGGGTACCTGTTTTTTCACAAAGGGGATAACTATACATCTCTTGGCATTAAGCTTGAGCCCATGGCTCTGGCACCAAGCATCTGTTTCTGTAAGACACTTTTGTAGAATATCCACATCATTTGGGGATTCAATAATGGCTCCCAGTTTGCAGTCATCTGCAAACTTTGTTAGCCAGAGTCCCTTAGTGTTGGCCTGTACTTCAGAGAAGTAGATGCTAAACAAGAGCAGTCCCAGGACTGAACCCTGAGGTACTCCACTTGTCACCTGTCTGGAGCTGGATTTGGAGTTGGCTACTTTTACAGTCTGGGTTCTGTCAGTAAGCCAGTTGGCAACCCATTGAGTGATGTAGGGATTTTTGCCCAGCTTAGTAAGTTTATCTATGATTCCAGAGTGGGGGATGGTGTCAAAGGCCTTGGCGAGGTCCATATAGGCTGTGTAGACCTCCTTACCCTCATCACAGCTCTGAAGACTGATTCTAAGAAGTTAATCAGGTTCAGAAAACAAGATCGGCCCTTCAGAAACCTAAACAGGGTGGGGTCCAGTGTTTGAAGGTTGCCAATGTCTTTGTTTATAAGTTCCATGATAATGCGTTCCATGCCCTTGTAGATCAGGCTTGTCAGACTGATGGGATGGTAGTTTCCAGGATCCAAGGTGGTTCCCCCTTTGTGGAGTGGGATAACTGTAGCTGTGTGCCACTCAGTGAGCACGAAGCCTGAGGTGAGGCTATGGTTAAACATAACAGTTGGGTGAGATGACAGTTTATTTTGTAGTTCATGTAGTACACAGCCCGGGATGTCATCTGGTCTCATGGATGCTGTATTCTTAGCTTTGCAGAGTGCAGTTTCAACCTGTGTGGCCGTGATTACCAGAATATGGCAATATTTTGGTATTGAGATGGGCCCTTTAGGGGGTGAGAGGGGGTGAAGTTGGCACTAAATAGATCTGCCAGGATATTGGCAATATCCTTGGGATCAGTATATTTAATGCCATTTTGTTGTAGCTCAGAGCATATCTGAGCATTGCCATTTAGATTCTTGACATAACTATAGAATGCCTTGTGGCTGTCTTTGGAATCTTTAGCAATTTTATTTTTGTAACTTGCATTGGACGATTTTATGAGGGATCTTAGCTTCTTACTGAGGCTGGTAAGGGAGTTTTTTGCATCCTGGGATTTTCCTCTTTTCTGCAACAGTTGGGGTGGTAGTTCCCAGGGTCTGTAGTCACTCTTCTTTTGTGGAGAGGGGTGACTATAGCATTGCACAATTTAGTAGGGACAAAGCCTGAGGTGAAGCTGTGATTGAACAGGACACACAGGTGCGGTGCTAGGCCACTCTGTAGTTCATGTAGAACACAGTCAGGGATACTGGCAGGTCCTATAGAAGCTGTATTCTTGGCCTTGGACAGTGGTGTTTTAACCTCTGCAACAGTAATACCGGATGCCTGGCAGTGTACTGGTATTGTAACTGGTCCTTTGGAGGGGGAGAGAGGGGTACAATTTGCACTCAATATGTCAGCCAGTATATTGGCAATATTTGTTGGCTCAATCTAGGAGGTACCATTGTCCAGTAGCTCAGAGCAAATCTTGGTATTGCCATGGAGATTCTTTACATATCTGTATAAGGCCTTGTGGTTGTCTTTACTATGTGTTCCAATTCTGTTTTCACAGCTAGCTTTGTAGTATTTGATGAGGGATCTCAACTTTTAATTGATGCTGATAAGGGTTTCTTTCAGGTCTTGGGACTTCACCTTATTCCATAGCAGTTTCTTCCTTCTGTTGTACTGTTTCTTTATGGCCGGGGACCACCAGATTGGCTTCCTTTTTTGGAGGTAAGGGTCTTGGTTCTATTAGCTATGGCAGTATTCGTGCATTTGTGTATGTGTTCATAGTGCATTGTTGTTTAATTCATCAGTTATGCAACTAGTCTCCATTTGCATGGCTGCTGTGAGGTTAGCCACCTCTGATTTTAGGAGGCCAAAGTTAACTTTGGAAAGGCTTTTCATGGTAGTTACCTGTACGGGGGGGGGGGGCTGTGGATTTCCAAAGGTGATTACTTTGTGGTCACATCTAACAAGGGAGGAGTTGACTATTGGTGTACAGTAACAGTCGCCCATGTAAGTAAGGGCCAGGTCGACGTGATGGGCAAGTGCATCAGAACATGAGTAGCTTTCCCAGTTAATGGTGGAGTAGTTGAAGTCAACCAGTATGAAAGTGTTAGGTTGGACGGTAATATTCTCCAGGGTGTTTAGGGACATGGAATGTGAGTCTTGGGACATGTTTGGGGACCTATAGCAGGCTACAACATGAACCAGTGTCTTACCCAATGTTAGCTACACCTGCAGGATCTGTGATGCATAATGTTGGGCTACCACTCTGGAGGTGTGTGCATCCTTTATACATATGGAAATACCACCACCTTTGGAGCTTCAGTCCAGGTTCTGCAGCCCAAAAGGTGTGGAATGAGTTATAGGCTGGTAGTGCAGGGGTGCTTTGTGCTGCCTTTAACCAGGTCTCTGTTACAGCACAGATGTCATTATTCCCCATTTTAAGGAATACTTCCAGTGAGTGGATTTTCAGATTTAGACTTATAGGGTGCAGCAGCATGACCCTCAGATTGCATGTGTTTGTAGCTGTTATAAATTTATGTATATTTATGTATATATATATATATATATATATATGTATTCACTTATATATATATATATATATATATATATATATATATATATATATATATATACATATATATATATATGTGTGTGTGTGTGTGTGTGCATGCATATATGTAGATATACATTTATCTCTCTCTCTCTCTCTATATATATATATATATATATATTATGTATAGATTTGTCCCATATATGCATCTCCATACATATATACATGTACATATAGAGAACCTGACTGATGCTACAGACTCCTTTCCCTACTGTTGAATGACTGTGCTAACTGATACGTTTGGAAAATCATTACTATTTTATAGAGTTCAGATGGTGTAATGGTATGTTGCTTTGATTTTAGTTTACAGGGCCCTGGGTTCAGGACTTGCTATTTTGCTGCAAGGCAGAACAGCTGCTGCTGGAGAGGGAGGAATAAGAGGAATATTTAAAAGAGGTTCCTACTTTGGACCCATTGACGGCCATCTTGATAGCCTTTGGACAGATTTTCTGCAGTAAGAGGTTCAGAGTATGGATCTGATGTCCAACTGCACTACATATATATATATATATATATATATATATATATATGGGTACGTGTCACTTCACCTAAAACCCATTTCACCTAAACTCATTTCAGTGAGACCAAATCACCTAAATTTCATTTCACCTAAAACTCATTTCACCTAAAACTCATTTCACTGACACAATTGAAAGGTATGTGTCCTTTTCCCCTCTGTAGTGTGATCCTGGTGTTAGTATATATATTAAGAGGGGGGTGTGGGGTGCATAGCCCCCCCCCAACTAGTTGGCTTTTACCAAATAATGTAAAACAAAGCCAGACAACATAAAACCAAAATAAGTGGGGGGCTATGCCACCCTCACCCACCTTAATATATATATTAACTCCATGATCTCACTATAGTGGGGAAAAGGACATATACGTTTGACTTGCCTTATTGTACTACTTGTCAGTGAAATGAGTTTTAGGTGAAATTAAATTTAGGTGATTTGGTCTCAGTGAAATGAGTTTAGGTGAAATGGGTTTTAGGTGAAGTGACACGTACTTATAAATATATATATATATATATATATATATATATATATATACACATATTCATATATATGTATATATTTATATATATATATATATATATATATATATATATATATATTTTTTTGTTTTGTTTTAGGTACCTACAGATATATTTGTATATATGTATGTATTTATTTACTTTTCTATATATATATCATATATGTTTATATTTTATATGTATATCTCTACATATATTATGTATTAATGTTTATTTATATATGCATATATATATATATATATATATATATATATATGGGTCTACTGGTTTTAATTGAATACCACTTATTCGAAAAAGAGCAGTAGACTTCTCAGTTACGCGAAAGTGCACTTATTTGAAAGTGCACTTTCGCGAAACTTGGTTCAACGAACCGATAAAAAGAGAAAAAAAAAACAGAAAAACTTACTAACATTAAATTGAGTGGGGGGCTTCGCCCCCCCTACACACCACCCCATCTTAAATATATCAACTCCGAGATCGCACTACAGTGGGGAAAAGGTAAATTCCCTATTCCCCACTGTAGTGTGCCTCGGCGCTTCAGTTTCCCTGAACAATTTGTTGAACCGTGCTTCGCGGAAGTGCACTTTCGCTTAAGTGCACTTTAGAGTACCTGAGGATCCACTGTTCGTTTTCGAACAAGTGGATTTTCAGTCTTTTACAGTAGACCCACATATATATATATATATATATATATATATATATATATATATATATATATGTGTGTGTGTGTGTGTGTGTGTGTGTATGCATCTCCATACACATATGCATGTATATATATATATATATATATATATATATATATATATCTGTACAAAACTTGACCAATTTTAGCAAAACTTTTCCCTACTGTTGAATGACTTTTCTGAGTGATATGTTTTAAAAAACATCAGACATATCTACAGCTCAGATGGCTGTGGCCATGGTGTGCAGGGTCCTGGCTTCAAGACTTGCAAGGGATGATTATTTTGTTGCTGAGAAGAACAAGGGCTTTTGGATACAAAGTAATTAATGCACATTTAAGAAGTTTTAAGTGGGCTTGCTTGGGTTTCCGTGGGTTTGCACGGCAGTAAGCAATGTTAACTTTTGGTTAACTATGCTTACATACAGTTAGCCTTAAAAGTGCTTAATCTGTGCAGGCATCACTTATAACCACACAAACAAACTTAGTCCTGCTTACTACTGCTTATTCCTGCCTACCCCATGCTAATTTCTTTAAAAGAAAAGAAAAAAAGGTGTGATAGGAAAGTGCTGAAAAAGGGGGCACAAAGAGGGAAATATAATATGAAAGATAGCTAGGGATGTGCAGGATTGGTGTAGGGAAGGTCCATAGCAGTCCATTTCTTCTACAGTAACAGCTGTACATATATACTGAATTTGGAGGTAAATTTTGACACAGAAACCCCTGAGAGAGGGGTGAGGACAACAATAATGTGTTGTGAAGTCAATTAGACCAGATTACATGTGTCCAGTGGACACATGTGAGAAATGGACAGCTATGTATGGGGCGACATTTTCTTTTTGGGAACAAATTGCCCTTTTTATTTAAAGGTGAGAGTGGGATGTTGGAGAAGGATAGTAAGCATATTTAGGGAGGTAGGTTGGGTAGGAACATAGACATGACAGACAAGACAGCATACAGGGTGGTATATGACACATGTGGTGGTAAATATCTTGGGCAGGGAGGTGTGTTTGGTAATCGGAAGCCCATGAGGCCCCAAATGGATACAGTGGGACTGAGGTCTCCACCCATGGGCAGTCAGCACTGCACCTTCACAGCCCCAAAGGTGGTTGTGCTGGGGGCTGAGCAGGAGGGGCAGGCTGACCCTCTATATGCGCCATGTGGCCCTCAAGCCTGCATAGCAGATCTCCCAATTCTTCACTGAGCTCCCTTTGCACCAGACCCTGGACCTCTCTTTGGGTTACAGGATCCTGTCTGCACACACACCCGGGGGGGGGTGATCCCCATCCCCTGAGGTGGTTCCTCCCAAAGGTTGTGCAGGACCAGCAGATGAGGAGGTCCCGGGGTGGGTCCCAGACATGCTGGGGCCTGGTGCCATGGCCAGATGAGGCAGGAGAGGCAGATCCACTGGATTCAGCCTTCCCAGACGTGCTATGGTGTTGCAGTTTTAGAACATGTTGGTTAGTCCTGAAAAACACATTCCAGGATTAGTTATAACAGCATGCATGAGTATTTCCATTAACCCAAAACAACAGATTTGGAACATTTGCATAGCAAACAGAACACATGCATATATAGAACCACAGTGGGCATTACACCGGCATGCAGGTTACATTGATAACAACAGGCCGAACAATAAGACACATGTCCCAACGGTAGGTTTGGTGGAAAACATACCCATTCATTTATGTGTTTAGATTATTGGTGAGGATAAGGTGGGGTAGAAAGAGAGATGTCAATTAACTAATGCAGATTCTTGCAGTGCTCACAGCTTTAGTGATCATTGCTCTAATCATTACTCTACAGGTATTATTACAACAACCTATAGCCTTGGGTTGGGCAGTGGTATGTTTGTACACAGTGTATAATTACAGCCTTTTTATAGCTACCTTATACCTTTTCTTACCCGGAAGACCTGTAGAGGCGATTTCTGTTAACATTACCTGACTGTTTCTACCCATATTCACATAGTCAGGCTTACATATGTGTACTCATACTGTGTGTGTGTATGTGCTACTGCCATACTCTGCCTTGATTTCTATTGGTCACCCTGGTAGTTGGCAGCAGGGACCAGTAGCTATGACAACATGACAGTTGAAGATTTCTTGGGGGAGACTACTTGGTGTATGTACTTATGTTGCTGTCAAGTGTACTTATGTTGCTATCATTTGCAGCCTTGGGGTTGGACCTTTTCTTACCTGGCAGACCTGTGGAGGAAATTTCTGTTAACACTACTTGACTGTTTCTACACATATTCACAAAATCCTAGGTGAAATTATGCATACTTACTACTACTGCTGGGATTCAAATGTGCCTGTTTGTGCATAAAATACAAAAAAAGTTTTTGTGCTTCATCACAACTAGCTATTGAGAAACTGCTGTCTCTTCCTTGAATGTTTTCTGTCTAATACTCTCTTGGTTGTACAATCTGACCTTGTAATTACAACATTCTTATATATACATTCCTATACATACCTTTTGACATAGCACAGTGTGGAAAACAGTGGTTAATACAGCATTACTATTTAGATATCAGATCTTGGTGCATGAAACATTTCATATCAGTTAATCTCATGTCTTACAAAGGCACTAACTTTGTCAGATGAGACTTGATTGTTTAATGCTTTCAGAGCTATAGTTGCTGTGCATAACCTGTACACATTTCAATTCATACAATACCAGTTCTTAAACACAAGCAGTCCAGGGTTCTGAATTTTATTGATAGGCAATTACAGTTTTATTTATATATAAGCTATATGACACTATTACTGTAATATTGTCTGGTTTATTCAGTACAAACCATACCCATTTTTAATACTGCAAGGTGACATTCTACTCCTTTATATTTATTTGGTATGAATACTACAAGCTAGATTATTGCTCACCAGCCTCGCGATGCAGCCTTAGCAGCCTGCTTGAATGGACTACTTGGTTCGCAGCCCACTCAGCTGGAACTGTAAAGAAGATAGAGAAATATTTATGCAAACCTATCCATCAAATACACAGGCTGGACTTTGGTAAACAGTTATTGATATTAATACTTACACCCACCTGGGACATTCCTCTGCCATGCATTTTGGACCCACATGTCCAAAAGCTCCCTCTTTCTCCGCTTCATGTCGGCAAAGCGGATCCAGACCTGGTCACTGGTCTGAGGGATGCCAGTGGCACAGGCGGGATTGCAGGCAAAACTTTCCCAGGCCTACGCTTTATATTGGGAGCAATGGTACTGGTCCTGCAGCAGTCTTAGATCATGTTTTTTTACGAGTAGTCAAACCATGACCCTGGACTCCTGTATGCCCCAGTGCTGCACCCAAAAGTGCACACCCTCTCCAACACCAGCCATAGTGCCGACAGCGGAGAGCTACAAGCAGTTATGAGCTGTATTCCCACCTGCAAGGTTTAAATATGGACAATTTCCCACCCTTTGCCATGATTGGATGGTTTTGAATATGCTAAGCTAAGCACCGGGCAAACCCACTTAGCTGGTATATGCATTGCTTAAAGGGGTAGATGCAAAACACTGCCTTCTAGTACAGACATCCACTTAGCTACACTAATTCTTGGTTAGAATTTACATTTAAGCAATGCTTATACTGGCTAAGCATAGCTGAGCACAAGTTAGCATTGCTCAGCTTCCCTTTTACAGACTATCAGCATTGTGGGGTTGATTCCTAATAAATGACATATTATGATATGTATGTCTACCTTCTATAACATCCCCTATGTGCTTTCATTACAATACATTCTTTTGTGGCTATGCTGTATGGGACACTTGTGTTTCTATGGGGGTTTCACATCTGTACTACACTGACACCTCACTTTTGGACCTGCTACACTACCCTGGTTAACAAATATATATATATATATATATATATATATATATATATATATATATATATATATATTATTCACTACCTACTGATAACAAAATATATTTGCATGCCTTTTTAACAGATAAAATGAATGGCCTGAATGGGGACTCAAACTGCGAATGCCTGCTTCATAAGCAAAAGCTGTAACCACTACAGTATTTCACTTTAGACTGTGTTGGCCGTATATTTGTATTTAGCTCATTGAGATGTGTAAGCTAGGCTGAGCATAGCTGTATGAAGCGCACTCCCGCTCAGCTACACTTAAACTTTATTGCTGACAGAAAAAAAATACATATCTGTTTTATTTTTATTTACTGTAAGGGTTTGCACATTTCTTTCTGCACCATTATCTGTGTATTGCTCTTACAATTACTTAGAAAGTTGATAGGATAAACAGGTTTTGCATTAGTTTAATGTTTTGGTCCCGCGGAGTCAGTGAGGTACACATTTAGGAGGACACACACCAAAATATATGAGTCAACTATCTGTACACATTTCAAGAATAGTTAAGAGGTAAGCTCCATGGACATACCTCTCACCTGTACAAATTTTCGCAGAATGTCCAGATTTTTGCTTCATATTTTGGTGTGTTCGTCCTACAATCTGTACTTTTCTGTCAAATAGCTGAGGACTGACGTCATTATAATTTATTTATTTATTTTATTTTATTTTGCATGTGTTGACCGGGATAGTCTGACTGGATTTATGTCAATTTTCAGCAGAGGCCTGGGGAGAAAAGCTCCAAAGTAAGCAGATACAATAAAAACAATGAAAATATATTACAAATATGGTATAGACAAAGAATACATAAGCAAACATGAATAGTCAAGTTCAACAGGTTAGAGTTACTCCCTGGTGACAGTCAGGGGTAAGTTCAACAGTAATCTGATTAATAGATTTTTCACATCTTGATGAGAGTTAGCCAGGCTTGTTACAGTAGCAAAGCCAGTTTAGTGCCAGATGTTGTTTGAGTCTAGTTTTAAATTAGCCTAGGGAGGAGAGCAAAGTAATATCAGCTGGAAGTGAGTTCCAGGCTCTGCCTGCAGAGTTTGCAAAGAGGGAATCACTGGCTGCATTGTTAATTTTGATTGTCTGAATTAGTAGTCTGTTCAAGGATCAAAGCAGTCGTGGATTGTTATAGGGGGTGATAAGATTTTTAAGTGCTGGAGTATTATCCGGATTATAAAGGATTTTATTAGCCATAATCAGTAGGTTATATTGGATTAGAATTAGAATCAGATTAGAATTAGAATTAGAATTAGAATTAGTTCAAGCCACCCAAGCTGGTTAAGATTGATGCAGTGGTGTGTCCTAAAATGCAGGCCAGTGACAAACCTGGCAATGTGATTATAACAGGTTGAGAGTTAATTAAGTACAGTCTTGTTTAGATTAGAGAGTAGGGGTTGCATATAGAAGTGTTGAAAGTAGTTGAGAGTGAGCTATGACAATTTTGGCTGGAGGGGTGAGGAAGGCCTTTATTCTGTAAAGTGACCCGTTTTTTATTGATGGTTTTGATCGACTGGTTTACATGTAGGTCAAATTTTTGGTTATTATCAATAATGACACCTAATAGTTTGGTAGAGGGGTCAGGGAAGATTATTGTGCCATCATTTACATTTATGGTAAAGGTAAAAGCAACAGACCTTTGTGTTGGTGAGAATAACAGCATTTTAGTTTTTTGAGGATTTAGTATCAATCGACATTCAGAGAGCCAGTTTTCTATTGTATTAAAGATGGACTGGGTAGCAGACCATAAATCTGTAGGAGATGTAGCTGAGCAAATCAGGGTGGAGTCGTCAGCATATTGGATACAGGTGACATTTGGGATGACAGTATACAAGTCGTTAATAAAGATGGAAAACAGCAGGGGCCCTAGTATGGAGCCTTGTGGTATTCCAAGGGTGTTAGGTAGTAGGTTAGAGAGCTTGTTCTGTGAAAGAACAGTCTGCTGTCTCCCATTAAGGCAGGATTTAAACCATTGAAGGGCTTTAGAATCTAGACAGAAAGTTGGCAGGGTGTGAATCAGAAGTTGGTGGTCAGCCATGTCAAATGCCTTGGAAAGATCTAAGAAGAGGGCTGAAGGTATGTGATTATTGTTATGGTTATTGTTTATGGTATTGGTAAAAGCTAATAGGGCTGAAGTAGTGCTGTGGTGTGGACGGAAGCCATGTTGGGTATCTGCCATGAGGTGATTCTGGATTAGGTGGTACATGAGTTGTTTGTGTATACATTTTTCCATAATCTTTGCAAGAGGAGAAAGTATAGCTATTGGTCTATAATTGGAGAATTCAGTGGAGGAATCTCCTTTATGTAGTGGGATTACATAGGATGTTTTTCAAATGATGGGAATTTTAGCCTCTGCTATGGTACGATTAATTAGTATTGATATTGGGTAGGCAATAGCATCAGCTGATTTTTGAAGGTACTCGGTGGGGAGTTGATCAGCAGAGAGTGTGGTGGGTTTTAATTTTTTGATCAAGGTATGGATAAGTGACATGGACACTGGTTGGAAGCTGAACGTGAGTAGGTTCATAGAGATGGTACTATCAGGGCCAGGGGAGCTAGGAAGTAATTGGCTAGCTAGGGCTTGAATTGTCTCAGTAAAGAAACGGTTAAAACTATCTGAAACATCCTCAGGGGGGTTATCAATGGTAGCGGGGGGGGATAGGGGTAGACGTTTTTCCAGGATGAAGTAGATTATTCAGACCTGCCCAGAACTTCTGAGGATTGTTCTGGTTTGCTGTTTGTAAATTACAATTGTATTGTTTTTTTTTTTGTCTTGTAAAATGGATTTTTTAGTTTCATTCCTAGCTTGCCTGTATTTAACAAGATCTTGGGAGTCTTTAGTAGAGTGCCATAGAGCCCAACATTTGTTTCTAATGGTAATTTTTAGTCTGGACTCTTTAGAAAGCCATGGTGGAGTTTTTGGTTTTGTTCTTTTTGAACGGGCAGGTGCATGCAAATCAAGGATTTCAAGAAATTCGTTGTTAAAATATGCAACTGCCTCTTCTCAGCAAAGGTCTTTTAGAATAGACCAGTTACAGGAGTTAAGTTCCTGTTGGAATTTGGCAGGGTCAAAGTCTTTTTTGTTTCTGACTTTTCTGAGTAAGGGTTGTTGGGGATTAATGGCTTTTTGCTTAACTGTGTAAGTGAGAAGGTGGTCGCTTAGTTCATTGAGGAGGGTACCAGCGGTATACAGTTGGGGATTATTATTTACGAGTACCCAGTTGAGTATGCTTTCTTTTTGGTTGGGTTTACCTAGCCTGGTAGGGTGGTTTTGATTTGTGTAAATGCATGCAGGTTAATATGGGTAGATGGGGATTCTAAGGAACAAGTCTATGTTAAAATCTCCAAGTAGTAGGGGGTAATGACTTGATAGCCAGTGTAGGGTATCTTCAAGTGTGGCAATATTGTTACCTGGGGGGATATACATGGAGATGATGTTGATGCACTTCTTACATAATTAACCTTTTAGAATTTTGTCTTACTCATAATTACTTTGAGTTTGATAAAAACATTTTTTTGCAAAAAGAAGGTATGGCAATGGGTGCCTGCTTTGCTCCCTCTTATGCCATTATTTTTATGGGATATTTTGAAAATCTGTTTGTTTATTCAAAAGATTTTTTCAAAACAGAGTGGTAAAATATAAGAGATTTATAGATGACCTCTTGTTTTTGTGTAAAGGAGATCCCAGGGAATTTGTAGATTTTGTGTCTGGCCTTAAGATGAACCCATGTGGTTTAGATTTTACTTTTATTATAGGTGGCAATAATATTCAGTATTTGGATATAGAATTTTATGTGGGGTTGAATGGCAAGATTCAATATAAGCCTTTTCACAAATCCACAGCAGTTAATAATTTTCTACATGCATCTAGTATGCATAGTGTCCACCTTATTGATTCTTTACCTTTCGGGGAATTCAAACGTATTGCATGTAGTACCTCTGAGAGGAATAATATTATGTTGGAATTTGATAGAGTGTATCAGAAGCTTTGTGCTAGGGGTTATTCTGGTGAAATTGTAAATTGTGCTAGATTAAAGGTGGAAAGAGAATTGGGCTTAAGGCATAATGAATTCAGTTCTTGGACTAGGGAACATAAAAAAATGGAGGAAACAAGAGGGGCAAGGATGAAAAGGCAATAGATGATAGGGACCAAATATTTTTTGTTTCCAGATTTTCAGGATTTTCCCATATTTTTAGAAGTACAGTATTGGCATTGTGGCCTGTCATTATGAATGATGATGGCTTAAAGGATATTATTCCAAGGAAATTGACATTTTCTTTTGGGAGGTTTCAAAATTTAAAAGAATTAGTAAGAAGTAAGAAAAATAGGGTCAAGGTAGCAAATGCAGGTGCCCATGCTTGTGGAAGATGTAAGGTATGTAATAAGATTAGGAACCTAGATGGGACTAGAATTAATTGTTTTTTATATAATGCCAGGGATTATTTTGATTGTAATTCTTTTGGGGTTGTTTATGTTATTGGGTGTAACTGTCTAGTACTAAAATGGTATGTAGGACAGACAAAACGTAAGGTTAAAACAAGAATTTTAGAACATCTGGGGGATGTTAGAAATTCAAGATTAGATAGCCTGGTAGCTAGTCACTTCCATAAAGAACATGGGGGTGCAGTTAAGGATTTAATTTTTAGTGTTGTAGCTAAACCTTATGGGTCAATGGAGTCTGACAATAATTTTCTAAAAAGATTATTAAATTTGGAATCTAGATATATTATTAATTTTAATACTCTTTTTCCAAATGGCATGAATTTGGAAATTTGAATGTTAAAAATGAAAAATGAATCAAGTTGGAATGTGTATGAATTATTTATTTATTTATTCATTTATATGTTATTTATTAGGATAAATACTCTATTGATTGATTGATTAATTATATAATTATCTAATTTTTGTAAGTGGTATATAAGACTTGTATTTCAAATTGTAAGTTATTCCATTGAAGGCGAAGGCCGAGGTACCAAAATTGTAATAAAACTCAAAATCTTTCTACAAGTTGGCTGTTATTTTCGTTGCTGAATTTTGGAACTGTGTGGTACAATTTATTTTTCGAGGTGTTGGAGTTGTTTTTCTGAGTAAGGGTTGTTGGGGATTAATGGCTTTTTGCTTAACTGTGTAAGTGAGAAGGTGGTCGCTTAGTTCATTGAGGAGGGTACCAGCGGTATACAGTTGGAGATTACTATTTACGAGTACCCAGTCAAGTATGCTTTCTTTTAGGTTGGGTTTACCTAGCTTGGTAGGGTGGTTTTGATTTGTGTAAATGCATGCAGGTTAATATGGGTAGATGGGGATTCTGAGGAACAAGTCTATGTTAAAATCTCCAAGTAGTAGGGTTTCTTGGGGGTAATGACTTGATAGCCAGTGTAGGGTATCTTCAAGTGTGGCAATATTGTTACCTGGAGGAATATACATGGAGATGATGTTGATGCATTTACTTTTGTTAAGTTGCAATCTAGTGGCAAGAATTTTAGAGTTTTAATCTGAGGTGGTTGAGCAACATCTATGGTCACATTCAACTCAGATTTGTAAAGTATAGCTACCCCACCCCCCTTCCTGGAAACATGATCCAGCCTGTGTATGTTATACCCAGGTGGTAACACTTCATTGTTGGTAGTGTTAAGTTTTAACCAAGTTTCAGACAGACAGAGAATCTCAGGGAAGTGGACATCTAGGAGTGCATGCAGTTCATGTACCTTGTTATTAATGCTTCTAATATTAAGATATCAGGCCAGGAGATAGTTAGTTGGTCTACTGATTATAGTTTAATGACAGACATTTGAGTTTAAGACTCCATATCCTTCATAAAATTCATGCTAATGGAAAACCTATCATTCTATCAACTTTGTAAGTCTGTAAGAGCAATATTTAAAATCTGTCCCTATTTGTCCCCCCATCATTTTAGGCTTTGTCCAGATTTTTTGCCTTAAGAGGTTGAGAGGTATGTCCATGGACACTAACAGGTGTCCACGGACACTTTCGCTGCTTTTGTATTGCCATACGGCAACTCTGGAGTGCAGGGGATATGTATATTATAAGAGCACTGCTCTTGGATATGCTCACTGCGCTTGTACACAGACCTGTGTCCATGTAAGAATACAGCAGTGTGCCTTCATGCATATGCAAGGCACGCTGCTGTTCTATATGGACACAGGATGCTCCATGTAAGAATAACTCTATTCTTACACAGAGCATTGCTTAATCCAGGGGTTAGTGTTTAATTTAACTTTTCAAACTGATTTAAGCAAACATACAGATTTAAGTAAACACACTGGTAGCAAATTCTTACAGTAAGCAAATCCAGTGTTTCAGAAGACCTTTGTTGTCACTGTCCTGCATTTTATCCAGTCTCCAGCTGTGGCTATTTTTTAATAAAAGCATCTTTGTTATTGCTACTATATAACCTAAACATACCTGTAATATTCATTATTCAGCTGAGTACTTGCATACATAAAAACAAGCAAATCAAATTTGTCAATTTAACAGTACTCTCAAAACCATGGTGCTACCTTCCCAGCCACAAATTAGTACATCTCCACATTTTCTAGTGCATTCGCCACTTCACTCTCCTCCACTCCACTTCACCAGAAAAGAACACCTCAAAAATCAACAGCCTTGCTTTATCCTCAACATGTGACCCAATCCACCATGTTTGAAAGCTGGATACAACCGCTTCCCATCTCAATACAATCATCCCACCTTCTCAGTCTATTTACAGTTACTCATAGCATACCATTCATCTCCATCCTCCATAATTCTTCCTGCTAATTCCTTCTCCTTGCTTTCTCTTTCTGTCTACTTCCCCCAGTACAACATGACTCCCCACAATAAGTCACTTCCTAACCTCCGTCCCAAGCACCTCCAACTAGTAGAGAGGCAGCACCACCTGCCATGCTATTTTCCCCATAATGCACAGAGCACACCACTTCAGCTCCGCAGCTTATACCCTCACCATCCACAACACTCTTAAGCTGTTCTCAGTGTTAAAAAATTTCACATTCCTTCTCCATATACAATACATCCCCATAACCATCATCCTTAGCTCAGTCACAAAAGCATTCAAGTCTTAACTCACACATTCAACTTTCCCACAGCCTGCCTAAAGACATGTTTTACCAGTCAGATATGTGCCTCTGACTAAACCAGAACACTAACCCCTCCACCTACCAGTTCAGGTATCAGAAAACAAAGAAGTCTACCACACCATTCCATGCCAGCAGACCAGTTCAGGTATCAGAAAACAAAGAAGTCTACCACACCATTCCATGCCAGCAGTATTTCAATGGGACAACCACAACTGTCATCCTACTATGGCAAATAAAGCATAACAAATACTTCTGGTAACAGTTTATACCATCCAACAACCCAAACCCTCAGCAACAACACTCTGAAAATCAAACCATTAGGACAAATAACGTTGAAATCAAATCACACTATTGAGAAAATAACCTCCAGTTTGCACCACCTGTCATTTTGTAGTAGGTGTTGTGAAGATAGGTGAAGGCTGCCAGACTAGCCAGATAGAATTTTGTAGATAATTCTGTCATTTGTAAATATTAATGTAACCCACAAGCTTGTTCTCTTAAATGTGAAAAGACTGCATTGATATTGAACTGCAAACATGTAACAACAGTGCACTCTGCTGTAAGAAAACTAAGTCAAGCATTTTATGACTGTCTTTGATGTCAAAATTTGGAGCCGATATGTCCAGAAGGAGGCATCCTGCCTATTATTTTGAGGCCAGAGTTAATGGCTAGAATTTGCATGTTTAAATGGCCTTTATTGCTCTGGTTTCTGACCAGGTGTAAAGAATGTAAATGTAGTTTCTGTTAGCCTAGGAACACCAGAGAAGTGTGAAGAATGATGTCATGTGAAGCAGCTCTGTGTTATCAATTTAAAGAGAGAATCAGAGCTCTGAGCATTTTGTCTTGAGAACATCCAACATCACCAGCACTGCTTTGCTCTTTATGTAAGTTTATTTTAGAACTGTGTTTTCTCTTAGATATACCTAAGAAATAGGAAGATTAGACTAGTTTTTTTTTCTGTGATGTCAGAACTTTTCTATGGTATTATTTTAAGTATTTCTCTGTGATCTCTGAACTCTTGACTAGCACTGTGTAGTAAGAAGTATTGTCTTGTTTTTATTATTTATTATTAAATATTTTTAAACCTTTCAACTGTGGATGTTTTATGTAGAGTTAATTTAAGCTCTAGAGTACATTGCATGTATATAGTGATACTGTACCAAGTCACTCTAATAAGCCTTGACTGTTCAGTCACACTTACCATTTGGATAATAATATTGTGCAGTAATAATTGGATACCCTTTCAGAAGAGCCTTTGAGTAGCTGATGTTAGTCGGTGGTGGCAGCTGGTACTACCTTTTTGACTGGACAGAAAAGGGGCACAGCTGGAGAACCTGTGACAGCCTTCCCCAGGAGTGTCTGTGTGGTTGTATATAACTATTATCTCAAAGTCTGTGTGTGTCAGCTACTTGGGCAGGGACACAAAGCACTGGTTCGATAGAGAGGGTGCTGGAGGTTTTAGCTTGCCCACTAGGCTGAGATCTGGACCCTATAGCTGTGCCAGTGGGGCATCTTATTGGGGACCTGGAGAGAAAGGGAGAAACCAGCCCCAGACTGACTGTGATGTCTGTATGATCTTAAGGGAAATTGTACTTTATTGTGTGTGTATTTATTATCTTTTCTCTATATGTACGCCCATCACTGGTGTTAGTGGTGAGGATTGAGGCTCCTTGATTGCTGGGCCAGTGCACGGGCATCACAGGTGTCATTCTTTAACATGTACTCAGTCTAGTTAACATCAACATCATCTAGGCCTCCACCCTTCCACACACATCAGTTACCAGATTTAAACCATTACAAAACATTTATATCCACTAATAGTAATATTAATAAGCCACCTTGACACATACATCATGCCCAAGGATGAAAAAAACACCACAAAACACATTTTCCACATGTAGAAAAGCACAGCCATCTTCATCTTCACCTTTACTCGTCAGCACCTCACAAGCATTTCATAAATGCAAGCAACCATTATATGCACTTAACCCTTGCTTTCTTAACAAAATTTCAATATTTTCATCCGGGTGTCCTCTAAATATGCTAGTCAACCAACCAGCCAACCAACCAACCAGCCAGACAAACCAAACAGGCATTCATGAGTCAGAAATAAATCTTTCTATAAATGTTCTTTTTTTATCTATATTCTATTCATTCCAACCATGAAAAATGATAAAAGCAGTTAACAAATAGTTGAGAAAAAGATACAATTATAGCCTATAAAAAACATAAATAAAGAAAACTAAACATATTGCAAAAAGAAACTACAGCCATAAAATGTATAGACCCAATTACCTTATAGTTACATCCATCTGCCAATTAATAGTACTATGACTCTTCCAAAAAACTGTCTGTGATAGGGGATACAAGAGGATGTGCCCACATTTTTAAAGACTTATAAAATGTTGTCCAAGTGCTATATTATGAGATTGACAAAATGTTCTATTTAAAAGTTGATTTAACTTTCCAGGATTTTAAATGTATCTGCTTGACTATACTGGATAACACCCCCTCACCCACAGTTTGGAAGAGCAAATATCCATTCCAACTGATATATGCCAAATAGCCAGAAATGTCAGTTCAAACTAATTGCAAAACCCAAGGTTAGGAGCTGCACAGACTGATTCTCATTGTGTCTTAGAGTGACATAGCCCTTCCTGAGTCCTCCACCTATTGTCTATGAGGTGCTTAAGGACTTCCACATTGTTTTTGCAGAGGTATTTTTAAATGAAACTAGCCCTACCTGACTTGAGTTTTTACCAATTGCTCCCAGCCAAGAATCTATCTTTCTTTCCTTTGAGCCTTACCGGAGAGGCTTACATTTGTTTATTTGTTCATAAACAAGCCAATCCTGGGCTTCCAGATTGAAATCCTCCCTTAATTCATGGAAGCATTTTGGAGTGTAGGATTCAGTTCTGACACTATGTTCATAGGTTCATAGGAGGTTACTAGGCTAATGACGCTAGGGCTCTTACAAGCCTAGCCAAGTTCAACTCTTGTTCCCTTAAGAGTCTAGAAATATGGTCTATGTTATAAGCAGATCTAAATCAGCACCAACTACCCCTATCCAAGAGGGACATAGGTGAAATCCTTGGGGTGAATTTGCAGTTTCCCATCCAGTCGTCCAAGTTACGCTTAAAAAGGGTTAACAAGGGACCCTGTTTAACCTGTATTGAAAGTTTATTCCAGAGAATGGGCAACCTCTGGGAAACTTATCTGTCTTTCCAGCAAGTCCTGTTGATGTCACATGCTAGGTTAATTCTCTAATGGAGCACAGGAAGTTTGCATTGTAACTTCAAATGGGCGGAGCCTAAGCTTTTTGTTACAATCAAAGTATGGCCTCACATTTAAAACAAATGTTCATATCTCTGGAACCATAGAGTTATGAAAAAAGTATAAATGGCAATATCTCAGCAACCACTCAGGTTCACACATACTGTCAGCAGCATTTTATTCATCTAGCTGAGAGCTTTCATGTTTGCTAAGGAGATCTGTCTGTGTTACTTGGTTGTTGAGATATTTAGAAAAAAATGAAAATTATATCTATATTAATTACTATCATACAAACAACAGTTAATATCTATTTACCTGCACTAGACAGAGGTCAAATATTAATGCAGTTGAGTTTGCCATTGTGTAAGCTTTAAGATTAATGTTTTTAAAACCTTGTACATAGTATGTTTTTGGAATTATTGATGCAAATATGAACAAGTAATGTTTGGCACCTAGAGGCATCAATAGGAGTCAACTGCAGATACACCTGGAGGCATTACTTGGATGTAATGAGTTAAGGTCCCTAGAGCAAGTGACTTATGAATGTGCAGCATTTCCATTAAAGCAGAATCAGAGGTTGCTTTGTATGCAAGGCACAGGTCGCCTCTGATCTCATTCTGTCCACATAAGACATGGTGAAGATCCTGAATTTTCTTTGTCAGTAACCTTTGAAGTCTTTCCAGTTGCTGCAGGTGCCTGTTTGGGTGCATACCAAAGGGAGCATTGTACTCTATTATTAGCTTGATGAGGGAAGAGTACGGGGGTGATAACCTCTTTTGTTCTGCAAGCTATGCCCGTGCTTATGAGGTGAGCAATGTAGAAGGCCTTTCTTACCACTGTGGAGACATAGTGATCAAAAGTAAGGCTGCTGTCAACTTGTGTGCCCAAATCTCTCACCGCTAATTTAGAACCTAGGGTGTTGTTATTAATATGGTAATTTGCAGGGACATCACCTTTGCCGAAGGGGATGGTAATGCATTTTTTTGCATTGAATTTAAGTCTATGACTTTGGCACCAGTCATTGGTTTACATAAGCCCTTCTTGTAGAAGGTTGACATCATTTGGGGACTCAATGACTGCTCCTGGTATGCAGTCATCAGCAAACTTTGTCAGCCACAGACCTTTTGTTTTTGCCTGTACTTCTGAGAAGTAGATTACAAACAACAGGGGCCCCATCACCAATCCCTGTGGAACACCACTGGTAACCTGTCTGCTGGTGGAGGTGGAGTCCCCTATTTTGATCGTATGTGCTCTGTCAGTAAGCCAGTTTGCAACCCACCTGACAATATATGAGATGATCCCAGGCTGGGTGAATTTTTCAATAATGCCTGAATGGGGGATTGTGTCAAAGGCCTTGACCAAGTCTAGGTAGGCCGTATGCACAGATTTGCCTTTGTTCAGATCTTTGGTGACAGTCTTGAAGTAGTCTACCAGGTTCAACAGGCAGGCTCTTCCTTTCACAAAAACAAACTGGGTCAGGTCAAGTGTTTGAAGTTCTCCTATAGGTTAGACTAATGGGTCTATAGTTCCCAGGGTCGGTACATGCATCTCCCTTGTGCAAGGTGATGACGGTAGCTGTTTTCCATTCAGCAGGGACAAAAACAGTGCTTAGGTTGTGGTTGAAAAGAGTACCCAATGGTGTTGCTAACTCCTGTTTTAAACCATTAAGAAAGAAGCCTGGGATGTTATCAGGTCCCATAGAGACTGTGTTTTTCACCTTGAAGAGAGTGGCTAAGACCTGCTCTGTATAGATACTAGGTGGAACTAGGTGGTAGGGATTTTTTGGGGATATATGTGGCAGGGACAGGGGGGAGAAGATCTTACTGAACCTGTCTGCTAGGAGGTTGCATATTTCCACTGGTTCAGTATATGTGGTACCATTCACTGTCAGTTCAGTGTAAATCTGGGCTTTTCCTGTAAGGGTTTGGGTGTAACTAAAGAATGCCTTTCAGTTATCCTTAGCTAGGGATGGTAATCTAGAATCATAGTTAGCTTTAGTGTACTTTACAAGATGTCTTATTTGCTTGTTCAAGGTGAGAAGGGTGTGCTTCAAGCTCTGAGATCATTCCTTCTTGCTCTTAGACAGTCATTTCTTCTTATTATTATTATATAACCTGTTTATGGTGTATGTCCACCAAGCAAGCTTGTTTTTTCTTGAGGATCTTGCTTTGGGTCTATCAGGAAAGGCTGAGTCAATATAATTGTACAGATGCTTATACAATGCATTGGTGGATATCCCAATATAGGTGTCCTTGCCGTCAATGGGGACAGGAACTTTGAAGCTATAAATGCCTTCTTGTAAGAGGCTGTAGTTGGATTTGGAGAGGTTTTTCAGCCTAATTTCTCCTGAGGTGGGCTTGATGCTGTTGTTACTTCAAAACAGACTGATTTATGATCAGACATCACCAGGTAGGGCCACACATTTGTTGTGGTGCACCATTCTACCATGCTAGTGAGTACCAAGTGTAAAAGGTTTTGGCCCCCATGTGTGTGGGGGGGGGCAACTATCTGCTCCAAGGCATTTGAGTTAATGAAGTTCAGGATCCTTTGGGTGGGTGTGTTTGCACATGTATAATTTACCCAATCTATGGATGGGTAGTTAAAGTCACCCATAACCAGAGTGTTTAGTTGTATTTTGAGCAACCTAAGTAGATCCAAGTAAGCAGTGTGGATATCATGGTTCATGGAGGTGGCTCTATAGCTGGCGATAACTTGGAGTGGGGTCTTTCCTATAGTTATTTGCACATGAAGTAACCTTAGGGAATCATTCTGTTTAACCAATCTGGATGTGTTTCTCTTTGATGAATTCTGATACTTCTCCTCCTTTAGTTTTCATGCTTTCATTTTTTGGTCTGAATGTGTGGAAGGCATTATATCCTGGTATGGCCAGGGTGCTCTCCACAGCTTTAACCCAGGTCTCTGTGCCTGCACAGATGTCCGCATCTTCCAAGATGAAGAGTGCTTTCAGTGAGTGCAGTTTCAGATTTAGACTCCTAGCATTTATCAGCATAACCTTAAGGTTGTTTTTTTATATCTTTACATTGGGAATTTTGTTTTTGTGACATTGCCTTAAAAAGGTACTATGGGGGAGGCAAGAGCCTTAGCCAGTAGCCAAAAACCCAGAGGTGAAAGGTGGAAGCCATCTCTGCCAAACCATTGTGGTCTAGCAACCATATCATCCCAGGCTGACAGGTAATGGATCCCCTTAGAATGACACCAGAAACTAAGCCAATTGTTTAAGTCAATCATTTTTTTGTCTGTGTTGAGGCATCATCCTAGGTGAATACAGAATATGGCTTAAGGCTAGGGACATACTTGCCTGGGATACATAATCAGAGAGCTCAGTCATGTCTCTCTTCATATACTCTACTGAGGTAGATCTCAAGTTGTTCACACCAACATGGACTATGACAGAGTCATAACAGTGCCTGTTGTTGAGAGACTTGACTGCATGCATGATGTGGCAGATCTTGGCACCTGACAGACAGCTGACCGTGACCTTTTCCTTGTCCAACATGATAAGTGGGACATCTGTGTGCCTCACAATGGAGTCACCCATAACTAAAACATTTGATTTTCTGTTTTGCCTTAGGAGGATGTTTGGTGAGATACTAGTGTGTTCATTTGTATGCACACTGTGATTTGTTGGGAGTGTATTAAGTTAAGTGTGTTTATGTTTGGGAGGTCTCTGATCTTTAGGTAGGCTTCTAGTGACAACCTCTGCATATGTAGGTTTCGGTGTTGTACGTGTGGATGGTGCAGGAGGTGAAGTGTGTGAGCTGACAAACTGCTTAGTATCTGATATTCTGATTTGTGAGTGAGAGAGCCTAGATTCTAGATTCTTACTATAGATGCATCTCTCACATATTGAATTTGTGTGAATTAGGAGAAATGGGTTGTCTGTGTATATGAGGCAATTGTTACATTGCCTCAGGATGCCCATGTCAATCAGACTGGCTGATGAAATGGTGAGAAATTGTCCATTCATGATGCTAGGTGAAGTACTATGGTCAGTAACATGGAGGGGACAAGAAGGACCAGGTATGGCTAAGGGACAAGAAAAAGTTCTAAACTGTGAGTGGCTTAAAGGGTAAGACTTGTGGAGCAACCTCTGAGGCTCAATTGAGTGTCTAACTGGGCAGTAAAGCACCGCAGTAAGAAACCTTTGACGGAGCTCAAGCAGTTGCTTAAGGGAAAATTATCTATCTAAGAGTTTGTGTCTATAACCGCCAATTGTATCCTCCACTGCATGGTAATGCATTGTTGTGTAGCAGGTGCACACCATGCTAACCTGAACTAATGCAGGCAACATGTAGCAACAAAATTAAACTGATTTCAAACACTCTAACCAATAGTAGCACACTACACTGGGCCTTGGGCCAACATTCACCACTCAGATGGGTCCTTAGCTACACTCTACTCTCACTAGGGTGTAGGGGAGGCCAGAATTTGTGGGAGAAAGCTAGATTAGTGCTCAGAAACTGTAAAAACAGACTGGGTCCAGCAAATCTGAACCAAGTCAATCCTAGGCTAAAGCTGAAGGAAGGAGCAAAAATACAGTAAAATACAGTTCACAAATAACAGCACACAGTAAAATACAATTCAAGAAGTGCAGATCAAGTAAAAATTATACTTATTTTTCAGTAGCAGGCAATGGATACCTCAGATAGCACAGGAAAATTGATTTATTGTTGCTAACTTCTAAATAAACTAAAAGGAAAGCCCAAGACTGAGACTTATGCCAGCAACCCCAACTCAGATGGGTCCTCTGCTGCACACCTCTGGCACAAGGGTGTAGGGGGCCTTCTTAGTGTAAGATGGCTGGTTTTAGTGATCAGATGATACCAAACAGTCTATATTCAGCAAGTCTGAATCTAGCCTGTATTATAAAATGCAGAAGTACTAGAAATTCAAAGTGCAGAAAATTGCAGTCACAAAAAAAGTGTAAATAAAACCACAATTCAGTAGAATACTCCCACAAGAGTGTAGACCACAACCTTCCTAGTGTGAAATAACTTGCCTGGAACCCAAGTGCTTAAACTAGAACAAAGACACTTAGAACGACAGGCACAATAAGCCTTCACCAGCAATCCCCAGCTTAGAAGGGTGTAGGCTATCCTCTCTTGCTACAAGAGTCTAGATCACAAATCTTCCTAATGTAAAATAACTGGTTTGGAACCCAAGTGCTTAAACCAGAACAAAGACACTTAGAATAGCAGGCACAATAAGCCTTCATCAGCAATTCCCAGTTTAGAAGGGTGTAGGCTACACTGTCCCATCACAATAGTCTAGACAACAAACCTTTGTAATGTAAAATAACTGATTTGGAGCCCAAGTGCTTAAACCAGAACAAAGACACTTAGAACAACAGCCACAATAAGCCTTCACCAACAATTCTCAGCTCAGAAGGGCAGAGGCTACCCTCTCCTTCTGCAAGATTGTGGACCACAAACCTTCTTGTAAAATAACTGGCCTGAAGCCCAAGTGTTTAAACCAACACTAAGATGTTTAGAATAACAGTTATAATTTAAGCAAATTACTAACAAGCAGTAATGAAACACAAATACAGTAAAAGCAGCTGAATAAAGTAAATTTTTTTAAGTTAAGTGGGAAGGGAGGGAACAGAAGATAATTCAAGGTTAAGAAACTAAGGGAGTATGCCTTCTCAACTGATCTCTCCATACTCAGTAGAATGAGCTGATGAGATGGGACTGGGAGGAGTGTCCAAAATCAATTTTATAGTGGGGTGGGCAACTCAAAAGCCACCAAGTTTAAGATTCGAACAACAGTTGTGTGGGTGGGTAGGAAAAATAAAATGCAGACAGAGATCATCAAAATTCAGGTGGAGTATAGCAAGCAAGCGAAACAAGCACTCCAGCCAAACAGAAATGCCTCCAAATAATATAATTCAAGCTAAATGCAGAATGCTGTTTCTCAGCTCCTCCCACTAATTAGCTGATGTTATTCACTGTTTGCAAAGGAATTCTTTGCTAACTTTTCTAACTGACCCTAACCAAGACCTCTTAAAACTCCAACAGAACAGAAAACTTTAAACAAAACAAATGTAATATAAGAAAAAGATAAAAAATAGAAATAGCCAAACCTTAAAAGAAAAACTTCAAAATAAAATGCCGACAGAGATCAGCAATATTCAGGCAGAGTACAGCAAGCAAGCCAACCAAGCACTCCAGCTAAATAGAGATATTTCTAGCTAAATGAGAAATGCTATTTCTCATCTCCTCCCACTAATTAGCAGATGTTATTCATTGTTTGCAAAGGAATTATGTGCTAATTTTTCTAACTGACCCTAGCCAAGACCTCTTAAAACTCTAACAGAGCAGAAAACTTAAAACAAAACAAATGTAATATAACAAAAATAAAAAAAAAATAGAAGTGACCAAACCTTAAATGAAAAACTTCAAAATAAAATGCAGACTGAGATCAGCAATATTCAGGCAAAGTACAGCAAACAAGTCAAACAAGCGCTCCAGCTAAATCACAACATATAATATGTGACAATGTAAATTCCTTCTCTCCAGTCATCTACAAATTGTATCTCTTCTTACTGTTTTTAAAAACTTTGGTTGATGCCATATGATGTCAATTGGACCACTTTTCCATGTATAACCTCCAAACCAAAGGCTACTGAGAGCTAAACAGTCTACTCATTCCTGTGGTAATTCTATTATACACACTTCTTTAATATCTAGATTAGTCCCTACTTTGATGGCCAATTTTGCCCCTCTCCTATCAAAATGGATTAATTGAAAAGCTACAGAGTAGCAGATCAGGTGGATAAGACAGCTCCTCCCTGAAAATTTTAGAAATATAAGCTATGGAAGCAGAAATTCTTCTATTTTTATTTCCTAAATCCACCTCATTCAAGGCATCTTGAAACATAAGCTTGGATGACTATGAGGGAGTGGGATGTTTCTCAAAATGTAAAAAAAAATATGAGCAATCATCATAACAGTAATAGCACTTATTTTATCCTGTTACGGTTTGAAAGTTAGTGAGCTTTAGGAGAAGATTATGGACTTTTGATCTCAACTTGGCCAGGTTGGCTTTTAACATGGCCTTAAATGCCATCTTTAATTCCAGTGCCAGGTATGAAGCCCCTTGGAAGGTTTTTATATGAGGGTCTTTTACAGAACCCTCTAACTTCCCATGTATTAATTCTATCATCTTAGATGAATTACACTCTAAACCTTAAATCTTATCATATTTAAGGAAACTGACCAAGATTTTCTTCAAGATTTTTGGAAGACAAGTACTCATCAAGAGACAGTTATCCACAAACATTAGAAACACATTGGTAGACCCATCTGAAGATGACTGATTATGCAGGGTTTCTCTCATCCAAACCACTAATTCTTCCATTACTAATAGAAATAAAGTGAGGCCATCCTAACTCCAAAAATGTTCATTGGTTGTATCCAAGTACCTGAAAAAGCTCTAAACAAGTTTTGCTATTAGTTGGTTGTTTGGGGACCTTGTGGTGTGCTTGGAAGATATAGAATGTTCTTAGTTTCCTTTTGTAGGCCTTCTTCTTCTTCTCCACAGACTTTTTCTTGAGATTGCAGACATTGTTGGGACTCTGTGCTTAGTGCAGGAGATTTGTGTGCTTGCAGGTCCTTTCCACATAGGTGCCCTGTAGAAGTAAAAACTGGAATATGAGAAGCATATGGAGATTGCAGCATTTTAGTGTCAATACCAATTTTAAAGGTTAGGAAGTTTTGAGTTTCCTGGGAAATTTAGTTTTGCTAGGTACTGGTAATTTTGTTGGAGACCATGAGTGGTGTCTCTTTTTATGTAGCACTTCCAATTCTATCTCCTTCTCTGACCAATATCTGTCACCTTCCTCACATTTCACATACTGTATCTGCCACTTTATGTCTTGTGCAAACTTATCTGCATCAGATGCATCATGCAGTATGATCCTTTTGCCATCTTTTTCAGTACTTAAGACAGCCAGATTAATTAGAGATGCCCAGAAATCATAGTACACTAAAATATTTTTCAAATTTAAACATGTCCTGGTTTAAAGAGTACAGTTTTTAGAGTATCAGCCTAAAAATGTAATAAACATTGTTTTTTCATCAGACTCCTCCACATGATTTACTGTATTCTGTCAGCTAGTATTTCATCCTCACAGACTGTAAAATGATTAAATCATGGAGAGTGATGTTGTACTTACTTCCTGATAAGCCAACCCAATAGATTATCTTTGTACAGCATGCTTAAGATGGGGGAAGTGAGAAATAATTTTGGTAAACAAATGATCCATAAATTATCTGAGATCATTGTGTGAATCAAGCTACATATGCCAACAATACCTACATTAACCCATCTGGTATGATTTTCTATGCCATCAGGCTTCTTAGAATATAGCAATAAATCATCTGAAAATGCATTGTACTTCTGGATGGTAGTAGCAGAGGCCTTTTGCAGTGCAGAAATTAGATTTTTAATCTGTCTTACCTCTAATTCCAGACACACTAAATGTAACTGCTGACTGATATGCAAGACTGCTGCTCTGGATGATACAAAGGAGAGACGTTCAAACAGTTGTAGCAGTTTCTCTTCTGCTGTGTTCCCTTTAAAATGATTCAGTGGCTCAGTGCCATCGTTAGCAGATAAAGCTACTTATTCCATGCTTGAAACATCCATTGGGGTTTAAATCTGCTGAAAAATGAAGATTTAGCTCAGGGTAGGAGTGAGAATATGGATTATGCAACCATACTGCTTCAGGCTAGCCATACACATTCAGTCTTTCCATAAATATTTTGATTATAGCCATTGTGTTATGTGTTTGAGATATGGATGTCAAGAAATTCAGCATGAAAGTGTAATGAAGCAAAGCTCAAGAGGTGAATCTTGACATTCTTGTCAAGAATAAATACCAAATAGTTATTATCTGAGTAACATGATCATAATTATTTGCAGCAAATGGATGTTTAGCTGCTCTGATGTAATACTAGTTGCAGAGGAAAACATTATATGATTGCAAACTGCTTGCAGTTTTGAAAATCAAAAAACAACCTCCCAGACAGTGGCCAGAAGCTAAGTGCACCATCTGATAGACTAACAGTTTTAAAAGCTGCTCAACACGTCAGTCTGCTTTTTTGTGTGTGCCAGCATGCTGATTTTACAGCTTCTAAAGCTGCCTGATTCTATTCTGTGGTAAATGCTGTGGATGCTGTAGCACGAGAAAGGAGCATTACATAGTGATGCATAATAGGTTGTATTTTTGCATGCTTTTAGAGTGTAATCATTATTCTCCATGTACTACATAGAAAATTGTGTTCAGGTCTTTATTATAATGAGCTTATTATGTATTTGAGACATGGATGCCAACAAATTTAACTCAAGAGTTGAAACCTGAGAAGACTATCTTTGCATCCATATTGGGAATGCATAATAAAGGCTATAATCATGAGACCTTATCATCATTCTTTGTAGTGCATGGAGCTTTATCTGCTACATGTATTATCAGTTTCAGAAAAGAAGTGCAGGAGCGAGTAAAGTATCAAGCAGCTTTTAAAGGTGATTTACCTCTGCTGCTGTAACTTGCAGGCTGACAATGTTCTACGCTAACCCTTTATGCCAGACCAATATTAACTTCTCTTAGTGGTCTTTTCCCATTTTTGAGCATAATAGTGGCATTCCATACACTACAATGTAATTATAATTTGACTTTAGTACTGCTGTGTAATTAAGATTTTTCCGTATCTATGGCAAAGAGTGAAATCTTCATATAACTGTTATATAAGACAGCCTCATTTACATGGTCAAGGCTGCTAGCCTGTTCCAACAGATTCTTAAAAATATTTATATAATTACACTGTATATAAAGTCTACATATTCTGGTTCAAGAGCTACACCAAAGTCTTTGTGTGAACAGGACTAATATTATATACCTAACCATGTTGTTTCTACTACCAGAAAGCCTAACAATAAAATCTGAGAAGAGATTCAGCTGTAGGCCTATAGACACAAGTGCCAGCTAAAATTGTTCATATGCCTTCAGTGCTGCAGTGTAATATTTTTACATTATGCTCAATTTCTTTTGAAGGTGTTCCACAGAATTTTCACTCAGTAAGCAGATTACAGCTTATTTGCTGGTTGTCATGACATTTTTTATATTTCACCAACATTTATATGCATATAAGACAGTAGTCATTTAATTTGGCATGAAAACACATTGATTGTATATTAGATCATTTTTGCATCAAAATGAATGAACATTAAAAAAGATCAAACCTAACCTGATTATAAAAAGAATAAATGTTCTTGCCAATCAAAAAACAGAAATAAAACCAAAACTCTAAGAAACTATTCAGACTTAATTTTCTGAAAGTAGTACTGTTAGGGCAAGAGTCTTCAGTAAAGAAATATGTAGGGATGGGGTGAGAGGCAGTGACAGGGTTAGAGTTAGCACCCATAAGTAAGGACATACATTTTGGATTTACCTCCTGTAGCACCTTATTCATTTGTGTTATACATAGTTTTAACCCTGCCTCTGCTCCTAAGCACAACTGTATACATTACCTTACCAACAACTCTTTTCTTAACAGTAATAATAAAGAACATATGCACAAACACGCGCACACACAAATGCACAGACACACACACAGACATGCACAAAGCATTCAAGCTATCACCTTATCTAGCCCTTACTCTATCCCTAACCTGAAAACACTTGCATACACACTCACATACTGTAAAAAAAAAAGACAAACACTTAAAACATTAAATCTATCCCTTTCCATAGCCATACATCTAATGTAAATATGCAAATTGTGGCACTGGTAAACACACTCCTCCTGCGAATGCTAAAGCTTTCAGTATTCCTGAAAGATTCCACATCAGAAGAAGTACCCATTTACCTACATGCATGCATAACTAACACACCACAGTCAGAGTTGACAAGTCAAATGTTTAAAATTAATGGAACTCAACAAAAGTGATGATTGATTTAAATTAACAACACTATACTCTGCTGAGATGTGAATTTGATAGAGCCTAATACAAATATATATCTATATCTGTCTATATGCATACATACGTGTATATATATATATATATATATATATATATATATATATATATATATATATATATATATATCTATATATATCAAAGTTTTTTTAAAGAAATTTGTGATGTTCTAAATGAATGTGGCCTTTCTGTTTTAAAGACCATGGTCAAGTACAATATTAAAACTATGAATGAAATCAAGAGTGAAATAGACAAGCTTAATAATGATATCAAAGGTGATTTGCTTTTTTCTGTTGATGAATACAAGCATATTTATTATCGAGTTTTGTATGATACTGATGCATATACCAATACTAATATAAATAGGAAGTTAAAAAAGCTTGATAGGGATATAAACGAGTACAACACAGGGACAGCATATGTACATGGAGAAAATGTTAAAGGGCAGAAACGTAATGTAGTTTATTCTAATGTTCAGACACATGCAGTAGACAGAAGGTCTTATCGCCCCCATGCACTGCAGAGGGATAGAAATTGGCAGGACAAGCAAGGTAGATATTACAATCAAAGTAATAGACACTATTGGAACAGGGAGGATTACCAAAATGAATGTTTTGAAGAAGAATTCCCCAGGTTGAATAGGAATGAGGATACAGATACAGTACAGGCCCAGGTGGCAGCAGATGAACTAAGAAGATCAGAAAGGATTAGGAATAAATACCAGCAATCCTACGCATCAGCTACCACAGGGAACACCAACCACATGGGAAGACAAGAAGGGGATGTGGATTTTTAAATAGTTTGGACCATGACATTGTGCACATTAACTTGGAATCTGGAGTAGACAGGGAAGGTGAGAAACAGGTTATACATTCTTACAACAATTTTAATATTTTCAACTACACAGACATAGTGGTTGATAGTAATTATTTCGATTTATTTACAAAAGGTTTCTCCTTTGTTCCGACAAGGAAACCCAGTATAGACAAGCTTATTTTGGATGTTAAATTGTTCACAAGAAAAATAAATTGTATGCATATACACAAAGAAGCTACCACGGTTAATGAGTTCAGGTTCAAGAGACATAGTATTTGGAATCCGCCCTTGCATTACGAGATAGCCAATTTTGAAAGATGTGTTATTAACAAAATAAGGACAGAATACAAAACCAATAATAAGAGGATGAATAATTTGAATAAGATAGAAGAGAAAATATTATATGATTTAAGCAGCAATAGGTGTATACGAGTGATGAAACCAGACAAGGGAGGGGGGGTAGTGCTGATGGAGACGTGGGAATACATTAGGAAAATGAAAGAGATACTAGACAAGGATCAAAACTACAGTATTGTTACCAAAAATGAAATCAATATTTTCTATAAGAAAATTGATCTTATTTTGGAAGATAACCTCTTGACTGGTTTGATGGATTTGGCACTATACAGATATTTGAAAGTTGCCAAACCAGTCATACCAGGAATTTTTGGAATACCTAAAGTGCACAAATCCTTAGAAGACCCCCCCCCTTGAGACCTGTAGTTGCTTCACAGGGATCTAAGACGCAGCCTATGGCTATATATGTGGATGCAATGACCAAATAAATTTATTCCAGATGGAAGCATATTTTAAAAGACTCTTGGGATTTTTTAAACAAAATGAGTAAAATGTTTTTTATGGACGGCATGTTTTTTATTACTATTGATGTAAAAGAATTGTTCACAGTAATACCCCAGAAATTAGGATTGGAATGGTTTGAAAAAGTGTTGGGGGAGATGGATTGACTTACACCATCTGATTTTAGAAATGTATTAGAAAGTATGGAATGGGTACTAAAATATAATTTTATTTATTTTGAGGGGGATTATTACCACCAAAATGAAGGAGTGGCTATGGGTTCAGCATGCGCACCTGTTTATGCGAACATTATAATGTTATATTGGGAGAGGGAATTTGTTTTTAAAACAGAGTATAACCAGTATATAGTGCAATATTTTAGGTTTTTGGATGATATATTTATTTTTTGGAATGGAACCAAGGACAAAATTGAGGAATTTATCAGTTATATTAATGGTACAACCTACTTTTTAAGTTTTACCCACCAGATAGAGACTGACAATGCACATTTCTTGGATGTTAAGTTGACCAAGGATAGGATAAATAAGTGCTATAAGTCGAACATATACAGAAAGGAACATTTTTTGAACGCATATCTACATTACCAAAGCGATCATTCAAAACAACTTAAAAGGAACATAGTTAAAGGCCAGATGATAAGGATGGCTAGGATGATATCGGATGATGTTGAATTTTTGAATGAAATAACTTATTTAGAGAAACTTTTTTTGGAAAGAGGATATCCTATTAACCTTATTAATTCTGTTAAAGAATATGTAATATCAGGTAGGGGGACCAGATACATGCCACTCCTTAATAGAGAATACCAAGAAGTACCAAGTGGTAATTATAGTAGTCAGAATTTGGGTTGTGATAAGGGAAGAGATATGGATGTGAGACAAACACCCTATTTGATTACCACATATTTTTATGGTACAAACTGGTTAAAGAAAGGAATACATGAAATATGGGATATGTTTAAAAATATTGCAACTAAAACAGATGTTTTTAAAAACAAATTGAGATTTAGTTTTAGAAGGAATTTTAATATTAAAAACATTTTAGAAAGAAATGAAGTTAAGGTTGAAGGAACAACTAGGAAACATGGGACCTACAAATGTGGCAGATGAGCACAATGTTCCTACATTTATGACAAGAAGGAGGTTAGAATTACAAGCATCCCCCAAAAATTAGTAGCCAAAAGCTACAGTAGTTGTTATACCAAAGGCTTAGTCTATTTAGTGATTTGCACAACCTGTGAGAGCTTTTACATAGGAAAAACAGAGAGGTTGTTGAGAAATAGGATCTATGAGCATATTCGAGATATAAACAGACACAATGAGAATAATGCACTATATAGACACGCCATAAAATGCGAAAAGGCTGATTTTAAATTTTGGGTACTAGAGGTAGTGCGATTTCCTGAACGAGGAGGTGACTGGGAAACTAAAATTGAGTATAGAGAAATGATATGGCAATTAAGGCTAGATGCAAGCTGTGGTAAAGGACTAAATGACCATATTTCAATTACACCAGCACTCAAGATCCTAGCCATGGACCCCAAAATTATAAAAGGTGGACAATAAAAGGTGGACTGCACAGGGTGGTTTGGGTTCATCTAGTCCAAAATTGCATTCTTTGCCCATGTTTTTTGAAAAAGAAGTTATCGCAGTACTTCTAAGTAGTGTATTGAACTTATGTAGTTTTTTCAACACTGTGAGCAGTTTTATATTTACACGTTGGTCTATTTATTTATTCACATTTTATATATAAAGATGTTTTTATGCAAGGTTGTTATAGGTTTATTTATACATGTAACTTTGTTTTACAGTTATTGATCCATTCTGATATGTATTTATATATTCATATATTTATATATTTAAGTTATATATTTATTGTAAAATATATGTATATATTTATATTTACATTTAACATTTATATTTACATTCATCTTCTTCAATCAATGTTCCACAAACTTGTTATTTTATTTATTTATTTATTTATTTTTATTTATTCATTCAACATAATCAATTAATTCATTTTAACATATTTTTAACACTATATTTGAAGTGCAATCAAGACCATCAAATCCCTAGTTTTATATATTTATTTATTTATTTATTTAATACATCTGGAGTTTCTTGTAGCATCCAATGGACTGTATGAGTGTGCATACATACACATATATATGTGTAATTTCATTTACGTACCATATATCTATTCATTACTATTTATTACGTTTACAAATATATATATATTTATATTTTTATTTGTCAATGTATTTTTCACTCATACATATACATGCAGATGTTTAGCGTCAAGCAGAACCTGAGATTATACATGATTATATATGCATATAGATATTTTTAATATACTGTAACACACATCTACAAATATTTTGTGTTCGTTGATTCATTTTACCAACGCACACTATACAAATTTCGAATTGTTTATAATTATGCTGTGCTATTATACTTTTTTACATATATCCCTCTGTTATAGAGTTAGTTGAGGAGATGTTTAACATTGCATTTAGGTTTCTTCAAAAAACAGAGCATATACTATGGTTGTAACATGAATTATATGTATATGCAGCAAGTAGATTGTGAAGTGATTTTAGAATAACCAATATGGGTTCATTTTATGCATTAATCAAGGCATTCTTACACTGACAATTGTTGCTTGGTAGGATTTTATGCTTAAGTGGTTAATGAATTAATTAACTAATTAGGTAGAATATAAAAGGGAACTTGATTTAGAACAGTTTATTCTGAAGAAGTCTCCGGTTGTGGAGACGAAAGCGCTCAACTTTACTGGATCTATTTTTACTTTGTTGTCGTATTGGATCTATGTTAATTTTTGGACAATAAATCTGCATTTTTATTTATTTCACTCTGGTTTGCCTGCTATTTTGTGGATCATTGGACAGCCTTCATTGTACCGGATACAGTTTTCACTTGGTCGGTGACTGAATTTTGCGGTGAGGTTATATATATATATATATATATATATATATATATATATATATATATATATATATATATATATACTGTACATACATACATATATATATATATATATATATATATATATATATATATATATATATATATGGTTCTAGTTTACACACTTGACATTTCACATAACTGAACACCATATAACTGAGCTGAGAACACCGAAACTTCACATGAGCAAACAAACACAAAGCCAAACTGTTTCCCAGGGTAAGTAACAACTTGGCAAAAAAACTCACAGAGAACACACAATGCCATCTACAAATTACCCAGGTGGGGGGTCTGCACCTTCCACATCCCCGAATGTGGGAACTGTGCCCCCATACCACCCCTAACTAAAAAGACCAACTCTGGGATCACACTACAGTAGGGAAAAGGGTACATCTCCCCCTGCTATCCCAGTGTTTACTTACCCTGGGAAACAGTTCAGTTTTATGATCATTTGTTCATGTGAAGTTTTGGCATTCTTGGCGTGATTATATATATTGTTTTTCATATATATATATATATATATATATATATATATATATATATATATATATATAATGTACAGATTCACTTTATAATCTCGAAATACTGAAACATCGAATTTCAGTATATTGAGACTATAAAGTCAAATCTGCAGAATATCGAAACTCCAAAACCGCGAAAGTAAAAATCGCGAAGTTAAACACACCATACACCACACTACACATACACCACACTAACCACACTACAAAAAAAAAACACAAACACAAACATAAAAACACAAATTAACAAACCTACACTACAAATAAGCAGATGGGGGCAAGACCCCCTGCACCCCTGCTACTTATATATTCTAACTCCGAGATCGCATCAAACAGAAAAAGACAGCAAACTCACAACCAGACATTCTACAGTCCCTCGCACACATCACATATATATAAACACCACACATATATATAAACACCACCACATTCAACAGTTAAACACTCATACTTTTACCTGCCTACCCTAACTCACACGTACAACTTCCAAATACAATCACATACACTCAAACACCTATCCCAAAACCCTTACAAAATAGTGACTTACCTTAAATTCCACCTAAATCAACACACTAAACTGGACACCATCCACACAATACATTCCATATCACATACCGTTAAACCATAACCACGAATATGACATATCCGGATTCACCATTATGCATTTTTGCTATTCTGAACATTCGAGTTTATGGTCTTGAAATACTGAAATTCGATATTTCAGTGTTTGGAGATTATAAAGTGAATCCATATATACACACACACATATATATATATATATATATATATATATATATGTGTGTGTGTGTGTGTGTGTGTGTGTGTGTGTGTGTGTGTGTGTATATATATATATATATATATGTATATATATATATATATATATATATATATATATATATATATATATATATATATATATATATTGGTCTACTTCATAACACTGAATTTCACAACACTGAGACCATAACATCAAAAATGAAATGAAAATGAAAACCCAAAACATTGAAAACTCAGAGTGTTGAAAGTGTGCTTCATAACATTGAAAACTATATTGCACAAGTAAATAAGATCCTCTCCACCTACAACAACACCTAACAAACAAACACATTATCTACTACATTTCTGCAGGGGGGCAAGCCCCCCTGCACCCCTCAAACCCCTGTAAATGAAATATACCAACACCAAGATCACCCTACAGTGGAAAAAAGTTAAATTCCTAACCTCAGTGTATGGTGATTGTGATACAGTGAGGTTAGGAAATTAACTTTTTTCCACTGTAGTACGATCTTGGAGTTGGAATATTTAATTTACGGGGGGCATAGCCCCCCCCCCACATGGGGGGTGCAGGGAGGCTTGCCCCTCTGCCGAAACATAGTAGAAAGTGTGTTTGTTAGGTGGTGTTGTAGCTGGAGAGGATATTATTTGCATATGCATTGTAGTTTTCAATGTTATTAATCACACTTTCAATGTTCTGAGTTTTCTGTTTTTTTGTTATTTAGATGTTTTGATCTCAATGTTATGAAATTCAACGTTATGAAGTTTCAGTGTTATAACTTATGAGGTAGACCCATATATATATATATATATATATATATATATATATATATATATATATATATATGTGTGTGTGTGTGTGTATATGGGTCCACTTTTTAATTCCGAAATACCAAAATCGAAATACCGATTCCAGAAAGTCGAGATTTTGGAATCACGAAATTAAAAAGTGAATAAAAAAAAAAAAAACAGCTAAAATAATGTTTTTGCAGGGGGGGGGCAAGCCCCCCTGCACCCCCATACTCCCCTACTTAAATATACCAACTCTGAGATCTCGCTACAGTAAAGAGAATGGTAATGCTCCTGTTCTGCTTACCGTTCCCTTCACTGTAGTGTGATCTTGGAGTTGGTATATTAGAGTAGAGGGGTGTAGGGGGGTGCAGGGGGTTTTCCCCCATGCAAAAACACTATTTTTGTTTGTTTTTTTTTTTGGTTTACTTTTCACTTTCGAGATACCAAAATCATGATGTTTTGAGTTCGGTATCCCAAAACTCGAGATTTTGGTATTTCGAAATTAAAAAGTGTACCTATATATATATATATATATATATATATATGTATATATATATATATATATATATATATATATATATATAGGTTCAAAATCCTGAATCTCAAAATCCCAAACTCAAAATCCTGAAAGCTCAAAATACTGAAAACTCATAATACTGAATCTCATAATACCGAAAAACATACAGGACACCAACATTGACTGTATTGCAGCTACACTACACTGCACATACACTACTATCTATTCACTTACCTTAAACCAGACCCTAACCCTAAGGTCCATCACTGTTGCACACTCACCTCACCCACGCCCTAACCCTAACTCACTTAGCCCCCCCTTAACCCCAAATTCTGTCACTATCGCACACTCACTCGCGCCTTAACCCTAACTCACTTAACCCGCCCCTAACCCTAATGACTGTCACAATCGCACACTTACCTGACCCACACCCTAAACCGAACATCCGCACAATCACACATCAGTGTTGGTGTCCTGTATGTTTTTCGGTATTATGAGATTCAGTATTATGAGTTTTCATTATTTTGAGCTTTCAGGATTTTGAT
Organism: Protopterus annectens; assembly: GCF_019279795.1. NCBI lineage: Eukaryota > Metazoa > Chordata > Ceratodontiformes > Protopteridae > Protopterus > Protopterus annectens. Next base: position 402,004,858 of record NC_056731.1, read on the forward strand.
TTTGGGATTTTGAGATTCAGGATTTTGAGCTTTCAGGATTTTGAAGTGAACATATATATATCTTATATTTGCTAAACATTGCTAAAATGACATAGCTGGAGCAACATTAAAATGGTGGCGTCATTTTCGGGGTTGTGCTATACTAAGATTCCCTAATATATAAAAGTAGTCACTAAAGCATAGAAAAACATTCTTAGGTGCATTTTATCTGAATGGTCTGATGTTACTGCCTGTAACCTTCATAATGAAATTTAAAGGAGGGAGGACTGAACTATGTTTTTTTATGCACTGATACCAAATGCATTTGGTTAATAAGCTTTCCCTGCCACAGTTTAATATTTTGCACTAGATTTGGCTTCCTTTCAAGAAGCTGTGTTGACCTGCTCAGTATATTGCATGTAATTAAAACTTAGGATATTTTCTTACTGTGTTTTCATTACAACAGAAGTACAAATCAAATACCTTTCTTCAGACCAGAAAATGACTGTATCTTTTTTTTTTTTCAATTTGAAATATGCCATAGCTAAAATGCCATGGTTCTGAGGAACTAAAGTGCTGGGGCCAAAGTCAGTGTTATGCTGTACTAAAATCTCTAAGGGTAGAAAAGCAGTCTTGATTGGATTTTGTAGCAGAAAACCCATTTTCTACAGATGGAAAGTTTCAAACAAATCTGAAAGGGGAGCTGAGATGTGACCTTTTAAACAAAGATATCATATGGTTTGCTTCATTGTCATTCATTGCCATAATCTGACATTTTGCATCATACTCAGTTTCCATTTAATGACTTGTGTTAGATGTCCTTTTAGTATGCAGAGTATAGAAATGGCTAAAATACTTCTTTATAATGGTTTTGTTAGATCAGAAGTAAAAACTCCTATGTAATTCCTCAAATATTTTTATTTTTAACATGCCACTGATAATAATACCATGGTTTGGAGCAACTAAAGATGCAATGGTCAGATTCAGCATTATGTTGCCCTAAAATCTCTAAGGATAGAATAACATTTCTGGTTATATTTTGTAGCCAAACACACTATGGTTTCTGCCTGAAAGTGAGATGGATAAGTCTTAAAAGGGTACTATAAGACATTCTTTTACATACAGGTACTAGATGTGCTGGATTATAGAATTTAACTGCCACGGTCTGATATTTTGTATTATACTCAATTTCTACTAGTTAATTGTGATGTCCATCTGGGCAGTATAAAAGATACAATAGTGGATTATAATGTTTGTCATTACATCAGAAATAAAAATCCTACATATTTTACTACAGCAATATATTTTGTTTTCATTTCAACACACTGTAGTCATAATGCCATAGACTGGAGCAGATAAAGATACATGGTAAAATTCTGCATTCTGCTGTACTGAACTGCCTTATAAAGTATAACAGTCGTGTGTGCATTTTGTGCCTGAATATCATGTTTTTATTGTCTGAATGTTTCATAAAGAATGCTCAAAGTAGACTGAGATATTGCTATATACCCGTATACATATATATATATATATATATATATATATATATATATATATATATATATATATATATATAGATAGATATATGGGTTACCCTTAGTACATCGAAAGTGCACTACATCGAATTCCACTTCTTCGACACGGCAGAACATCAACAAATGAAGAGCCAACGTTTCCCGCACGGTAAGTTACCGTTTGGCCATCCAAAAGAACTTTGAACCACGGTAGTGCATTCTCGGAGTTGGAATATTAAGTTAGAGGGGTGTGGGAGGTGTAGCCCCCACATTTGTGTAGTCGGTTTAATGGCAGTTTTTTAGTTCTGGATGGCCAAACGGTAAGTTACCATGCAGGAAACTTCGGCTCTTCATTTGTCGATGTTCTGCCGTGTTGGAGAAGTGGAATTCGATGTAGTGGGCTGTCGATGTACTAAAGGTAACCCATATATATATATATATATATATATATATATATATATATATATATATATATATATATATATATGTCTTCACCATCATAGTTAAACATTTAAATCATGCTCAGTTTTCTTTGGGGTGCTATGTTGAGCTTCTGTTCAGTATAAAGAGTGTACTAATGGTCTAGAATGTTTGTTTAGTGATTTTTTTCATTGTATTAGAAATAGAGATTCAGTTTATTTTCCTGAATAGGGAAGTTATTGAGATGTTTTTGTTACTGAAATTATGACACTAATTTAAAGTTGTGCATGTGCCTTTAAATAACTTGGAATCTCTAGCTAGGAGCATTGTATGGACTCTAGCTGAGGATCATGACATAGTATTCTAAAACAATTGGTGTAATATTTTCTATGGCTACAGGGATATGGTCATATATTGCTGGATACCACCAGTACTCTTAAAGAGCAACTTGGGTGTTTTGTGTTTTCTTCTTTTTTTTTTTTATTCAGTTGTTCTTTTGGTTTAAGGATGACAAGCTCTTTATTTTTCTGTACCATACCACTAACAGCCATAAGTGATACTCCTCTGAAAAAGTACCAAAAATACATGTTTTACGTATTCAGACAGGTGTAAATGTCTTTGAGCTTCTGTTGTCTGCTTTCCTTAAATATTGTTATGTTATACAACAAAAACAAAAGCATTAGCATACTATCCTTGAATTTTGTCTTACTAACTTCATTAGAATAAAGGTAATATTATTTAAATTTAGGGTCAAATTCAGTGCAGAACATCGTTGTTGAAATTCACAAATTGTGATGTCTGCGTACCATTCATTCTGTAAATATTGTTAAACCCCTGTAGCTGTAGACATGAATTGTTTGACCATTTTTCAGAACTTGTCAGTATAGCATAAGTGAATTGTCTGGCTGCACTTTAGACACACAGAACTTAAGAAAAAAATGATGTAAATAGCATTCAGGTAGCTGCTAAATATCCCAAATAGCATTCAAACCAAAGTGCAAAAAGATCACACAAATGAACCACTTAATGATGTTTGGCTTTTTTTTTGGCCTAAATGCATGAGTGAAACCTTAAAAAGTGAAAGTGAAAAGTCATGGGCATTCAGAGGCCATGTAGCCGAAGCACTGGTATGCCCTAAAGGGGTTATTTGCATACATTGCATGGGTCTCCACTACCTACTGCAGGAGGTGTAAGGTATTCCATGAAGATTTAGCTTTGCTGGTTTTAGCTTGAAAGTTTTACTAAATATCTGTATGTATATTCATATATGCACATACACATAAATAAAGAAATATGCATATATGCATATGTTTAAAAGCCTATATGTTACAGTTAGGCTCATTCTTTTATTAATAGGGGTTCTCTAAGACAAGTGAGGATCAAGCAGGCTAACTGGTGTAGGACAGGTGTTTAGCTGATACCCGAGGAGGTGTGTTTATATATGTAAAGCATGCCGTTTTTACATAGGTATTAAATAAGCAGTGAATTTTACCTTTTCTTCTCTGTGAGTAAATAATTACAGTACATAGGAGCAACAACACATATTAATTTATTGTCTGCTTATTTATTTTTGTACTAGAAAGCCATTAGCAGTAATTGTCAGGCACAGGGTGGTTTGTCTCACTTGCTAAGTCAGATAAATACCTTTAGGGTGGTTCTGGCGTTGCAGTCCTATATAGCAATACAATATGAGTGTTAGAGTGATATTCATCTTTTTCACACCAGTCTCGAATCTGGCAAGCCCATGGTACATTATGGCCATAATTTCTATGCTTTGCTGCTGTAGATACGTAAGTTATGTACTATCCTGTGTTAATAGTCTTAGAAGGTGGGTGCTAACAACTATTTATTGTAAGATTAATGCACAGCTCTTGAAACTGCATAGCAGGTCAAATAGCTTTTGCTTGCCTTACTTTATTACTGCATAATGTAAATTGGATCCTGCAGTCTTGTATTTACTTCATTAATTAGCAGAAAAAACAAGGGAGTGTCACTTTCTATATGAAAAGTTGGGGTTGTCCCCAGGTACAGTTTCCTTAATGGAAGTAGTAATCTGATGACTTTACTTCATCAGGCCACTATTCAAAGAAACTTCCTTTAAACAATTAATCCACAATCCTGTGCCTGGCACATAAGGTAGAGAGGGCCAGATCAGTTGGCCCTCAGTTCTAAGATGCAGTTTAAATATTATTAAGATCACTGAAACATGGTACCCTGGAAACCTTGAATGGGGCTGAAGATCAACAAGCTGCAGTATCCTGGCCTGTTTTATGAAAATGGAAAGTTTGTTAACTATAATGGTAAAATATTAAATGCTTCAGAAAATTATTGAGCTATTCTCTGTTGTATGGTACAACAGCATTCAAAAATCCTCTGGATGGTGGTGGAATTATGCTTAGAAAATGACAAACATAACAAAATGAAAAGTAGTCTAGCTGGCACAAGCAAATAATCTCTCAGTTAATCCTGCAGGTTGCAGTCACAGGATAACCAGGTATTATAAACCAGGCAGGATCAATAAATATTGTTTAAAAATCTAAAACTAAAAGCAGTACCGATGACACTTTTCATGCATTTTGATGACTGAAAACATTGTACTATTTAGTAAAGAAAAAAAGAGGTCATCTAGGGCAATCTAAACAGCTATAAGAAAACATGATCTAGTTTACTTCAGTATACATGGATTTGGTCGTATGGCCAAATGTCTAACACAACATGTTCGAAAGCAAAACGTCAGCTCCGCATAATTATGAACGCAATTATGTCAAAATGCCACACCCCCCCCACTTTTTGACCCATGGTAGCTCTTGTTTAGGTGGTATAATCAGAAATGTCGAATTCCAAATTTTATATGACATTCCGACCATTCGAAACCTAAATCTTCGACATATAAGTTAAAAGAAAACCCTATTCGACATTCGGTTTTCGACCAGTTCCATGTAAACCGTTTACTTCACATTTCTTGTTAGGCAACTTCATCCAATAGTCAGAACTTTCATTCAGAAGAATTAATAAATATTCATTTATGGCCCTGGAACATTGGATCAATTCTTTGTCCTTGCACATAAATTTTTGGGGTCATGAGAGCTTCCCAATGCAGTTCGTGTGTTTTGTGGAAGAATTGGAGAGAGAGCATATGACAGTATTCCTTAAACATGTCTTGTGGGCAGTGTTACAACAGTATAGGATCCCATTGCTCATACTACATAAAGAGTCACTTCCTGTATTTAATTGTATTCTTATTCTTAGTGTTAGTCAAACAGATTCATGGCAAGACTTTCCCGGCACCCCTAGTCCTGCTGTGCTGGTAAGACTTTTCCAGCATCCCTAGTCCTGGTGTGCTGGTAAGACTTTCCCAGCACCCCTAATCCTGCTGTGCTGGTAAGACTTTCCCAGCACCCCTAGTCCTGCTGTACTGGTAAGACTTTCCCAACACCCCTAGTCCTGCTGCATCGGTAAGACTTTCCCAGCACCCCTAGTCCTGTTGTGCTGTTAAGACTTTCCCAGCACCTATAGTCCTGCTGTACTGGTAAGACTTTCCTAACACCCCTAGTTCTGCTGTGCTGATAGAAGAAGAAATGTCATCACCACAGCAGGACTAGGGTTGCTGAGAAAATTTTACCAGCACAGTAGAATGAGGGGTGTTGAGAATGTCTCCCCAGTTCAGCAGGACTGGAGTACTGAAACAGTCTCCACAGCAGAATGGGACTAGGGGTGCTGGGCTGGGGAGACTTTCTCAGTACCCCTGTTCTGCTGTGCTAGTAAAGCTTCCTCAGCAGCCTTAGTCCTACTGTGCTGGTAAAATGTTCTCAGCAACCCTAGTCCTGCTGTGGTGATGAAATTTGTTCAGCCCCTTTGTCCCCTCTATGTTGTTTATACCTTCTCATCATCCCTTTTCCTGATGTGCTAGAAAGGATTTTTCAGCAACCTTAGTCCTGTTTAAGTATGATGACCCTTTGCTATTGACTCACTAGGTGCATGTATTGTTATTTCTCACATGCTCTACATTTCCTTTTATGCACTATCAGAAGATAAAGCATTTATGTAACAAAAATGTCTTTTTTCTTATAGAATCTGGTCATTATTGGTATAACTCAGATCTTCATAATTCATCATCTGCTAAAAATGATGGGACATCTGAAGAGTGTCTGAGCCCAGATTCCTACAGCCTGAAACTGGAACATCTTAATAAAGCTATTGAAACCCTTAGCAATGAGATGAAAAGACAGCAGAAGAAATATATAAAACTTCGGCAAGCTAAAAAGATGTTTCATGCCTCATTCCTCACTAATACTTGTGACATAGCTGATTATTCATTATCCATTTTACCCTCTACCATTAAGTATGTGCCAAACCACCATGAAGTTTCTAGAAAGACAGAATTTGAGCCTTCTCTAACTTCTACTACTACTGCTACCTCCGTTAACTTTGCTCTTGATGAGCATAAAAATGAAAAACTCCAAAAAGATTGTTTGAAGTATGTTCCCTCAACAGTGGTTAAATCTTTAAAATGTAATACTGATGAAAAGAAAAGTAAATATGTAGTTGACATATCAAAACCATCCACACACCTGGAATATGACCCTTTATCAAATTACTTGGTTCCTTTTCTATCTAAATCTTGTAGTACAGGATGTGTCCTGGATAAAAAAAGTATTACATAAAGATTAGAACAGACATAAACAACTGCTGCTGAGAAGTATTGCAGTTAAAATGATTAATTTGGTATTTGGTCTGTATAGAATCTACATTATTAATACATTATGCTACTACAAAATGTAAACATAGCTGCAGGTTTGAATAAGTGCTTTGCTTTTAGAAGAAAAAATGAGTAATGCAGAGAATTCAGTTCTGTCTGAGGTAAAATATCTAGATGTAAATATGATCTAAAGATTTTTAAACAGATTCACCAGTTAGAAGATGATGACTGCAAAGGCAGAAAAAATGAAAATGCTATAGTCTTTGAAATAAGAGCTATACTAAAATTTAAAATGGATGGTTCTGAAGAGAAGGAAGGAAACTCTGCATTAACAAGACAGACAAATATTTAGTTGCAGAGGTCTTACACTAAACAGAGAAAGTGATTTTTTTCAACAAATGTATAGAAAAACATATCAGATAAAACAAATACAGTATCGCACCAAGTATCATCGACTGGAACACTCATGAAAGAATCCAAAAAGCAACAGTGAAACCAATAAGCTAAAGAACTAAGTTTCAGGTAAAATACTTCACTGGAAAAAAAACTGTGCAAATATTTCCATCTTTGTTACTTGAAGAGACTTCATCAGACTGTGTTAACTCTCTACATTGCATAAATATTTTTTTCTGAAGCAGCACATACACTGATAATAAATACAATTTATATCACTGATATTAAAACAAGATGATGGTTTACTTCCAATGATCATGGATATGCACTAATAAATACCCATATGTCAACTAGTAAAACACACCCTTATGATGTATGTGATGTATTGTAAAATCTCAAAAACTAAATTATCACAAATAAATAAGCAAACATGATTTTGCTAAAAGTATAACTGCATTAGTTGTGTTTCAGTGGCTTTCTCCTAAGAAGACAACTTCAATTTGTTAGGTTTAGACTTGTTAGAACACATGCATTTAAAAACAGTTGTCACTGATTCTCATTGCACTTTAATGTCAGCTGGCTGCTTGTTTAATATATAAAATTAAAATCATTTGTAAATACTCCATGCCAGTTTGCACTTGTACAAAGCATTCAAAGGATTTTATTTTCTTATTGCAACTTTTTACTCATATAGGTACAAAGCTTCCTCATAGCTCCTCTTACATAGAATGCATCACATCCATAACATACTGCAATGTTAAAAATATAGTTTGATGCATAAGTTAAAATCATGGAAGCTAGAAAGGTGTATAGCTCTTGTTAAAATATAGTAATGTAGTCTATAGGAGGAATTCAATAAAGCCTATATGGATTAATTTTCTGTGCAAGCATAGTGGCATGGAGCTTAGATAGAAGTAAGTAGCCGTGCGATCCAGAAAACAGAGCTGAGGGGTGTGCACGAGCATTCCAACATGGAAGTGTCCATGGCATGCAAATCACCTCATAAGCAGGTGAATTGCATGTAAATGAGGGTGTAGAGCAATCAAGAAAGCAGATAGGTAGTTGTGCAAATCCTGTGTTGGTGTCAGAAGTGTACAAGGAAAATTAACATGTACGTGAAATTAAAAAGTAAACAGGGGCTGTAAAAGCCCTGTTAGAAGGTCAGACATAGCAAAGCAGACACAGATAGGTGCAAAAGTATGCCCCGTGTGTTCAAAAAGTAATGAATAAATATTTAAAATAAATGTTTTTAATACTCATATTATGTTTGCATGGTGTGCATCAGTGTGCAACCATGCTGTTATGAAAAAAATATGCAAAATTGTAAAAACAACAAAAAGAAAGTGACAATAATGCATTATAGGACCTTGCATGGAGTATGTACAATGGTAGATGCCTGTGGTTGCTAAAGCAACAGGTCCTGAAAATAGTATAGTATCCAGATTGTGTACACTGATCTGTATGCTAATAAGCTAGCGTTACTGAATAGCAAAAATGGATATCTGTGCCTGCAGATCAAACTCGTGTAGCCCTAGAACCATGCTGGTGTCCACAGAAGAGGTAGCTGACATGCACCACTGAGCTGAGCTGAGCAGGGGGGTGTCCAGTTCTGATAAGCTTTGTTTAGCTTTGGGGCACATGTTTAAGCTGGTTTGAGCTGTGCTGAGTGTGCGTGTTCATGGGGATGTGTATTGACTGCTGAGCATTGTTTATACCTGCAGCGCAGGTTTGTGTGCCACGTCACAGTGCTTAGAAAGGAAGGCTGTCAAAAAAAAGAAAAAAAAAAACTAGCTGAGAAAGCCAATCATATATAACTTACTGAAGACCCCTGTTCCACCTAAACTTGGCCATCCCAACCCCTCAATGATGTACTTGGCAGGTGGAATGCATCATAGTTAGCTAATCACACAGGCTGCATCTGCATTAGAGCACTATAAAGTATGCATACGCCATACAATCTGATTTTCCCCCATACTCTGCACCACTGGAGTACAGACTTGGGAATTTTAACTGAGAGAATGCTAGGGGCTGCTGCAGGTCTGCTACATTTGTATGTGCTAGATGTTGAAGTTAATGCTGTTGCTGCTACTGACAATAAGCCTAGACAGAGAAAGAGAAGAGTGTTCTGGCCCCGGGTAACCTTCCAGGGGCTACATGAGCTGGAGATTGTAGAGTGCTACAGGGTGGACAGGGACATACTACAAGAACTCACTGAGCTCTGCCACCCTCAACTCGGAACCAGAGCCAACAGAGGGGAACCCATCCCAGTGGAAACAAAGGTATGTGTAGCCCTTAGGATTTTAGCTATAGGTACTTTGCAAAGACCAGCTGGGGACATGATGGGAGTCTCATAGGCATCAGCATCCAGGTACTCCACTAGCTCCTGGATGCCATGCAAACACATGCCAGTGAGCACATTTATTTACTCCGCACCCCTGAGGAGAGGGCCAGCAGTATTCATCTCTTCTACTGTGTAGCACACTACCCTGAGGTACTGGGTGCCATAGACTGCACTCATGTCCACATCAAAGCACCGCCCATTGAGGAGGATAGAGTCTACACCAACCTTAACAAGGGGTATCACTCCATCAACGGCCAGGTTATGTGCAATGCCCAGGGCATTATCATGAATGTGTGCTGGCAACCCTCACAGTAATCATGACTCCCATGTCTGGCATGCATCACAACTGTACCAGATGTTTGCCAGTGGGACATCCCATATGGCCATCTACTGGGGGATGCTGTCTATGCACTGGAACTGTAGATGATGACACCCATCAGAAATGCACACACACCTATCAAAGAATGCCATAATAAGGCATACGCACAAACTAGGAACATCATAGAGTGTGTGTTTGGGTTGCTCAATTCATAGTTCTGATGCCCCGATATAACTGGTGGAGCCCTTCAGTACTCTCCAGCCACATGTGCACAGATGCTCACAATATGTTCCATGCCACATAATATGATCGTGTGGAAATAGCTGTGGCGGGATCATCACAGGGAAGGGACACACAGCCCCCAACCAGTGCCTCTGTCCCCAAAGCAACACCCACTGGGGGACTTGGAGGAGGAACCCCCTGAGGCTGTCTCTGTAGGTAGATGTAGACATGCCCAGTATTCCCTGGCCTTGGCTAAGAGGCAACACAGCACATGCACTGACAACCTAGGGTCCTAGGGACTGACACCTTAATTCAACTCACATACATAGTAAAAAGGATGCCACACCACACAACCTATATCTAACCATGTATTGGCTGTGTACTGCATGCACAGAGTCAGCCTTGAAACACAGTCTTTCAACCACTGTCTTCACAAGGTAAGCAACTCTCCTATACAACAAATGTATGGGGTATTACACTATGGTAGTATATGTATGGACCTGCTTCATGTATGCAAGGGAATAGAGTGGGCTACTGGGAAACTTGCAGAGATCTAACAGCCACTTTGAAAAAAAAGTACTCTGTCAAATACTGAGTGCCCCATAATATTCATTAGGCCACATGACTGGAAACCCCACTGCATTACGCAAGGGAAATGCCGAACAGTGGGGTCATAGGACAGATGCACGACTGTCAATGCCAGAGTCCCCTACCGCTAACACATCTCTGTTCCCATACAACTGCAGTAACAGAGTATGTTTGCAAAGATATATCAGCAGACCACACATTTCCAAGGCTGTGACATACAAACTGCCCACATATTTTACCCACAAAATGCAGGGGTCAATGTATGTCTGTATGCTGTAGATAGTGTGAGAAATTAAACCTCCATCTCTCTCTGGTGACTGTTGTGGATCACTGGGCTAAGGACAACAAGGTTGATGGTTTGAAGCTGGCAGTATCTACAACATTTGCATGTGAGTTACTCATGTGGTAGGAGTCCCAGAGACTGTCTTAATGCTGCAATCAGTGACTGCAAGATAGGTGGACAAAGCCAGAAAAAATGGGGGCACAAAGGGCCAAACCTACAGACAGACATTATACATGGTCTGAGTAACAGAGAAGGCGGCTAGATTAACAGCATGTTATAACAGGTCAGATTAGCTGCAAGATGTAAAGGCCATCACTTAAATATCTCAGTAGTTACAACACTTCAGTGCCTGCATTTTACAGTATAGTACCAGACAACCACAACTGTATGAGGAACAGAGCAGACATATAAGGCAATAGGATGGACATTCTGCAAAAACATGTACAGGGAGAGGTATGCAAACTGTCACCCTGTAGGTGGTGTTACAGCATGTACCCCAGCATCAAACCTCTCAACCTCTTACAGCAAAAAATCTGGCCAGAGCCATGAATATAAGTGGAACAAAGGCCCAAAAAATAAAGGAAAGTGTTAAATATTGCACTTACAAATGTAAAGACTTGATAGAATAACAGGTCTTGCATTACCATGAATCTCCTGAAGTGTCTGCAGTCTGAATCTCAAATATCTGTCATTAATTCCTAACATCACTCTTTAATGATTTGCCACTAATGTGCCAGAAAACCATAATGTTATGTAACATGGACCAAAGATATGAGGCAGATATCTGGACATTCTATGCAAATCTGTACAGTTGATAGGTATGAGTCATATATTGCATTCAGCAAACAGCCAGGGAATGGCTTAGACAAAATATCAGGGAGGTGCTGGAGTGTGGAAACAGGTACAGCAGCCAATGGTATGCAGCACACAAAATCCTGGACTGGAGTACAGGTAGGTTTGGCTTGGAGCCACCTTGTAAGTACTGACAGTCACACTGGGCATGCTCCTACACTTAGCTAACTTGAGTCCATGTCTCTTGCCTCTTCTGCCCAAAGAACAGTTATGTGGAAATATGTATGTGCAAACAGACAGCTATGTATGTCTACCGCTATCCCGCCCACCACATGATTACCCAAGCTATCAGTATGTGGCACATATATATATGTTAACAAGATATATATATATATATATATATATATATATATATATATATATATATATATATATATATATATATAGCTAAACAATGTGTGGACTGATATAGCCTCTCCACACATATCTACATAGCACATTGACATAATGTACACACACAGCAAGAGTTAAGATGACATCCCTGTTATACACACACACACACACACACACACACACATATATATATATATATATATATATATATATATATATATATATATATATACACATATACATATACAGATACATATGTGTGTCTGTGGGGGATGTAGGAATGTCCCCACTTACATGCAGAATGCTGGGGTTAACTACACCTACACATCATGACAGTTGTCTGATAATAACAGACCAAGGCCACAAAAGGACAGAATCCACACACCCACAGAACCCCGTACCTGTGGAATGTCACTCTATAGACAGACAATGCTGAGCAGGTGGTGTAGTGTGCAATGGTTGTAATGCAAGCCTTGGACTGGGCATATTGTCCATGACCAACTGTACACCTACCAAACTGCAACCAGCCAGACATGGCCATACTGGGAACTGTACACACATAGGGGTATTAACAGGTATCTCACTCCTATGATACTAGAGATAATAACAGCAGCATGCTGGAGCACTCTGCAGGCCACACATGCAGTGTATTACAAGGCCACTTTGTGTAGTTCATAAGTATTGTGGCTGCATCCACAAATACAGCAGATAACCTGTGGTGCATGCAATAAGTACTGTGAGCTATAGTGGGTACAAATAGATAGATAGGGATTCTAATCTCATAACAGGTAACTCTCTGTGTGTCTGTGGGTTCTGATCTCACAACAGGTAACTGTGTGTGTGTGTGTGTGTGTGTGTGTGTGTGTGTGTGTGTGTGTGTGCGTGTGTGTGTGTGCATACAGGTATACCCCCTGCAGCAGTAAAGACATGCCTGTTTGTGCAATGGTGATTCATTTTATAGCCCATTGATTAGCTGCTTTCCTCAACAGTTGCCTCCTTTACAAAGCCTGCTGATGTCATCCACCTTAACAGCACTTGCTAACAGTCCAATTTTAAGTAATCTCTGTGGCGCATGTGATAAGTACTGCAAGCTGTAGTGTGGTCTACTAGATTGGTAGGGGTTCTACTCCTACAACAGCCAACTGTGTGTGTGTGTGTGTGTGTGTGTGTGTGTGTGTGTGTGTGTGTGTGTGTGTGTGTGTGTGTGTGTGTGTGTGTGTGTAAATATCACCCCTTATAGCAGTACAAACATGCCTATCTCTGACTAATGGTTATACATTTTAAGGCCCTTTCACTACTTGATGGCCTCTACATTGGCCTAGTTTACAAAGCCTGCTGATGTCATCCACCTTAACAGCACTGGCTGAAAATCGATTTTCAAGTAATTTCATGGCACGTGATCAGTACTGCAAGCTGTAGTGTGTACTACTAGATTGATAGGGGTTCTAATATTACATCAGCTAAGTGTGTGTGTGTGTGTGTGTGTGTGTGTGTGTGTGTGTGTGTGTGTGTGTGTGTGTGTACACATGTATCCATCAGCAGCACTATGGGGAAGCCCATATGGGCAATCTCCATGCAATGGTTATGCATTCTATGTGCATAAGACTAGCTGCTGGCCTCTAAATGTCCTCTCCTACAAGGCCTGCTGATGTCATCCACCTTAAGAGTACTAGCTGACAGTCTAAACTCAGATAAACTCTGTGGCTCATGTGATAACTACTGTGACATGTAGTAAGTAAGGGTAGATAAGTGGGGTTCTAGTCTCCCACCAGCTATCTGTGTGTGTGTGTTCATGTGTGTGGTTACAGATATATCCCCTAGTATCACTGTGGACATGCACATATGGGCTATTTCTGTGCAATGGTTATGCATTTTACACCCTGTGACAAGCTCCAGGTCCTATATAGGCATCACTGTTGTCTGCCACCATCTAGGTTTGTATGGTCAGAAAACCCAGGTGACATGTATAAAGGGTAGCATACCTTCTCACAAAGTATGAATGCATAATTATGCTGGCTGCCCCCATTGTCCCACACACGACCTTCTACACATATGCACCTAGAGAACCATGCAGAAATACTGACATACCTTGCTGACTGCCATGCCATCCTGTGGCACTGTACTGCCACCATTTATCCATAGAATAACCACTCAAACCCATGGAACAGACACATACAGAGGTCCATAATACACCTGTAATTCTGTCACACTACCACCAGTCCAACATCATGTACCTAAGATACACAAGGTTTGCTGTGTAGTCATGACACATGCCAGCACACAGTATTGGTCATGGCACACAACACCTGCAATGGCATAACAATACTACACTACACAACTACATTGAAAGTAATATAGTCACCTTGTGCATCAGACACATATTTGCATGTCCCTGCATCGATGGCATGGATGGCAGGGATGTGGCACAGGTATCATCACATGTACAGGGTGAGGTGTGGAGGTGCCAGAGGCCTAGGCTGTGTCATACAGTTGGCAACATGTGTGTGAGTCAGGAAGGGGTGCCGATCATATGTGCCATGTCCGTGTACACAGTCAAGCCCAGTCCTAGCCCTACCCAAGTGTATGTTGGACAGCTGTGGACCGTACATGGCAAAGTGGACAGTTCACCGTCTCCGGCCATGAACACGGCAACTTGCTCTGTCAGGAGTGACAGTGGCACCACCATGCCTAAGTTCAGATGTGGTGCTAGTACTTGATGGTGACTGCTGTCTGCTGGGGCTTTGTCCCCCATGGGACCACCCAGGACTACATGCCCATGGCCTCCATGTTGTGGTGTGAAGTACTGCCAATGTGGGGGCGTGAGTGTGCATTGACATGTGGTCTTTCAGCAGATGGTGTTGCTGACCTGCATCCATGTGCCCAATGTCCTACCTCAACCAGATGTTCCAGCTCAGACAATGTGCGGGCAAAGACAAACACTGTCTCAGCCCATTGTCTGTCCGCTACATCAGTGAAACAATCTATGGCATCACCAATGCAGTGGAGGCAGTCACGGATGTCAGACTGTGCTGCAACCATGACACTTAGCATCTATCTGGTATTGTGTTCTGTATGTGTCTGTGCCTCCATGATGGCCAGAAACATGTGCCGAGTGACCCGTGATGTGACATCTGTGACAGTTGATGGATGGACAGCAGTCCTGCTTTGAGCACTCCTGGCAATCTGCCTATGTGGAACTTCACCAGCTGTCTAGTTATGGCCAATGTCTACACTCACTGATGCCGTAGTTGTCACACTTTCCTGTTCAATGTCAAGACCATGTGGCTGTCCAATATCTGTGGCCTCGGGAGAGTGTGTATGTGCGGGCATATTGACTGTGTGTGAGGACAATGGAGGCAGAAGATAGATGTCAACCTCTGGGAGAGATTCAGCCCCTGACAACCCCATCTAAGCCTCACTATGGTCACCATCATCATCAGAGCCTGATGGGATACTGATATCAGGTTGTGAGGGGGACAGACTTCAACCCCCATTCACCTGTGAGGAGGAAGTCAAAATCAGAACATTATTACCTGCACTATTATGTATGGCAATCCACACAGACTCATACAGATGAGGATCCACAACTGCATTATGAGTCACACATCTCATCACTGATCTCATGCACAACACACAAACATACAACATACACAGACAAGAATGGTCATTTCTAACATGCACTTCAGCTACATCCAGTGAATGTTGGCAGTACACTACACCTGTGGGGTACACAATATTACAGTGTATTTGATAGAGCAACACATAATGCCCAGTACCCCTATCCTGAGAATGATATGCCTGCTGTAGTATCACAGCCACAGGTATGTACCCTCTCCCTATAGTGAGGGAACAGGCATCCTGTAGTCATTGCCTCCTATATAGCAGGCTACATACTTCTTCATGACTATAACTGCAAATGTGTTAGTCTTTATACAAATACACAGCTGTGATTATTCATTGTATGCACTGTAGTAAACTGCTCCGATATGGAATATACAACTATTCCACTCTAGCTAAGCATAACAGTTGTGCCTTGGACTAAATGGCAGTCCTTAACATTCATATGGTATATATAAGCTGTAAAACAATGGCATCACACTTACCAAATACAGGACCACAGACTCCAGCCACACCTGATGTACCTATGGAAATGTAAGGAAGAGGGATAGTCATCAATATCAAATGTTGCACTGTTAGATGGTAATATGTGCATATATCCACATGTACAGTATCTATTGTGATACTGCCTACATTGTTAATATTCTGATTATGTGTGCTGTGCACAACTGTGAATTAAAACACCCCCAGTGCAGATAGACCTGACACCCATGTACTGGTATGCAGAGCCTGCCACAATGACTGATACACTATTACAGTGGTGAGCAAAGTAAGCTTACCTGGATGCTCCTCTGATGTGGACACTGTGGCACCCACCTCCAGGATGTATGGGGTGATGGATACCTGGGAGCTGGTGGCTGATTCTAGGATTTCCAGGACTTTATGTGTGGCTGTGAGTGGTTGTTCTGTTGCAGGCCCTCCACTGATGGCAGCACGATCCCTGGCCACAGCAGTTGCCCTTTGACATGTGGCATTGAGCATATCTGTAGCCCTGTTTTGGACCTGCTCATAGGTCCTGCTCTGATGTCCACTTTGGTTAACCACACTAATGAGGTCATCCCACAATGCTCCATGCTGGTCACGATGTTGAAGACCTCCTGAAAGCAGAATGTGATCATGCACTCTGAGGCCATCCAGGATAACAGCATTCTCAGCAGCTGTGAATGGGGGATGCTTCCTGCAATACATTATTCCTGAAAGACAACAAGAGGGGGATAAATTACAGGGCCAGATATGTGGACATCCACTAGGTACAGACCCTGCACAACCAATACAGCCTGTACTATCCACCTCTCCCTCACACATCATACCCCACAGTGTAGCAACACACTACATGTGTGGCTATCACCAGGATAGTAGCAATACTGGGTATGTTTCTGTGTGCCGTGACAGATTCTACTGTATGTCTCTACACCCATCACTTCAGTCTACTGTGGTGTGTCCCCTACAGACAAGCTCACACTAATATGTTATACAGCCACTGTTGGGCAAATAGCTGTGTGATATTACAACAACTATATAGGGACAGTCCAGCAACAGCAGTGTGCCACAATGACAGACAGAAATGCAATCCTGCTGCAGTATATCACCCCTGTCAGCACCCTTCCTCTCCACTACACAGATGCTTATGGACTGTGAATGTGTGCCTCATGAATTGCTCCTTTTGGCACAAACATGTGGATGTCTGACAAATGGTTGGTCATTCATTAATGGTTGTTGATGGACACTAGGCAATCTGTCTGTCAAATGCCAGACCCCTCAGAAAACATATATGCTACAGTAATATCTTTTAGTGTATTCATAGTTTTACATTGTATGGCCAATATGTATCCCCTGTCACTGAAGTTGGAACTGTGTCCCTCCATTACTTATGGCTATGACCAAATCCATGCTGTAGGGAGTTGACAGGTATGTTAGCCATAGCTTTCAACCAAAGATGAATGAATGTCAACAAAACTGTGACCTAGCCAGACTACATCAGGGACAGTCAGGGACACCTGTAAAATGCCAGCACTATTTATGCATGGCATTGACAGACTGAGAGGTTGTGAATGACAGTACCTCATTTGATGTTACAGGAGTGTACACCCTTACATAGTGTCATTACGTCTAACACAGATTCCACTAGCTTTCCTACAACAGCTGACCATTGTAGGAGGGAGTAACAGGGGCAGAGCTGGGATTTGACTCAAGACAGGGACAGCTGTGAGACATGCCTGTAGCTGTTGGACAGCAGAGTATCACCAACATGTCAATACCATAGATGTATGACAGGCCTACTGTTGTAATCCTTATTCCCCATACCTCCATCCTGCCATATGCATCCCATTACATAGCAGAGTGCAGTAATCCTTTTTTGAAGTGTTCCTCAGAAAATAGCTTGCAAAACTGTTGTCTGTGTGAGCAAAACAATGTACAGACCTGTTCCCCATAGGCAGTTGATTGCATTTTATAGGTACTACTCATTAACAGGTAATTGCCTGTGCACCAATCTGTGCCTCAGACTTGCTAATTGCATCCAAAACAGCTGGGTTGCACTTTCATTAGCCAATGACATGGCACCACAGTGGAATATTTAAGGCCTTCATGTAGGACTTGGCCTCTTTCTTAGACTTTGAAATGGACATTAGTGAGGTGTGGAGACTACAGCATCACAGAGAGTAGGTACAAATACTGTCCACTGTTGAGATTTCTGAGGTGTATCCACAGATTTGTATGATATGTTTGGCCATTGTCTCAAGACATTGTGATTATCTGGCAGTTCAGTGGTAAACATTGTGGGCTGAGGTCAGTAAGGAGAGGGAGACATGTGAATGTGAGATGTCATACCCATCAGACTATGCATGCTAATGCAGTAGCTGCTATTCTGTCAGCTCACTATCTTTGTAGGGGCAAACTGTGAAGCATGTCCCTGTCGCTGGACCTTTGTACCCCCCACCATTTATGTATGATTGTGTCTGGATCCCTTGTTCTAAGGCATTATGAGGTATGGTAGCTGTGTATCAGCTAGCTTAACAAACAGCTACGTATGTTCCAGACTACAGCTGCTGCTGCAGCCAATGACACATGCGGGGAGTGTGACTTCTTTGGAGGCCAGCAAACTGTACGTGTAACTGAGGCAGTAGTGTCAGCTGTGCTGTCACAGCAGAGCCAGGGTAAGGGTACCCTTTACAGTCTAATCAAGGAATGTGCATAAGGTACATCTGTTATGCAACAGTGCCAATCACAGAGTAGTAGGTGGCATATAGTTTGGCTATAGAAATATGTGCAGTGTGTCCCTACCTATAGGCCTTTGACTTGCAAACATGGGTAGCACTTGATGCAATAGCAGCAACCTATGTGGGTTAAAATTACATGACTCAGTCATCACTTGCTGTGTTCACGAGAATGTAATTGATGTACAACACACTGGATTCAAACCCAGGACTGTGGGTGGCAAAATATACTACATGCAAGGAATTTAACAGGCTGAGCTACTGAGTCAGTGCTGTAGCAGATGTATTTGCAAGATATATGTACATACATACATATACAGTCTGTGACACATATTGTCTTCATCCATCATTATGTGCATGGTTTTCAAAGGCAGTTGTTGTGCAGCAGGGTCTCAGTTGTACACATGTACTTTGTCATTGCTGCCTTAGCAGGTGTGTTTAAAGATGTTGCTGGTAAAATCATATCTCTCAGCCTCTTAGAGAAAGAAATCTGGACAAAGCCATAAATAAAAGTGGAACAAAGGCCCAAAAATAGGGAGAATCTTTACATATTGCTCTTACAAACGTAGAATGTTGGTAGAATAACAAGTTTTGCATTAGCATGTGTTTTCTGAAGGGTATGAAGTGTGAAACTGAAATGTCTGTCATGATGTTCTAACATCAATCTTTGATGACTTGCCAGTACTTTGCCAGAAAAATACGATGTAATTAAAACCAGGCAAAAAAATAGGAGGTATAATTGTGGAAATTCTAAAACAATCTGTACAGTTGACAGGTATGCCTGCTATCCCAGGCCTCATGTACATCCATTATTATTTATTTGGCTGTGTACTGGTGTAGTGTTTGCATCACAGTCCCAGGTACACACCCATTTTTCCCATTATATGTACTTGCAGTCTGTTAGTGACAATCAATACATTTTTCTGGAAACACCTGTCTTAATTCAGAGCTGAGTGGCCTAGTGGACTATGCTGTAGTTGACAGGGGCCTGGGTTTGAGATGTGGCAGCAGTGATTATTTTGCTGATCTTCCTAACACAGTCAGAAACACATAAGACTATTAAGGAACTGTTAAGCAGGTTTGCACGGATTTGCACAACGAGCATGCATCATGGCCCACTGTTTAGCTTTATGAAAACCCATGCTAAAAATTATAAAAGAAAAGAAAAAGGGGGTGATAGGACAGTGGTGAAATGAGGGCAATCAGGGGAAAAAACATACTGAAAGGCAGGTAGGGTTGTGCAGGAAGGATGTAGGAAATGACCATAGTTTTCCATTTCTTGTACAGCAACAGCTGTGCAGGTTTTACAAAATTTGTACATGAATTTGGAGCCTCACACCCTAGAGAGAGGGGTGAAGACAACATAAATGTGTTAATTAATTAATTTCACCATTGGTTGTGTCCAGTGGACATGTGCGAAATGGAGAACTATGTATGGGGCGGTATGTTTTTTTTTTTTTTTAAGGAAAGAGTGAAATGTTGGAGGAGGGATGTAGGTACATGTGGGGAGGTAAGTTGGGTAGGAGAGGTTGCATTTGCAGACAGACAAGACAGCTGACAGGGATGCTGTGTGGCACATGAGGAGGGTAAGCACCTTAGAAAGGGAGAGTGTTGTGGAATCTGAAGTGCATGTGCTTCCAGATGGCAGCAGCATGACTGAGATTCCCACCCATGGACAGTCAGCACTGCTCCTTCACTGCCTCAAAGGTGGCTGTGCTGGAGGCTGGGTGCCAGGGCCAGTAGGCCCCAACAGGTTGTCCAGTCTGTCCTCAGTCTGGCTCAGGTGATGTTCATAGCTCCTATGAAGAATCCTGTGCACCACAGCCAGTAACTGATCCTGGGTGACACCCCTGCCCCCACTCCCAGGGGAGGCAGGCCCCGTCACCTGAGGTGGTTCCATCTGAAGCTGAAGGTGGTGCAGGGATAGTGGAGGGGATCACCACTGGCTTGGGTCCCAGATGTACTGAGACCCAGTGCCACGGCCAGCTGAGGTAGAGTAGACAGATCACCAGGAACCAGCCTACCCTGATGTGCCGTGGTTATGCAGGTAAACAAATACATATAGGTGAGCTATGAACAAAACCATTGTTAGTAAAAACAGCATGCCAGACCATTGGAAATAACCTCATTACAGTTTAATGCATATTATGTGACAAACAACAATAAATAACAGAACAGTCAGTATATTAACAGCATGCCAGTAACAGTTACGGCATAAGGCCAACATAATAGGTAATTCAACAAGAGATGTTAATATGCAACAATAGTAATACATAACATTAATAAAACACATGCCCCAAAATAAAGTTTATGGAATGAACAACATATGTTAATAGTAAGCCATAATCAATATATAACAATAATAAATTTATGAAGATAAGGGGTGGAGAAAGAGAGAGAAATACAGTCCATTAATACCGTCATGGTCTACACAGTTGACAACAGTAATGCTATCTACTCTACAGGTCTGTCCTTTCTTTATTTGTCAGTGTGCCCTATAGCTGCTGTAGCACATACATACCTCTCAAGATATCTGCATGGGACACTATGGGCCAAGCAGTAACACATGCAGGTACACAACTGCAAAGACGATGTATATCAGGTGGACCTATATAACTACCATGGTGTATTGTGAGCTGATGTACTCTTACTTTGCTACTGACATATAACCATGTTGATAATACATCTGTGACAGATGGATTAAGCAACAGTAATTACATTACATGACAGCATGACACTTGAGAGACATGCATGTATACAGTAAAGAGAATACACAACTGTCATGACTTACTTTGCAGGCATGGGGATAGAAATCAATAGCAGTGACTGCAGGGGACATGTGCATCACATGTATTAATTGACTGCAGCAACCTTCACAAGACACTCCAGGAATACACAATACCAAGATTAACACATTTTATTTATTTTATGTTAATATATTTTATTATTAATTTCACATATTTCCTTTATTTTATGCATTAATAGCACATTGGTCGTAATGATTTTAACAGTTTGTGACATCTGAACAATCAATTATTTAAACATAATGTGAGCTATCTCACCCATTTACTTGCAGTTCCTGTGGAAAGAATGATATCTGTAAGCAAGAGACACCAGGCATACAGCCATACCAAGATTATAGATTTTATTTCTTTTATGTTAATATATTTTATTATTATTGCACATATTTCTTTTATTTTATGCATTAATAGCACATTTGTGGTAATGATTTTAATAGTCTGTGACATCTGAATAAACAATTATTTACTGATGATATAGGCTACTTCACCCATTTACCAGTAGTCCCTGTGGAGAGAATATCTGTTATCATAACATATCTGATTCAGTAATATTTATTAGTACATAACACTGGATTCAAACCCTAGTCTGTGTATGGCAAAATGTACTTCATACAGAGAATTTAACAAACTGAGCTACTGAGTCACTGCTGAAATCTGACTGATTGATATTTACCTAGAGCGCACCTGGAAACAAAATACGACCTGGTACTAGTACTACAGTGTTATAGTACACTGCAGTGACAGTTGAACACACATGCCTGTAATGCAATCATGACATAGATGCTAGGTAACTTATACATTACTAAATAAAATGCAGATGTACACAATATATTGTTACTGGGTTGAAATATCAGCTCTAATTCCACAAGTATTGCACAGCAGTTTATTACGGATACCTTCATGCATTTACTGGAATAGTTTTGAGTTTTTTCTTCCATAACAGTTGGGATTATGCAGCTGTAATTCTACAGTTACAAATGTTTTGTACATAAATGGTACATGCTCTACTCTTTTTGTCTTATTTGACCATAGATAGCTTAACACAGCTGTACTCACCACACTCACAGTGCAACCTGGCCAGGTGCCCTTCATGCACCTCGATGTTGCGAGCTGTCACCTATGCAGCTGTTGGGAGAGAAGTCTACCATTATGCATACCAGTTTAGCAGACATTCAAGATTAAATATTAGTGAAACACAGGTAAACATACTTGCACACATGTGGAGTATTGACTGCCCAGAATTATTGGACCCAGGCATCCAATAGAACCCCATTTCTTCTTTTCAGGTCATCATGGTGGTGATGACACTGCTCGCCTGAGAGGAGGATACCAGTTGTACTGTTGAGGTTCCTTGCCAGCTGGTCCCAGGCCTCTGCTTTGTACTCCGAGCCCCGGTAACCTACCTACATGAACCAGTCTTCATGGTTTCTCCCAAGGAATCTGACCATGACCCTGGACTCTTCAATGCCCCAGCACTGAGCCTGAAAGTGCAAACCCTCTCCAGTGCTTGCCATTGTATCCTTCAGAGACAGAACTCCAATGGATTATGGTGTATTCCCCCTTATTGGGCATAATATAGCCCTTTCTCCCACCCTTATGTGCCACTGGGCAATTTTTCAAAATGCAAAGTGCTGCTTGGCATCGCACAAACCAGTGCAGCTCAACTGAGCAGTGCTTAAACTGACAATGCTTACTAGTGCTTAGCAGGGTGCATACCAGCTAAGCACAGCCAAGTGGTGCCAAGCAGTGCCTAAACAGAGATTGTTTAAGCAGTGCTTATCATGACTTAGCAAGGCTTAGCAGAGCTTAGCTAAGTACAGCAGATCATGATTTAAAAATAATTGGCATAATTTATATTGTGAAAATAATTGCTAAATTTCCCTTCCGTGTATTCAAACCCTGCACCTAAGTCCATAACTCTATCCACTTGGCTACATGGATATGTGGTATGCTTCAATACTTTTACGTATAGTTCTGAGCCACATTTAAGCACTACTAAGCACTACCCCATGCTGTGCAAACCCGCTAAGCAATGCTTAAACTTGACCTTTGAATCACAAATTAAATGCATCTGGTTTCTATTTTTAGATGTCTGGCATGTGCCGGATGCTGTGGCGTGCACCTGTAATCCTAGCTGCTTGGGAGGCAGAGGTTGTTGGATCGAACGAGCCTGAGCCTGAGCCTGAAGTCAATTGCTATGCGCTATGCAAACCTAAAAAAAAAAAAAAAAACCTAAAGTAAAAATTAAATACATTGCTATCATGCACTTGGACAGTGCAGGGGTGTGTGTTACTCATCTGTGGACACAGTTAGTCATGCACCCCCTACACTGATTCAGTAATCCTATTCCATGGCTTTCCCTCAGCAATGTACCATCATTAATATGTATGGCATGCTACCAAGGGGAAACTGCGTACACGGACACAGTAACTTCCCCGTAGGCACTACACTATGCCTACACTGAATTTATTAAATCTGGGGTCATTTACTAATTGTTTATTATTTTGTGCAGCAAAATAAAAGACATGAGGCAAAGCAATTAAAAATAATGACTACACACCAAATATCTTTCTGTTTATTAAGATAGAAGGATAAGAGTATAGATACTAGAATATTCAAAAAGTTTGCCTGTAGGAAATGAGACAATTACAAGTTAGAGATATTGAAGAAACAGAAGCACTTAAAGCTAAGGATTCACAGCTCTGTCAGTGAAATAAAAGATGCCTCTACAACATGCCAGGTCATTCAGTTCACATATCTACATTTTCTTCATAATGTAAAGAGATTTTAGAACTAAGTAACTTGGGGACCTATCTGCTCATATAGGAAATACTCTAGAGGTGGAACATAAAGTGCAACAAAGATAGAAGGTTCTAATGTTTTACTATCGCAGAACACTCAGAACTACAAAGTAGTATTGGAGGACATGCCAAGGATGTCCATGATGTTACCGCTCATGCTAACGAGTGTTCAGGTCTCAAATGTTCTAGATATGACAACCAGCCTATTAGATATACTGACTATGTTTATTCAGTCCTGTTTGGTTAAAAAAGACTGTAAAGTTTAAAAATGTTGCATGCAATACAGCTTTCAGACATCTTTCTGCATTGTAAACATGTATGAAATTCTAGTTTAGAATATTTTTATTCTGTTGCACATTCATCAGTGATTTACTTATTTTAAAGAAATGTGAATATAATGCTTATATGTGTAATCCAGTGACATAAATTTGCATAGGTATTACTTTGCATGTATTGTATGCCATGAGACTTAACCCTTACAGGCAATCCCTGTCAATAAAGCCTTGAGTATTGATGCATGTTATGTTTAATGGGCAATTGAACAAAGCTTACACGGAGCTAATCTTCATGTAAGCATAGTGGCACGGCTCAAACATGGAGTTCGGAGGCTGTGCTATCCAGGAAACAAGGTTGGGGGCATGCACAAGCCTCCCAACACTGTTCAACCATGGAGATGATCGCAGAATGTAAATCACCTCATTTTCTGGTGAAAACCATGCAAATTAGGTGATTTACCGATCCAGGAAGCAGACAGGCATCCGTGTAGGAGCCGTGTCTGCATTAGAAATGTATGAAGGAACTGTCCGTATAAAAAATGGGTCTGTGACAACTAAAAGTAAAGCATGTATTAGTTGCATCAGGTGGCCAAAACTATAGCCATTGGCATGTAAAACTGATGCAAAATATTAAAAAATCAAAAGTTAGTTTTTGGCACATACACCATGTTTAAGTAGAGGACAGCGGTGCCCAAACATTCAATCTAACAAAAATACATTTAAAATATTAAAAGGGGATTATTTAACCTAAAATGAATTTCCCCATTAGACTGGCCAGCATGCAGATTCATACCATGGCACATAACAGTGGTTGCTAAGGACATAGGCTCTTGTGTAGTGCTGTAACTAGGGTATACGTAATTAGGTGTATGCAAATGAGCTAAGTTTACTGAATAGCAAAATAGCCACTGTGTCTGCAGGTACCTAACATGTAGGGGCTGCAATGTGATGGTGTAGGCAGAAAAGGCAGCTGACATGAAAAGGGGGTTATCATGCTTTGTGTAAGCACATTGGAGCTCTGTGGCTTCTGTTTGCACTCAGCTAAGCACAGCTAAGCAGGGGTGTGTGTCTGAGCTGCTTAGCTGTGCTTATCTGGTGAGAGAAATGCTGAGCATGCTCATGTACACTGGAGGGCCCTTTCTGCTCAGTAGTGTTTAAACTAGCTGCATGAGTTAAAACTGGAGGAAATTGGAAAAAAAAATAAAAGGAAATAGCAGACAAAAGGTATTCAACTATAAATGACTAATAAGGTCTCTGCCACTCACAGTGGTCCATTCAAACCCCTCAGTAATGTAGCTGGCAGTTGGAATATATCATAGTCAGCCAATCACACAGGCTACATCTGCAGCACACCAGTACAAAGTATGCAGACACCCGTCAATCTGATTTCCCCACATATTCTGCACTATTGGAGTACACATGGGCATTTTAACTGACAAAATAATAGGGGCTGCTGCTGCTGTGCTACATCTCTACATGCTACAGACTGAGGATGGTGATGAGGATGATCCTGATAACTGGCCTAGACTGAGGAGGAGAACAGTGTTCAGACCCAGGGAAGCCTTTCAGGGACTACATGAGCTGGAGATAGTAGGGTGCTACAGAGTAGACAGGGACATACTACAGCAACTCACTGAACTCTGCTGCCCTCACCTCAGACCCAGTGCCAATAGAGGGAAACCCATCCCAGCGGAAACAAAGGTATGTGTAGCCTTAAGAATACTAGCTACAGGTACTTTCCAAAGACCTACTGTGGACATCATGGGGTCTCACAGGCATCTGTATCAAAGGTACTCCACCAGGTCCTGAATGTCATGCTAAGACATGCCAGTGAGCACATTTATTTCCCCAGCACCCCTGAGGAGGGGACCACCAATATGCGTCTCTTCCACCATGTAGTACACTACCCAGAGGTGCTGGGTGCCATAGACTGCACTCATGTCCACATCAAAGCACCATCCATTGAAGAGGGTAGAGTCTAAATCAACCACAAAGGCTATCACTCCATAAACTGTCAGGTCATGTGCAATGCCAGGGCATTATCATCAATGTGTGTGCTGGCAGCCCTGGCAGTTATCATGACTCCCACATCTGGTATGCCTCACAGCTGTACCAGGCAATTGCCGGGGGGGACATCCCATACAGCCATCTTGTAGGGGATGCTGGCTATGCACTGGATCCATGGATGGTGACATCCATCAGAAATGCAAACACACACACACACACACACACACACACACACACACACACACACACACACACACACACACACACACACACACACACACACACACACTGAAGAACGTCATAATGAGGCACACGCACAAACTAGGAACATTGTAGAATGTGTGTTTGGGCTGTTCAAGTCAAAGTTCCACTGCCTTGACTTATCTGGTGGAGCCCTGCAGTACTCTCCAGCCACAATTGCACATGTGTTCATAGTATGTGTCATGCTACACAATATAATCCAGTGGAAACAGCTGCAACAGGAACATCAAAGGGAAGGGGATATAGCCCCCCACCATTTCCAAGGTCTCCACAGGCACAGGGGAAGTCGGAGGAGGAACACCCTTAGCCTGTCCCTGTAGGCATGTCCAATATGCCCTGGCCTTGGCAAAGAGGCAAAGCATAGCACATACACTGACACCCTAGGGACCCAGGGACTGACACCTCTCTCTGACTTGCACACACAGTAAAAAGAATGCCACACACATCACACTACCTGTACCTTACCGTGTATAGGCTATGTACTGCATGCATCTGACAGAGTCAGCCCTGAAACACTCTCCTCACAGCTGCCAGAGGCAAAAGGTAAGTCACTCTTCTTAACAACGAATGAATGGAGTAGTATGTTGTGGTAGCATATCTATGGTATTGGTGCATGTATGCAATGGAATAGGGTGGCCTACCGGGATAGCAGCAGACAACTGACAGCTATGTGGGACAACAGGAAATGGACACCAAATACTGGCTGCCCCGGAATATGCGGTAGTCCCTAAGTTGCCAAAACTCACTGCAGTATATGTGGGGGACTAAGACACTGCGGGGTCATAGATCACATGCATGGATGTCAATGTTGGAGTCCCACACACACCTCTTAGCCTCTCACAGCAAGTCATTTGTACAAAGCAATAAAGAAATGTGTGGCAAAGGGCCACAAATATGGACAGTTATGAAATATTGCTCTGACAACCTTAGGCAGTGATATTACAACAGGTCTTGCTGTTGCATTACATCTCTGAAGAGTAAGAAGTATGAAACTCAAATGTCTGTCATTACTTTCTATGTCTGATCTGTAATGATATGCCAGTATTTTCCAAGTCAACAATACTGTGCTAAATGGACTCAAAATATGAAGCAAACATCTGTAAATTTGTACAATTGAGAGGTATGCCCCCCTCCTCCCAACACACCTGTCTTCTCATAGAAATTCAGTAACATTTATGTTTGTAAGGTAATAGCAGCAGGTCACACATTGCCAGGGCTGTCACAATCAACTTAACTTGTTTGATTTCTGCAATATCCAGGGGCCAATGTCCCATATATGCTTGTGGTTAATAGTGTCAGCAAGTAGACACCACTTACTGGTGGCTGTTGTGGTTTAGTCATCTAAGTACAGTACTGTGGTTGATATGGTCTGTGGTTCCAGACTGGCTGTGCCAGCTATTTTGTATGTCAGCTACACCTACGGTAGGAGTTGTACACACTGTCCAGAAGGCAATATTTGTTACTGCAGGAAAGCTGGAGAGACAGGGGGCCACACATATAATAGGGACATGCCGTAAATATTGCACTTGTAAACATAGAAAGTTGATAGAATAACAGCTGTTGCAATAGCACAAAGTCTCTGAAGGTCAAGAAGTATGAAACTCACATGTCTGTCATTACTTTTTAACTTCAGTCTGTAATTTATTCAGCATTATTTGCCACACAACCACAGTATTATGACAAATGGGCCCAAATTATGAGCTAAACATTTGCACAGTCTGTGAAGATGTGTACACTTGAGAGGTATGCCCTCCTCCCTTCAACACACCTGTGTTCACATAGAACTGCAGTAACATCTATGTTTGTAAGGTGATAGCAGCAGGCCACAGATTGCCAGGACTGTCATAATCAACTTGATAACTTGTTCCATTTTTGCTATATGCAGGTGCCAATGTGCTATGTATGCTTGTGGTTAAAAGTGTCAGCAAGTAGACACCACCTACCAGGCTGTTGTGGTTTAGTCGTCTAAGAACAGTACTGTGGTTGACAGGGTCTGTGGTTCCAGACTGGCCATGCCAGGTATTTTGCATGTCAGCTACACCTACAGTAGGAGTTGTACATACTGTCCAGACAGCAATATTTGTTACAGAAGGATAGCTGGTCAATGGAGGGGCAGGGAGCCACAATACAACAGGGACAAGTCGTAAGTATTGCACTTACAAACATTGAAAGTTGATAGCATAACAGCTGTTGCAGTAGCATGAAGTCTCTGAAGATCAAGAAGTCTGAAACTCACATGTCTGTCATTAATTTCTAACATCAGTCTGTAATGTATTCAGCATTATTTGTCACACAACCACAATATTATGACAAATGGGCCCAAATTATGAGCTAAACATCTGCACAGTCTGTGAAGATGTGTAAACTTGAGAGGTATGTCCTCCTCCCCTCAACGCACCTTTGTTTACACAGAACTGCAGTAACATCCATGTCTGTAAGGTGATAGCAGCAGGCCACACATTGCCAGGGCTGTCACAATCAACTTGACAATTTCTTCCATTTCTGCAATATGCAGGGGTCAATGTGCTATGTATGTTTGTGGTTAATAGTGTCAGCAAGTAGATACCACTTACTGGCAGCTGTTGTGGCTTAGTTGTCTAATTACAGTACTGTGGTTGACAGGGTCTGTGGTTCCAGACTGGCCGTACCAGCTATTTTGCATGTCAGCTACACCTACAGTAAGAGTTGTATACATTGTCCAGAAGGCAATATTTGTTACTGTAGGAAACCTGAACAGTAGAGGGACAGGGGCCACACATATGGACAGTACACAGGTCTGTGTAACCTGCACAGTGCCTACTACAGCAGCAGGTTGTGACATGTCGACTGCCAAGATGTAAAGGCTGCCATGTCACTGTGTCAGTACTGACAACTAGTAAGTGGGCACCATCCATACCCATGGAATGACAGGGTGTCACAGAATGTCCACACGTACACCTCATATATCTGTTGTGCTTGTCATAACACTGCATTTGCCTGACAAACTATTAGCAAACTAATAAAGGTTGATTTGAAAACAGCAATGATAGACAGTAGAGATGCAGATGTCATCCCCAAAAGTAATTGCAAGCTAATACAAAACCGCTCCACTAGCTGTGTAAGTTTGGAAGAGCAATATTAAGAGCCTGCCCACATGGCTGAGCCTGTGTTGGACTGTTATATATGGACCTGTGCAGATGTCCATCTGTAAGAGTCTGACAGCTATGGCCAACCTGTAGCCTGACAATAACAGTGCAACACAAACCGTCTGAGGAGCACAGCAGATCTATGGGGCACAATGATGCACAACCTTCTAAACAGGTACAGCCAGAGGTGTGAGGTCTGTAACCCTGTGTGTGATGTTACAACTTCTACCCCACTCACACCATAACTACAAATACATAGCAGCAACTGTGGACAAAGGCCGTGACTGCACTACAGAAGGACAAAGAGACACATATAAGGAGGTGGAGAACCACTGGCCAAACAAACATAGAATGTGCACACTAGAACAATTTCTGCTGTAACATAGTTCCCTGCAGTGTATGTGGTCAGTAAAAAAATGTCTGTCAGTGCTCCCTAACATAACTCTATACTGATCTGCCACTCACATACCAAGAAATCACTGTGCTGTGTAGAATATACCACACATGCTATGGAAAACTCTGCTCAGTCCAATGCACTCTGTACCCACACCAGGATACAACTCAATAAGGATAGCACACAGCCAGGAGATTCCTCACACAGTATATCACTGAGGTGCTGGATTGTTTACACAGCCTCATCGGGCATTTAGCTTTAGCACACAAAATCCTGGACCAGGCTACATCTACCTCTGGAATGGAGTCCAGCTCTTACTATTGAAGGTCTTACTGGGCATGCTCCTACACTTAGAAAATTATGGCCCATGTAGAAACCCACATCTGACTAAACAACTATGTTGTCCAGATATGTCTCCACAAACAGACAGCTAGGTACACTTTAACTGTGTCTCCCCACCTCAATCAGACAGGATTACCTGCAGCTACCTGGAGCTGGCATATATGTGATATATCTGCATCTGTTGAGTGTGATAAGCATATATATATAGGTAACATATACATATATATCAATTATATACCGGCAGAGACAGGGGGAGAGAGAGAGAGACAGACAGATTGAAAGAGAGGCAGACAGAGACAGAGAGAGACATAAAGAGAGAGACACCCTGAAAGACATAGAGTGATGTCCTCATGCAGATAGTTGCACACCAATAGCAATCACTGGCACATGCCAGTATGAAGGTGACTTCCATTGTGTAATAGTAGTCAGGTAGGGGTTGTAATCTCTCCTCACCTGCCATGTGTGTGTGTGTGTGTGTGTGTGTGTGTGTGTGTGTGTGTGTGTGTGTGTGTGTGTGTGTGTGTGTGTGTGTGTGTGTCTGTGTGTGTGTGTGTGTGTGTGTGTGTGTGTGTGTGTGTGTGTGTGTGTGTGTGTGTGTGTGTGTCTGTAGGTTAAAATATTTTGAGGCCTTTTCCATCCAGTAAACTTCAAAAATGACCTACTTTACAAGGCTTGCTGATGTCATCCACCTTAGAAGTACTTTTGGACACTCTCTACCCTGATAAGCTTTGTGCCACAGGTGATAAATACATAGCAATATAGCACATATATATAGGTAGGGCTTCTAATCTCAGCACTGGCAACTGTATATGTGTGTGTGTGTTTGTAGTTTAAAGTATTTTGAGGCCTTTTCCACCCAGTAAACTTCAAAAATGACCTACTTTACAAGGCTTGCTGATGCCATCAACCTTCGAAGTTCCTTTGGATACTCTCCAGCCCTATAAGCTCTGTGGCACAGGGGATACATGTGTAGCACTCTAATACATATGTCTAGATGGGTAGGAGGTCTAATCTCAGCACTGGCAACTGTGGGTGTGTTTGTAGGTTAAAGTATTGTGAGGCTTTTTCCACCCAGTAAACTTCAAAAATGACCTACTTTACAAGGCTTGCTGATGTCATCCACCTTAAATGTACTTTTGGACACTCTAGAGCCCTATAAGCTCCATGGTACAGGTGATAAATACATAGCACTATAGTACATATATCTAGATAGGTAGGAGTACTCATCCCAGCACTAGCAACTATGTGAGTGTGTGTTGTTTAAAGTATTTTGAGGCCTTTTTCATCCTGTAAACTTCAAAAATGACATCCTTTACAAGGCTTGCTGATGTCATCCACCTTAGAAGTACCTTTGGACACTCTCCAGCCCTATAAACCGTGTGGTGCAGGCAAAAAAATACATAGCACTATAGTACATATATCTAGATAGGTCGAGGTTCTAATCTCAGCACTGGCAACAGTGTGTGTTTGTAGATTAATGTATTTTGAGGCATTTTCCTCCCAGTAAACTTTAAAGATGACCTACTTTACAAGGCTTTCTGATGTCATCCACCTTATAAGTACCTTTCGACACTCTTCAGCCTTATAAGCTCCATAATGCAGGCAATGAATGCATAACACTGCAGTACATATATCTAGGTAGGTAGGGGTTCTAATCCCAGCACTGTCAACTGTGTGTTTGTAGGTTAAAGTATTTTGAGGCCTTTCCCACCCAGTACACTTCCCATTGCCCTACTTTACAAGGCCTGATGATGCCATTCACCTTAAAAGTACCTTTGGACACTCATCAGCCCTTTAAGCTCTGTGGAATGTGCAATAATGATCTAGCACTGTAGTGCAAAAACTAGATAGTTAGGGGTTTTAATTTCAGCAATAGCAGCTGTGTGTGACTGTGTGTGTGTGTGTTGGTTATACCAGTTTGAGGCCTGTTCCACCCTGGTGCCCCCCAGTGCATTACTTTACAAGGCCTGCTGATGTCATTCACCTTAGAAGTACCTTTGGACACTTTTCAGCCTTAAAAGCTCTGTGGTGTGTGTGATAATGGCATAGCATTGTTTTACAAAAACTAGACAAGTAGGGGCTCTAATCTCAGTGCTGGCAACTGTACGTCAAAGACCCATATTCCTTGTGTGTGTGCTGGTTATACCGTTTTGAGGTCTGGTGCCCCCATTGCATTGCTTTACAAAGCCTGAAAAAAACAAGTATTCTCCATAGTATCCCAGAAGTCTCAAAACAACCTACTAAAAAGTATAGTGGGTCCAAAAACAAAACAGTGTAAGAATTCTCTGTGTGGAAGATTTTCAGTCCATATATCTCTAGTTAATCACTGTATATTAATCAGATCAGACAACAGTAGTAGAAGTAGCAAACTTAAACTCATCTCAGGTAAAAAAAATAGTAAAAATATATAATATACATAACATAATATATAATATAATTGTGCAGAATTACTAAGTATTTGAAAGTAATCCAAGCAAGGTAGGTAGTCTGTTTCCAGTCGAAAATCCTTTAAGTACACAGACAAGCAATCCAAGTAAAACAAAACTAGAATAATAGTTTCCTCACACGCATCTATATATATATATATATATATATATATATATATATATATATATATACTTTTTATCAGGTAAGGGACTGGTTTATTGTGCTGTAAAACAAAGTGTTATTGGTACACATGTTAAATTCACATCCCTTCCCCCATCAGTGTGACATTCGAGTTGATCCTGCCGTACTTAGTAGCTGTTATAATAATATAATGCTTATGTACTTTAAATAAAATTTATAATGATGTGGTACCTCTTATTTAACCAGATTATTAAGTAGATTATTAAGTCTACGATTTTAACCAAGACAATAAACTACATGGCTGGAAATGTATCAACCTTAGTCCATTTGGCAATCAAAAAATATAAATATATACATATACACTTTGCATGCAAAAAATAAATTGTAACAATCATATTCTATTTTCATAGCCCAGTGTTAACAAAGATCGCTTTCGTCCTTCTAGACTTCTTCAGGTCTGTGTACAAAACCCCTAAAAACTATATAAAATATGATTGTATAATTAGTTAGTATTGTTATTACACATTATTTTGAATAAAGTGGAAAAAAGAGAACCAGAAAAAGAAAAAAACAATAATCAATAAAACATAAATAGCATTAGGAAGCCTGGACTAAACTACTACTGTTCAATTAAAAGTGTACTGGAACTTAGAAAATTGCCACATTGTTTACATGACTAATTTTATTTTATTTTATTCTTCCAGTTGGCTTTAAATACCATTTTAAATCAGTTGTAATTTAAGTGTATATTTTGTTTCCATCATCATACATTTTTTTCTTATTATTTTTTCTGTTTCTGGTTCTTTTTTTTCCACTTTATTCAAAATGATGTGTAATAACAATACTAATTATACAATAATATTTTTATAGTTTTTAGGGTTCTTGTACACAGACCTGAAGATTTCTGGAAGGATGAAAGCGATCTTTGTTAACAATAGGCTATGAAAATAGAATATGATTTTTACAATATATTTTTTACATGCAAAGTGTATATGTATATATTTATATATATATTTTTTGATTGGCAAATGGACTAAGGTTGATATATTTCCAGCCATGTAGTGTATTGCTTTGGATAAAATCATAGACTTAATAATCTACTTAATAATCTGGTTAAATAAGAGATACCACAGCATTATAAATGTTGCTTAAAGTAGATAAGGGTTATATTATTATGACAGCTACTAAGTAGGGCAGGACCAGCTCAAATGTCACATTGATGGGGGAAAGGATGTGAATTTAAGATGTGTACCAATAACACTTTGTTTTACAGCACAATAAACCACTCCCGTGCCTGATAAAAAGTATATATATATATATATATATATATATATATATATATATATATATATATATACACACACATATATATATATATATATATATATCTATATATATATATTTAGAAGGCTTGTGAGGAAACTATTACTTTATTTTTGTTTTACTTGGATCATTTGTCTATGTAATTAATAAAGGATTTTCAACTGGAAACAGACTGCCTGCTTTGCTTGGATTACTTTCGAATACTTAATAATTCTCTACAATTATATATATATATATATATATATATATATATATATATATATATGTATATATTTTTTTACTTAAGACAAGTTTAAGTTTGCTACTTCTACTACTATTGTCTGATCTTATTAATATTAAGTGATTAACTAGAGATATATGGACTAAAAATCTTCCACACAGAGAAGTTTCTTACACTGTTTTTCTTTACAAGGCCTGCTGATGTCATTCACCTTAGAAGTACCTTTGGACATGCTTTAGCTCTATCATCTCTGTGGCACATGTGATAATGTTGTTGCACTATAATACAAATAACTATATAGGTAGGGGTTCTAATCTCAGCAGTAGCAACTGTTTGCATGTGTATGAGACCCACATCCCCTTTGTGTGTTGGTTACACCATTGTGAGTCCTGTTCCACCCTGGTGTCCCCCCATTGCATTACTTTACAGGGCCTGATAATGTCATCAACCTTAGATCCACTGTTGGACACTTTCTAGGCATGAAAGCTCCATGGAGAATGCAATAAATAGGTAGCACTATAGTACATGCAAGTAGGTAGGTAGGGGGTTGAATCTCAATACAGCCAGCTAAGGTACTGTATGTGTGTGTGTGTTTCTGTGTGAAGCATATTTCCTGTAGCTGTTTTGTGTTGGTTATAGAATTTTAAGGAGTGTTGACCCCCCTCCCCATGTCATTACTTTAAAAGGCCTGTGGCTGTCATCCACCTTACATGCACCATGTCAAACTCTGCAGGCCATACCACTCATCTGTACAGATGTATGTAGAATGTCCAGATGTTTGCAACATATATGTGGTCCATGTCTCCTAACAATGGGTGTTATGACAAATCATTGGCAAATACATGACAGTTGCCATAGCTACACACATGCCAGCTTCAGAAGTCACATCTGTCTGAAACATCATGGTGATGCAAAGTCTGTTACCCTATCACTTGTCCAGGTTTGTAAAAGCAATATGTGAGAACAGTCACTATGTTGGGTGGTTTATCCCACCAGCCATGAAGGCATTCCTAAGATTAATTGGTGTAGGAGGTTGTGACTTATGTCCCTGACATATAATCTCTGTGGTGCATTCAATATGTATGTAGCACTATAGTACATACAAGTAGATAGGTAGTGGTTGTAATCTGATCATTGCCAACTGAGTGAGTGTATGTGTTTCTGTGGCTGTTGTGCCTGTGTTTATGCGATGGTTAGACCATTTTGTGTGCCTGTTCCACCCTGTTAACTCCCCATTGCCAACATACTCATGGACCCTACAGATGTCATCCACCTTACACAGTTACACATTTCCTAACACAAAGGCACTGTGGTGCATGCAATAGTCATGTCAGTGTGTATTCTACATAACTATATAGGTAGGTCTTCTAATTGGAAAAGTGTCAACTCTGTGTGCATGTGTGTTGCAATGCATGTCCCCATGCAGCAGTGTGTGTGTGTGTGTGTGTGTGTGTGTGTGTGTGTGTGTGTGTGTGTGTGTGTGTGTGTGTGTGTGTGTCTTAGATGGCTGCACCATGTAAAGGGCCTGTGAACCTTCCATTGGCAATCATAACAGTCCCTGCAATTGTCACCCACTTGAATAGTAGCGGCAGACATTGAAATACTTTAGTAGCTCTGTGGTGCTTGTGTTATGTATATAGTAGTATCGTTTGAAAAACTAGGCAGGTAGAGGTTCTACTATCAGCAAGGGTAGGTCATGAGTGTGTGAGTGTGTGTGTGTGTGTGTGTGTGTGTGTGTGTGTGTGTGTGTGTATGTGTGCGTGTGTGTGTGTGTTTGTGTGTGTGTGTTTAGGTACATCCTCTTGCAGCAGTCTAACTGTGTTATGGACACCAGCATACCTCTGAACCCCTCACAGAAAGACATTTGGTGAAAGCTGTATGGAAAAGTGGGGCAAAGACCAAACATTGAGCACAACCTTCACATATTGCTTTGACATGCATAGAAAGTAGATACCAGAACAGGTTGTGCATTTTAATGCACTTTCCCAATGGTATGTGTTTTTACATGGCAATATCCGTCATTCATCTGTAATGTTAGTGTATCATGATTATTTAATTTATTTATTTTATTTTACATTTGTTGACCAAGATAATCCAACTGGATACATGTCCATTTTCAGTGGAGGCCCGGGGAGAAAAGTTCCAAAGTTAGTTACACAGGCAAACTTAACATAGTACAAATTAAACACCATTTACAGACTCTGAAAGTTATACAATCTCACAAATTTAAACAGTTTGCCAGAAAAACACAATGTTCTGACAAATGGAGGTCAAATTTGTGTCAAACATCTGGACAATCTGCAGACATGTATAGAGATCACAGGTATGGCCACTATCTGTTCCACCCTGCAGGTTGCAGTCCATGTTTGCCAAGGTGTGATCTGTGATAACAAATGAAACAATAAAGAGGTCCTGAGAGTGTAGGACAACAAACATTTCATACAGTTGTCTACTAATTGCATAGAACAGTTATTGCACATCAGAAGTACTGTAATGTTATGACAAATAGCGTAAGCTAAGGTAATGTCACACAAATAAGGTGTCATAGTAGCAATGCAAAGGAAGTCCTGTGTGTTGCAATTGCAATGGATATGGTATGTCCTGCCAACTGTCACGTTACTACAAGACTTGGCCCACAGTCCGCATTTGATAAGGTGGCAACCAGAATGTGTGTGCAATATGTAGACATGTGAAGGCCTGTAACTACCTGCTGCCCCCAATTACCCACATGTATATAGGCATGAATGCAAACTGCCACCACCCACATACGTAGGTACAGCCTAAGGCTGTGGCAAGTAAGTATTGTGCAGTCTGTCATTGAGCCACAAACTGCTGTAAACATACTGCAATAGGCCATACAGTGGGTATGGAATGGTGTCAAGGTCCTGGCCTCAAGCTGAATGCAGACAATAGTGTCAGCATGCCATATGGCAAGGACATGTCCACAGTATTTCCCACATTAGCACCAACCCCATAAAAACACAGATTGCTATGACAGACCTGGGTACTCAGGATGGCAACAATGTTACATTCAGGCAACAAGTAGTGGCAGTGGGCAGGAATTGCTAATATGTGGTTCACCAGATAGGT
Organism: Protopterus annectens; assembly: GCF_019279795.1. Taxonomy (NCBI): domain Eukaryota; kingdom Metazoa; phylum Chordata; order Ceratodontiformes; family Protopteridae; genus Protopterus; species Protopterus annectens. The sequence continues at coordinate 402,042,841 of NC_056731.1, forward strand.
AAAGGGACCCCATCCAGACAAAATGTGGACATTACCTCTGAATAGTCCTCAGTCAGTACAACATCACAATAAACAAAACATGCTGGAGATAGGTTCTTGACCCAGAGACTCCACAGACTCTGGAATAGACTGCCCATACATGTCAAGCAGAGCACCTCTTTGGACCTCTTCAAAAGGTACCTTGATGTTTGGATGGGAGAAAGGAAATTCACCCCGGGGATCACGTAAGTCACCCTGCTAGACAGGGGTCCAGGGAAGTAAATAGTGTGGGAAGAAATAGCCAGGGAATTGTTATGGCTAGGCTTGTATAGGCCCTAGGGCCGATAGCCTAGTACCAAACTATGAACTATGAACCTATGAACATTACATTAGCAGCATGGCTGGTCTCCTATGCACCTATGCAGACATCTGCAGAAACTGTAAAGTCTATATTAATACCCACAAAGGTCAGCCATAGCCCTCAACACCTATTCCACCCAGACAGTCTGCAATCAGTACTGCCCCACTGGTCACCAGTCAGGTTGTCCACAGGTGTCTGTGGCATGCTTAGATGGCATTGTTGTGCTCAGCCCTTCAAGAGCTGCCCCATGTATGAGTGTATAACTGCATGCATTCTCGGCATGAGACGCCTGACTCGCATATGAGATAGTAGAAACACATGCTGGAGAGTCAGGTTTGGCTCCCAGAGGCTGCTCTGTTTCAGGACTATACTCCCCAAGCATGTCAAACACAGTACCATGCATACCCTCATCAACTGCATCTAGGCTGAGTGGATGGGAAAAAAAATCTGTCCCTGTGGTTCGACCTATGTCCAGTAATGGCAGGGGCATCAGGTACAGCTTGATGATACTGTTGGGGATAAAGTAATGGCTAAGCTTGTGAGGGACTCAGGGCCAGTACTCAACCTCCTCTGTATCTATGAACCTGTGGTCCTACAAAACATCCAGGTGACATGTATGAAAGCTAGCTTGCTGTGTCAAGGGGTATGCATGCAAGCTTACACTATATGCCCCATTGTCCCTCACACATTCTTGCGTGCATATACACCTAGGTAAACATGTACATATACAGCTGTACCTTGTCGATGAAAAGGCCACTGTATTTCCACTCTGCCATACTCAGTTTCGGTAATGTCATCAGCTCCCCAGGCTGTACACACACAGACACCTGGAATGGAAATAGAATAAGGTATGTGAGACAACAGTCAGTCAGCAGTACTAACAGCAATAATTCATCATGGCAGAAAGGTGCACACACTTTGAAGTGTACCCATGACAATTGACAGCAGACAGCACCTTACAAGGCATAATATTATTACACTACAGACTGGCATAAATTCACCTTGTGCATCAGACACATATTAGCATGTCCCTGCATCGATGGTACGGATAACAGGGATGTGGCACAGGTATCATCACAGGCACAGGGTGTGGTGTGGAGTTGCCAAAGGCATAGGCCTGGCCATACAGTTGACATAATGTGTGTGTCTCTGGATGGTTGGTGTTCAGCTAGGCCATGGAGAGGAGCTGTGTGTGTCTGGTGGTGACCTGCATCTGATAGTGATGTGTGAGTATGTATATGCACACAGTCAAGCCATGTGCTAGCTCTACACATGGATATGTTGGACAGCTGTAGACTGTTGGACCGTACATGACGGGTTGTACAGTTCACCATCTCCGGCCACAGACAAGGGAACTAGTTCTACCAGGAGTGTCAGTGTCACCACCAGGCCAAAGGCCAGATGTGGTACTACTTCCTGATGGTGACTGCTGTCTGCTGGATCCATGTCCCTCACAAGAACGGCCAGGACCATGGCCCATGGCCTGCTATGGTGTGATGTGGACAGCACACTCCCTTTGGTAGTACTGGTGGTACTGCCACTATGGAAAGTGTGAATGTGCATGGCCATGTGGACTCTCAGCTGATGTTGCTGATGACTTACATCCATGTGTCTGATGCCCTACTGCCACCATATGTTCATGCACAGACATTGCATGGTTGAGCACCAATAAATTTCTCACCCCACTGTCTGTTCACATCATCAAAATGACATACAGCATCACCAATGCCATGGAGCTCATCATGCATGGGATGTAGTGTTGCATCCATGACTCTGAGCATCTGTCTGGTGTACCATTCACAATGTGCCTGAGCCTCCATGAAGGACCGAAACATGCATCGGGTGGCACCTGCTGTGACACCTCTGACAGGGGCTGGATGGACATCAGTCCTCCTTTGAGCACCCCTGTCATTCTGCCTGTCCGGGACCTTGCCAGGTCTCTAGCTATGGTTAGTGTCTACACTCACAGATGCCATAGTCACCACACTAGCCTGCTGTATTTCACCACCCTCGGACTGTCCAATATCAGTGGCTGCAGCCTGCTAGGGACTGGGTATGTGGGGGCATACTGACCATGTGTGGGGACATTGTTGGTGGAAGTGTGATGTCAACTAATGGTACAGATTCAGCCCCCAATAACCCCACCTGTGCCTCACTATGACCACCATCATCATCAGAGTCTGATAAGATCAGGTTGTGAGGGGCAGATACCCCAAACTCCATGTTCACCTGTGAGGGGAAGACAACAGTGTCACCACTAGACACACACAGCTCCTCAAACAGATGCCCTACGCAGACCATTTAAAAAAACTCCAGCTTTACTCCGTCGCATATCGCCTACTCAGAGGTGATCTCTGCCTAACATACAAAGCTATGTCAAACCCAGAGCTGTTGGACATGCTCCACTTAAAGAAATCCCAATCCCTCCGAGCTACATGCTCTAGGGACCTAAACCTTGTCACCACAATAAACAGAACATGCTGTAGGGATAGATTCCTGTCCCAGAGACTTCCCATACTCTGGAATAAACTACCTATCTATATCAAACAAAGCTCCTCATTAGAACGCTACAAGAAAAATCTTGATGATTGGATGGGAAATAGGAAATTCACCATGGGGATCACCTCTGTGGCTCTGCTCGACAGTGGCACAGGAAAATAATTTTCTTGGGTGGCAAAAGCCAGGGTACATTTTTGGCTGGGCTTGTATAGGCCCCAGGGCCGATAGCCTAGTACCTACCTATGAACCTACCTATGAACCTATAACATATGTAAATTACTACCTGCACTGTAATGTTTGCTGATATACGTCCACACACACACACACACACACACACACACACACACACACACACACACACACACACACACACACACAGATGAGTTGGCACAAAGGCATTATACAGACCACACTTTCTGAATGATGACGTGCATGACACACATTCAGGCCACAACAGATATACAATGGACAGGCCCTCAACAACATGCAGTGCAGCTATGTCCAGTTAATGTTGCTACTACTATACACCTGTGAGATATGTGAGGAGTGGCAGTATGTGACAGACCTTCACCTAACACACAGTGCACCTGTATACACAATACTAATGTACCCCTGTATAGCACAGTGGCAACAGCTATACAAGAGTATGTGCCAATATGTTACAGCTCCTGCAAATAGGGTCCCATGATGACCAATGTAATGCACTGCAGTTAACTCCACCACACATGAACATGCACATGTTGCAATATAGCTAAGTGTAACAGTTGTGTACATGGAAAACTGGCTGCCCTCAACATGCCTACACTATTGGTGAGCCACAACAAGACAGTTCCACACTCACTGGCTTCAGGTTGCTGTTCCCCAGCTACACCTGAGGGACCTATGTAGTCGTGGGGGAGAGGTATTGTCAGCACACACACACATGTCCCATTGGTACAGGATAATATGTGCAATCATGAACATGTGCAGTACAAGCTGTGATACTACCCAAATTCCTGACATTCACAATAGGTGTGCACTTGTGTGCAAAACAAAACCCTACCCGCAAATGCAATTTGACTTGACATATGCATCCGGGTATGCAAAGGCTGCCACTATGAATGCTACAGTATTGACATGATGCCCACTGGGTCCTTACCTGCACACCTTTTGGCTATTGACTCTGTGCCACCCACCTCCATGACATATGTAATGATGCTTTCCTGGGAGGAGGTGGCTGCACCAAGGTTTGCGAGGAACTCCTCAGTGGCTGTGAGTGGTGCTTGAGTAGCAGGCCTTCCACCTGTGCCAGCATGGTCCCTGGCCACAGCTGTAGCCCTTTCCATGCATTATGTACCAGGTCTGTGGCACAGTGTCAGACCTGTTTGTAGGTCCTGTCCCAGTTTCCCACATTGTTGACTGTTGCTACCAGTTCCACCCACAGCGCAGTACATTCTTGCAGGTTTTGCAGGCTCCTTCCCAACAGTATCCTGTGATGGAGTCTGAGGTGAGGACACTGATGATTGCCGCAGTCTTGGCATCTGAGAAGGGCGGGTTGCGTCTGTGGTACATCCCACCTGAAAGACATGAACAGGGGAACACATCACAGGACTGCATACATTGGCCACCATTATGTACAGACCCTGCACATCCACTTTTGCTAGCATTATCCACCACTAACACCCACATCACACCCTGCCATCTGTCAGTACAGTATGTGTGTGGATATTGTCAACATACTGACATTACAGCATGCATTGCCCCCCGATCCTGATGTTTCATGTTCCCCCAAATGAAGACTATTAATGTGCATAATCCTCCATTCATCATACAGCACATGCAGCAGCTGGGGACATCACAGAGGTCCCCCACCAGGGAATACCAGGCCATCAAGCATCTACCATACACCTATAGGCTATAAGGCCAACCCTCTATGCAGTGTTACATATACTCCTCAGGAATGTCCTCACTGTGGCATGCAAGGCAGTCATGGACTCTACATTGCTGGGACTGCTGCATGGGTGTAAGTCATGCCCCATTGTGTTAACACAAACAGATACCCTCAACCTAGTGAGTGACCTGGACTGGCCTTGTTGGCAGCTCACATGTATGTCATACACAATCACCCTGCGGTGAAATGTCCACCCTGTCCACATCAGGCAGGGTAGCTATCTAAACCTTTGCAGGTGTAACCTGGTGAGATGGATGTTTAACAGCACATACACCCTTGGGATACCTGTTTGAAGGGGACATCAGCTGCTGCCTGGCATACACATGAGCTGATATGTGACCTAGCCATATGGCTGTTCAGAGCCCATAGCCTAGTAATGTGGGATGGTACCAGGACTACCAGAAATGGCCTGACTGCTGTGATAGACTGTGTTATTATGTGTCCACACACATCACTGCCATTGACTGCTGGGTATCCCCTACGGGCAATGCTAAAGTACCATGTCATTCAGCCTACATCTGACAAATAGGTGAGTGCTACTACAGGTGCATGTGGACATTCCAGGAACATCTGGAGTACACAATAATAGAGAGCAGTGCATATGTGGTGTAGGGTGACCTCTCATAGGTGTCTGACATCTGCAGTATCCAGATGTTTGCAGAATGGGTACATGTACCTGATAGATGTAGACCCCTCTGCCAGACAAATGTGTATTCCTGCACACCAGTTGGACAATATGTGATGGTTGTCCACAGAGTTTGGGGAATGTGTCTGTGACATGCCAGACCCATGTGACGCAGTCATGGTACATGAATATCTGGCACTGTATCCACTCCCTTATTTTGGATGATCAGTATGAATACTTTGCTGGTGAGCCAGAGCAGCATCCCACACTACTAGTACCTATAACCTGCTGTCTTGCTGCAGAGACACACCAAGTATGATAGCCATAGGTGTCAGGCAATCATATACAGTTGTGGAGTACACACTAACCTAGCCAGAATATGTCAGGAATGGTCAAGGAGACCTGGACAATCTGAAATAATCCTGTATAACTGTGGTAGACTGACAGGGGCTCAAGGATGGTACATGATGTGATATGCCAGCTGTATCCATCAGTAAGTACTGTCAGTGTGATGCCCCTGCATTGGCCCAGTAATCAAAGACCCTCAATCCTCACCACTACCACCAGTGAGGGATGTACATGATGGGAGGATGGCAAGTACACACACAGTAAAGTACAATTACCCTTCAGAGCACACAGAGATAACAGTTAGTCTGGGGCTGGTTTTTCCCTCTCTTATCAGATCCTCAATAAGACTCCCCACTGGCACAGCTATATGGTTAACATCTTAGCAGAGTGCCCAAGCCAAAACATCCATCATCCTGTCTGTCCAACCAGTGCTTTGTGTCACTGCCCAAGTAGCTGACACACACACTTTGAGATTTGATTTATGAATCACACACACACACACACACACACACACACACACACACACACACACACACACACACACACACACACACACACACACACTCCTGGGAAAGGCTGGCACAGATTTAGCAGCTATGGCCCCCTTTGCCCACACTTAAAGGTAGTTCCAACTGCCACAACCCAGCTCTTTATCAGCTACTGTAACGCCCTTACTAAAGTGTGACAAATCCTATTGTGTGATATGCCTATTAGCCAAATGGTAATTGTGACCAAGACCGAGCCTATTGGAGTGGACTATACAGTGTCACTGAATACATATGCAAGTACTCTAAGAGCTTACTTAGTTCTATACAGACCAAACACAATTACAAGGTTTACTTATATTTAATAATAACTAATAAAAAGAAACAAGACAATGTTCAATCAATACAGTAACTACAAAGTTCAGACTCAGAGGAAATAATTTCGGACAATATTGCAGGACAGTCTAAAATAATAAATAATTACAGCAAACATCTACTGTTATAGGTTCATAGGTTCATAGGATGATACTAGGCTATTGACCTGGAGCCTTTATAGGCCTAGCCAAGACTGTTGACCATGTTCCTTCAAAGTGAGCACCTGTTTCACCTGTCCAGCAGAGACACAGGTGGGATCCCAGGGGTGTATGTTTTGTTTCCCATCCAGTAGTCCAGGTTCCTCTTAAAGACGGCTAGAGAGGTACTCTGCATAACATGGAGAGGGACTCTATTCTAAAGATGGCTAAGTCTTTGGGACACAAATCTATCCCGCAAATAAGTTCTGTTCATGTCACAGACCAGGTTAAGGTCTTGCATGTGGGTTGCGTGAGTTTACTTTGTCTTATGGATATGCAGCAACTCCATCAAGGCTGGATCAGACATGGCCTTGTATGCCAGACACAGGTCACCTCTGAGCAGTCAGTATGAGACTGAGTAGAGGGACAAGGCTATTAGCCTATCTGTAGAGGATAGGTGTTGGAGATCCTGGATTTTCCTGGTCAGGAACCTCTGTGGTCTCTCCAACTGCTGCATGTGCATGGCAAGGTACATGCCAACGGCGGCATTGTACACAATAATGGGTCTGATAAGGAAGGAGTACAGGGATGTTATGACCTCCTTGTTCCTGGATGACATACCTTGATTTAGGAGGTGGGCCATGTAGACAGCCTTCTGTACAACAGAGCTAACGTAGCTGTCAAAAGTCAAGTTGCTATCAACCTGGGTACCCATGTCCCTCGTGACTGATTGCATGCTTAGTATGTTGTTATTAATGTCATAAGTGTTGGGGATGACAATTTCCCCAAAGGGGATAATGATGCATTTCTTAGCATTCATTTTGAGGCCATGCTTCTGGCACCAGTCATTAGTCTGGATAAGGCTCTCTTGAAGGATGCTCACATCACTAGGGGAATTTAAGACAGCACCCAGCTTGCACTCACATGCAAACTTGGTCAGCCACAGACCACTGGTTGTGGCTTGCACCTCAGACAAGTATATGCCAAATAGTAGAGCCCCCCAAGACTGATCCTTGGGGTACACCACTCATTATGGGTCTACTACTAGGGGTGGCTTCTCCTACTTTGACTGAGTGGGTTCTATCAGTGAGCCAGTTAGTTACCCATCTGGTAACATATGGCTGATACCTAGCTGGGAGGGTTTATGTATTATGCCAGAGTGTGAAATTGTGCCAAATGCTTTGGCTAGGTCAAGGTAGGCACTGTGCACCGTCTTCTCCTTGTCCATGGCTTTGGTGACTGTTTTGAAGAAGTCAACCATGTTTAACAGCCATGATCTCCCTTTGACAAAACCATACTGTGTGGGGTGCAGCATTTGGAGGTTGCCAATGTCCTTGTTTATAAGGTCCATGATAATGCATTCCATGGCCTGCAGATCAGGCTAGTTAGGCTGATGGGCCTATAATTGCCTGTGTCAGTGGATGCTCCATGTTTGTGTAGAAGGATGACAGTGGCTGTCCTCCATGCAGCTGGGATGAAGCTGGCGCTCAGGCTGTGGTTGTAAAGGGTGTCTAATGGAGCTGAGAGCTCAAGCCTGAGTTCATGTAGGATACAGGCAGTAATGTTATCAGGTCCCATGGCGACTTTATTTTTTGCCTTTGAAAGGGCATTAAAGACCTGCTCCATGGTGATGAGGGGAAGTGGGCAGTTGCTGGGGATGTCTTGGTGTATTGATGGGGGGGGGTGAAATTTTCACTGAACCTGTCTGCCAGCAGGTTGGTATATTTATGGCGTTTGTGTATGTGGTGTTATTGACCACAAATTTAGACCAGATTTGGGTGTTGCCTTTGAGATTGTGGATATATGTGAAGAAGACCTTGTGATTGTCCTTGGTGGATGTGGCCAATTTGTACTTAAAGTTAGTCTTAGAGGATTTCACCAGTGACCTTATTTGCTTGTTCAAACAAAGGAGAGATTGCTTCAAACTTGGCACCTGCTTCTTCTTGGCCATAGACAGCAATGTCCTCCTTCTATTATAGACTTTGTTTATTACTGATATCCACCAGACAGATTTACTCTTCCTTGAGGAAGATGATTTGGTCCTGTCAGGTATTGCTGAGTCAGGTATATATCATAACATCGAAGTAGTAAAACGTTGAATGTTATAATATCGAAACCAAAACAAAGAACGCTGAAAATAGCGAAGCTGCAGAATATCGAATTCTTTCCTAGGGAAAGAATTTGGTGGGCTGTTTCTGCTGCCTTGCTTTTTTCTCCACTGTGGTGCAAAGGTTACGGACCAGGTTAAGGTAAGTGTGCGAATGGACCGGGTTAAGATGAGTGTGGGAATGGGATAGTTAGAGACCTTAGGGTTAGGGAGCAGGTAAGGTGAGTGTGTGATAGTTAGGGGCCTTAGGGTTAGGGAGCGGGTATTGTGAGTGTGGAATAGTTAGGGACCTTAGGGTTATGGAGCGGGTAAGGTGAGTGTGTGATAGTTACAGACCTTAGGGTTAGGGTTTGGGTTAAGGTAAGTGGATAGATAGTAGTGTATGTATGGTTTACTATAGGGTTGGAAGTTGGATTTTAAGTGTATATGTGTGGATTACTTTTTTTGGTGTGCTTGTGTTGTGTGTGTGTTTCTCAGAACAGCAAATATTTTCCTGGGAAAAAATTCACTGTTGTGAGCTTTTGATTATATCACATTTCGACATTCCAAGTTCGAGCTTATGGTGTTCGATATTTTGGGATTTCAATTATGTGATATAAACCCACTGAGTCCATACAGCTATGTAAGTGCTCATATATTTTCCTGGTGTGGGCTTGGACATTAGTGCTATTTCCAGCTGAAGGGATGGTGACTGTGCAGCTCCTTATACCTGCTGTGAGGAGATTGTAATCAGCTTCAGACATGTTTTCTCATGTGACACTGACAAGGGGGGTGCCAGGGGAGATGGTGACTTCAAAAGTGATTGCTTTATGGTCGGCTCTTACCAAGGAGGATGACACTGTAGGAGTGCTGCAGTGACTACTCATGTTGGTTAGACCAGGTACAGGATATTTTCACCTCACAGAGAGATGTTGACCGGCTGATCCAATGCATTGCCATTGACGAAGTCATGGAAACTCTGGCCATTCATGTTTGGGCTAGAATAGGTCTTGCAATCTATGGTTGGGTAGTTAAGGTCATCCATGATCAGGGCAGAGGGTTGAATTTTGATGGATTGAAGTAAGTCCAGATAGGTGGAGTGGGTGTCCTGAGTCTAGTTTGGGGGTCTGTAGCTAGCTATGATTTGAATATGTGTTTTGACAACAATTAACTGCACTTGCAGTGCCTCCTGTACGTCATAATGTTTGACCAGCCTGGAGGTGTGTATGTCTTTGATAAATAGTGAAACCCTACCCCCTTTGGCTTTGTAGCTCTCCATTTGTTGTCTGAAAGTATGGTAGGATGAGTAACCTGGTAAGGTTGGGGTGCTCTTCAAAGCTTTGAACCAGGTTCCAGTGACTGCACAAATGTCAGCATCCTCTAGGGCAAGGAATGCTTGGAACAATTGCAGTTTCATGATAAACTCCTAGCATTTAGCTATCCTATTTAGGACTTTTAATTTAGTTTATATGAATTATTCATTTTGGTAATTTGTGGTCATGACTTTGGCACTATGGGGGAGGCAGGAGCCTTTGCCAGAAACCTAAAGCCCAGGGGAGACAAATGAAGGGCATCTGTAGCAAAGCATCATGGTCTGTCAATCATGTACTGGCTTTTGACTGAGACAGCAAGGATCCTAGGTTCATAATGTGATTGCATCTCTCACTTATTGTGTTCTTAAGTAGTAGTAGTAGAGGGTTGTCTGTGTACATAAGGCAGTTGCTACACTGTCTCACATTCTCCATCCATGGTTATCATAATCTGTGGAACAGAGGTCAGGGATAGTAGAGTGGTTACTATATGAGGAGAGTATCTATAGGTGTGAGTATGACTGTATAAAATCAATACAGTAGCTGCAGGGGAGGGCCTCAATCACACAGACGTGCTGGTAAGGGGAAAAAATGCAAATGAAATACCTCGCAAAGGGTTAAAACAGGACAGTGGTAGTGTACAACAGGTGAACAAGCACAAACCCACAGAGATGCTGGTTTTAAATACCAAAAAAAAAGGTAAAATAGAGACACTGGAACTGACTAACCAACCCTTGTCCCTGAGCTCTTAGCTCAACACCCTATGGCAGACCAGGTCTATATTATAAAGACAAAATACCTCTAAAGATGAATAACCTTGAACAGCCACAACAGCGATTTTTTTTCCCAGGGAAAAAATCGCTGGGCTGTTGTCGGGACTTTGCCAATTCCTCCACTGTAGTGCGATCTCAGAGTTGGTATAGTTAAGTGGGGGGGGGGTGTTTAGATTTGTTTTTTTGTTTTTTGGCCCAGTGATTTTCTTCCCTTGGAAAAAAAAATCACTGTTGTGGCCATTTGAGGTTTTGCAGCTTCGATTATTTGTGGTCGAAGTAAGATCGTTTGCTCTTTTGACATTTTGCCTTTATAATATAGACCCACCAGACCAGTTCCAAACAGTTCACTTACTTCCATTAAGTATAGTCAGGCCCTGGCCAACACAAGATGGCATAGCAGGAAACACAGGAATCACACAAACAGATCTAAATATAGCAAAACCTGTAACCAGACTATGCGAAAGATATTTCAACTCTGTTTAGGTCAATTTAACACAGGAGAACAAATGCACACTTAAATATAACAGTAGCAAACAAGAACAAACTGAGTTAAACAAATTAACCAATTAACCAATAAAAAAGTTCAAAACTGAGCCCTGTTCCAGTGGTCTTCAATCAGACATGTTCTAACTGCACACTCCTGCCGCTAGGGTGCTGGGTAACCCTCTCCAAAAAAGATGACCTGGATTAGTGCTCTCGTTATACAAACAAAGCTAGATTCAGCAGGTCTGAATCTAGTCTATGCTACAGCAAACAAAGTGTACCAATTTCAGAAAGAAATAGTGCAAATAAGCAGGCATAATAAGCCTTTAACCAGCAATTCCCAGCTCAGAAGGGCAGAATCTACCCTATCCTCCCACAACAGTGAAGACCACAAACCTTCTTAATGTAAAATAACTGGCCTGAAGCCCAAGTGATTAAACCAAAAGACTTAGAATATAGATACAATTTAATCACGCTATTAACAAGCAGTAATAACTACAGCAGAATAAGTGCAATTGAGTACTTTTAAGAACAGGCAGCAAAAGCAAAATAAATTAACAAAGTAAGAAGCAACACAAATACAGTAGAATTATTTTTTTACGTTAAGTGGGAAGGAATGAAACACAATGATTTAAGTTTGGGAAACCGGGAGGGGGCCTTCCCAAATGATCTCTCTCTGCTCAGTAGAATAAGGTGATGGAATTGGACAGGAGGAGTGTCCAAAATGAGACTTATAGTAAGAGTGAGCAACTCAAAAGCCACCAAATTTAAGAACACAACAAGGACTGGGCGAGTGGGAGGGGTAACTTTTAAAACTCCAACAAAACAGAAAAGTTAAAACAAAACCAATGTAATACTAGAATAAGATACAAAATAGAAGTGATCAAACCTTGGACAAAGGGCTTCAACATTAAATGCAGAGATGCCTGATACTCAGAGCACTGCTGACCACATAAACATCAGATAGATATACTATATTCCCATCTATATGTAAACAATTTTACATTTCCCTAGTTCCTTGATATTAGCAAGGCAAATGCAGATGACTGGATGTTGTCAGATACACAGACACATAAAACTTGCAAAGGTCTTTCTATGAGACAGGTCTGAAAGTAATAATCAACATTAATGCTGGCTTAGCTCAGATTAAATCTGTGTGTGTCACCTGCCTTCACTTCCTAGGCTAACAGCAACTAAAATACATTTTAACATCTCTGCATCAGAAGTGCATATTTCTCTGATGTTTGTGTAGAACTGGAAGTCATAACACAGTTAAACATTTGTACAATTTCAACCTAGTGATTATTTGTTTCAAAACAATACAAAAACCTCTAGCTGTAGATATTTATGTCTGCTTGCTGCACTGATACTGAGCTAACTCATTCGTAAAACAAGTTCAGCGTGTTTACTTAAAGTTTTGCAACTTATGTCTGTATGTTCGAGGCTTCCATCTTCTACTATTAATACATACATTTGCACAGGTAATACTTTATATACATTTCTGCTCTTTGCCAGTACAGTACACTGTGGTTACACTCTTGAAGCTCAGTCATACCTCTCAACCTCTTAGCACAAGAAATGTGAACAAAGTACGACAAAATGGGGGGACAAAGGGCCTTAACGAGGGAAAGATTTCAAATATTGCTCCTATAAACTTTGAAATTTGCTAGAGTAACAGGGTTTGTTTTGACATACATTTTCTGAAGGATTTGAAGTCCGCAACTCAAATGTATATAATTTAATGATATCATTCCTCATATCATCCCAGTGATTTGGCAGAAAAACACAAATGTTATGTGAAACAGGCCAAAACTATGAGGCAACAACCTGGACATTCTATGGAAATCTGTACAGTTGAGAGGTATGTATGTCCGGCCATTGTTAACAGACATTCAGATTCTGTAGCAGTGTACTATGTAGGTTCATAGTTCATAGGTGTGCACTAGGCTAATGGCCCTGGACCCTTTACAAGCCTAGCCCATATAAGTGCCCTGGCATCATGCTGCCCAATGCCAGGGCAGCAATTTGTGTTGGGGTGAGTAAGGCGACAGGCAAATGTGAGTGCCATAGATCCTTTTCTATCTGACTGTGCATGCTGCTACAATTGATGCTGGTCTATCAGCTGTGTATGCTTGTAGGGGCAGACTGAGACATTTCCATTAAAACCTCAACATTCCCCACCTAACCCTTTATGTTTGGCTGTTGTGTGGATGCCTTGCTCTAAGTCTTTGGGAGTAATGTTAGGTCTGTAGCAGGTAGTTGGACATACTGATGCATGTGTAGCAAGCCACAGCTGCTGCATTCTGGCCAGGAGTCAGACTAGGGAGTGTGAAGACATTGGGAGAGAGCAAGTTGTTACTGTCAGTGAGGGTGCGGTGTCAGCTGTTGTGTCACAGCATGGCCTGGTTGAGGGTACCCACAACAGTCCAGGTGAGGCATGTACCTGTGGTGTATATGTTACATAATAGTGCCATCCAGAGAGTGTTAGGCAGCATTTAGTACATATATTCATAATTGTGAAATGTGTTCCACCCTGCAGGGCTTTAACATGCTACTGTGGGTGGCAGTGACTGCAGTAGAAGCAACCAGTTTTGCTGGACATTGCAGGGCTCCATTATTCCTATGTTGTATTGACATGCATGTAGTTGTCATGCCACACACCAGGCTGTGGGCCATGACTGTAGGTTTCTAGATGTGACTGATGCTAGAACTGTAACAGAAGCGCTACCAAGTATTTGTAAGACATGCGCATGCATACAATGTGTGACACAGGATTAGCATGGACATGTGTGTTCTGATGGGTATGACGTGTGACACTGAGCTGTCTGTCATGCTTTTGTAACCCCAATTTGCACTGCCTTGCCAGTATGTGTGCACATAGAGTAGGTTTTATGAGGACCCTGCCATGAATAGGGGACACAACTATGGATATTCAGCAATGGTCTATGCAGTTATCAGCTCTACCACATATTGTAGGCCTCCTGTACATCCAGCTGCATTTATTTGTCTGTGTACTGATTCTGTGTCTGTGTCAGAGGCCCAAGTACACTGTGATTTGGGCCAGTATATATAAGAGTAGTGTGTGACTGGCAATTAGGATATGTTTGTAGAAACAGGTGTTGCACTACACAGGGCAGTTGGGTTACTGGTATGTTGCTCTGACTGTACCTCATATGGGTCTGGGTTCAAAACGTGTCACTGATGTATTTTTTTCACTAAACTTACATCCTTGTAGTGCATGATATGTTTACAAATGCATCAGTACTTCCCCAGTGCTGATTTGGTATAGTGTTGTCTTGCTGTAACTCTGGTTCAGAAGATCCTGTGCTCAAAGATGGCAGCTTTGTCTTTTTCCCCTAATGTTACATGACTGTAATGCATGATATATTCACAAAAGCATTGCAAATTTCCTCTGTTGATTTGTTGTAGTGATGCATTGTTCTGCCTCTAGTGCATAGTAACCTGGGTTTAAGACCTGCCAGTGATGAATGTTTTCCCTAATGTTACATGACTGTAATGCATGATATATTTACAAAAGTATTAGCGATTCTCACAGCAGATTTGGTGTAGTGGTACATTGCTCTGGCTCTAGTGCACAGGGTCCTAGGCCCAGGACTTGTCAGTGATGACTTTTTTTCCCTAATGTTAAATGACTGTGGTGCATGATATAGTTACAAAAGCATTGCTAATTCATGCAGCTGATTTGGTATAATGGTGTGCTGCGCTGACTCTCATGCACAGGGGCCTAGGTTCAAGACCTGCCAGTGATGGCTTTTTTTCCCTAATATTAAATGACTGTTATGCATGATATATTTACAAAAACATTAATAATTCTCACAGCAGATTCGATGTAGTGGTACATTGCACATCTCTCCTGAAGACTGACCAGGTGTTAGTTATCTCTTGAAGGGTTGCACATCTCTCCTGAAGACTGAACAGGTGTTAGCTCTTGAATGGGTGCACATCTCTCCTGAAAACAGAGCAGTCCCCCAGTGGCTGCACTTCTGTGTTGAAAGATAGCAGCAAATGTTGCTAAAGTCTTATTAGAATTTGCAAAAGCCTCAATCAGTTTCTCCATTTTTCTACCAGAACTTGTTGTTCACAGTTAATCTGTAAAATAACTGGGTTCTCCACAGAGCCTGTAACACTGAGACTAATTAGCAAGCTTCTCACTCAGCACAGAATCTTTTGTTAAACTAATACTCTGATACTCTGCAGACTATGTCTAGTGGGAAATATTATTCCGCCATTGCAGGTAGCTTTGGAAAAATCATAGAATATGGCAATACTGCAGTTTTGGCATGCTGGAAATCCTAATGTAGCAAACTGTTTGCCTGTTGCAATTAAATCACCAACTGCAGCTAGCTTTCTAATTTGAAGTTCATATTTACTTAGAGTAAAGTCTAACAGTAAAGAAAATGCAGTTTGCACTGATGCCAAATAAACTGTTTCGTACATAAATGTTTAAAATCTTCTGGTTTCACACAATTCAAGACACATCTAAAATAAATGAACAGTACTTACTGAGACTTCACAAAACAGAACTAGGCTCCAAAAGGCTACTCTGTATGCTGCTCCAATGCTAGGATAACCTGATGCCCCTTCCCCTGGCACTCCCTCACAGATAATAATACATCCAAGTGGCTTCTTCTTTAAATAAAATTATCTCCTTTTCTCATGTTTGTCTTCCTTCTCATGTATGATACTCCTACAGTATCCTAAAACCCTTTTCAGACCCCAGAGTTATAGATCTCCTTACTACCAGGGAACTGGGTCTTATGTATATCTATTTATAGCTGGCTTTTATTAAACTGTATGTGTTTGCCTATTTTTAAGCTGATATCATTAAAGGGACCAGTCAGCACTATGCTACAAATGCTAACTATGTATGCTACAACGTATATATTACAAAATAAATAGTGAGGTCTGAAAAATGATGCCACTATTAAAACTTTATTGTCTACCATTGTTCCTAAAGTTAAACAAAAGTGCATCTACCAAAGTCAAGATAACATATGCCATAGCTAATCTTAATGACATGTGTAATCACCCCAAGGATATAATTCTACACTTTTTTCCTCACTGATCTGATCCATTATTTAAAGTGTCTTGTCTTGTCACACTTCTGAAACATCTGTGTTTTACATAATTTTATTTATTGATATACTCCTGGTGTTAGAGATGTAAGTGATTTGAAAACAAAGCAAAGATTGTGACATGTTTTTTGATGTTTTAGTTTTGTCAACTCAGTTTTGTCTTAAGACCACACCCACAAAATGACTTCAACGTAGGCAATGGCAATGATTTACACAATCCAGAAAAGCATTCTGGGTAAGCAAATCCAGCAAAATTCTTTAGACGAATAGCTATTTATTTACATCACCATTTCAAAATTGAAGCATAACATTAATTAATTTTCAATGCGAGGTGCATTACCTGTTTGATACAGTTGACTTACCATGGAAAAATAGCTTATACACAAATGTAGATACTCATTGTGGGTTCAGTCTTTCATGATGTCATGTCAGGAGTTTTCAGCTTCAAGAAAACTTTCAAAGGCCATTGTGTATCAACACAATTCCAAAATAGCAAACTTTTTGCATTAAACCCTATAAAATTAGATGTGGTATATGGTAAGAATACTGTCATCACTAATTATTGGTTATTTACCTTTGTTATAGACAGAATGACACTACCTTTTAATATAATACTGCATGTTTTAACCTTCAAACAAGTCACCCAAAAAACCTTGAATGGCAAAACAATTTCTTACTAGAAAAATCATAAACCAGGGGAAACTTGAACTCTTCCCAAACAGTTCAGGAACTGTCATTATGTTTCTTATAATTACAACTGGTGGATCCAAGACTGCATTTGAGAATCTAATCCTTTGAGGGAAATTAATTACAAATGTCTCTTGACAGCAAGTGGAAGCTTGTTCTATAATTTTAGAAGGTGTTGCATAATTTATCTGTCACAATATCGATAGTTATTTATTTTTAGTATTAGGTTCTTAGATCTGGCATCAGTTCCATCAGTTCCGTATTCCAGACATAGACTTTCATATAAATCTGGATCAGATATTTTCTTATAGGCCAGGCAAAGGTTACCTCAAAGTAGAAATGAGGTGATTACTTTAGGCTATTTTTGCCAACGCTTATGATGTTTCATTTATTTTCATTTGGAGACTTTCCCCTGGACTTCCAGCTTCTTTAGTGCCATAGACCAACTTTTCCCAGGCTGTAAATGCTTGAATCCAAACAATGAGGGTTTAGCCAAATTATCCTATCTTGTCAATAGGATTTCCAAAAAAATGTATTTCTCCAAACCTCCTTGAGACACTGAGACTAGAAATCTGCTTTGTTCATCCCATTAAGCTTCTTAAATTCTGAGAACAGCTACTGTCTATTGATATTTATTGTTCACTGTTTAGCTCAGAAAAAAAAAATCACTTTTCAGTCAACTGTACACATTCTTCTACAAGCCACCTCAGCTCATACATAACTATAACAGTACTTCCCAGACTTTGTAAATGTTACGAACTGGGTTTCTTAGAAAATAAGTCGGACAATTCTGAATTATGTGTCTGAAAATGATTGACTTCATGACCTTTTGAATTAGAACTTATGAGGCAACCTAACAGAGTGTATGGAGTGCTCACAGATTAGGTTGTACTATGTTATGAATTAATTGCAAGTACTGATACATGAACATAAACTCAGTAACATTGCTATGCTGGTAAATACCCTGTTACCATATAGGTATTTATTCAAACAATAAAAAGTGGATCCCATGACAGTAAAATGGATTACCTTCTACTATACTAGACTTGCAACATAAAGTAGTTTGGGTGAGCTAAATTGATTTGCCTTTCTTTGGTAATATTTTGTGAAATTAACTTTGGTATGAGAAACAATTACTGACAAAACCAGGAGTGCATTATCACCACAGATAAGTAAGCAAGTGGGTGAGTTGGTTAAGTGTTGCTAAGGAATAAATCTGTTTTTCAAAATGTAGACAATGCTCTTAAGAAGCAAGAATTTGTAAAAGTTGCAGAAAAAGGAATGGAGATCTTTTAAGGAAATGTGGCTGCACAAATAATGGACAACTGACCATAGAATAAAGTAAGTAAGATACCCTGAAATGGTTTTACAACTCTGCAAATAAAGGTCAGAGCTCTGAATGGGACTGCAGAACTGTAAGCAAGGAAACTCAGTAATAAAGTTAGAAGAGAAGACTTCTGAAAAGGAAAAAAACTGGCATGGGGTTTTAAAAAGATTTTAGCTGACTTTGCCTAACCAAAAGTGATGTCAAAATAAAACAAAAGTAATTTACTTATTTGAACAAATGAATGTCTAAACTTGTGAAACATATGCTTTTAAAACTGCCTTTCTTAGATTATACTGTTAGCCTGACTGCACCCAACATTACCCAGCTGGCTTACTACTCACCCACTACTTCTCAAAATTCTATGAAATAGGAAAAAGAATGTGTCATCCTCACTACTTTCTTTTTCTTTTAAATGTCTCCTAAACCACAGAGATATGACCTCTATACTATGATTAAAAGGCACAGAATACTGGACATTCCTGTACAATTCAATTTCTGACTTTGTTCCAACTGGTGGGGCATCCTTGAGAAAAAAAATAATTTTGAGCCTAAGATAGAAAGTCTTCTACATCTCTTGAAATCTTATTCCAAAACTCATCTCCTCAAAAACTTTGTGAAGGAAGTATTATTTGATATAGTCAGAGGTTTTTATTTATATCAAATACTGCTCCTAAGCACATGTATGCTTATACTTTCTTGAAGTAATCACTATTTGTCCACAGACTGCATGATCTTCACAAATCTAGTCTGTTCTTCAGGATTAAGAAAGCAGCACTTAGCTTCTCCAATGGCATAGAGAGATAAAGCCTGGACTATGGCCAACTTGACCAAAGTTTGGTTGGATGCTCAGGTGACTGATGGAGAGAGAGGATGAGATGGATGTGTATTACTATCACTGGTGGGAGGGCAGTTCTGTGGGTGTCTCTTGTAATGGTACCTAGTGAAGGCTGGAGATGTCGCAAATGGAATAGGGAGGTAGACATGGTCGACCTACTCAATAAAATGAAAGAAGAACCAAATGGTACAAACAAGAAGAACCAAAGGGTGCAAACAGCAAAATAAAACAAAACCCTTTGAAACATGGCTGGAAAGCAATGAGAGCTCAAGTCATTAAAAAACATTGTAAACCACTGGAAAACCACTGGAATATTTTAAGCATTTTCAATCTTTACTTTCAGACCTTAATCAGAAACCTTTCATATACCCATACACACAAAGAAGCACATAACTGAACAAACAAAATCCAAAGTAATAATCATGCAAAAACCTTGCAGTCATTCCTCCCAACAAACATCAGCAGTGGATACAAAAATGTAGTTGTGTAATGTTTAAGGAAGAAAACAGCAGTGTAGATTGTATATGACCAGAACCATTCAGTTTTTATCTGTTTCAGTTGGTTATTTGCATCAGAAAGTACTGAATGTGAGGAGATTGTTAAAAATCTTGAGCAATGTAATTGAAAGAGACAAGAACTCTGAATGATGTATATTAATAATGATGTAAATATAGGAGGAAAGTAATAAAGGCATACAATGGAGGAAAGATGTCAGGTTATTTTAAAAGATTTAATACTTCATAAGATCATTAAGCAAAATAGAAAATAAGTTCATCTTCTTGTGATTATTGTGTGTTTACATTTTCGGTGTTTAATGTCTGTTAGAAAAGCCAAGATTTATCCCAAGGTTTAAGATTACATAGCTTACATATATATGTAACACCTTCTTAATCATCTCTCCTTTACAATATCCTTCTACATTTCTTCTTATTTCTCAAATATGTGATAAGGGGATCCTTCACAGGTTCAGCTTACCTAAACTAAATGACTGATTGTATGCCTTACATTAATACTAACTTAATGCCTGCCTCAGAGAATTCCATACTGTGTTGAGTTATTCCTATACCTGGCTGGTTATTGTCTCAATAGTAAAGAACTGCTCAAAGCGCTCATTGAGACAAAAGGTAAGGAGAATCAAATGTCTTTGTTCAACAACAGCAGTGATCACACTGGTGACAGATAAAGTAATGTGACACTAAAGTCACAAAATAACCTGCAGCTGTTATCTTTCAGATGCAGGGGTACTTGAAATGTGTGTAAACTGATGCTATTTTCTAAGGTTTATATACTTAGAAACCACAATGTCAGTATAATGACAACAGTTACATAAGCCAAATTTGAAAGAGTACTACTAAAAACTATAATTACATTTGAAGGGTATTCATATACTGTTAGTCCAACAACTATTTCTATTGGCAATATTTTTATTGGGATGTCATAAAACCAGTCGTACTCTTACTAATTTTAACAGTAAGTAATTTATGTCATTTGTTGAGCTGTGCTACACAAATTAAGAAATCCATAAAACAACTTTCTCATTCACAAATAGAAGAGAAAAAATAGAAAAGTGGGCTGTGATAGAAAAATGAGGTACTACATTTGTTCCTGTTACAAATGAATGGCTACTAGCCCATTAACTCAACCTAGAATCTTTTAAGGCTTAACATTAGCCATTTAAGTCCAAGATAAAAACAAACAATATAAAGAATCTCCATTATGAATTATATGTACATAAAGACTACACTGGTTCTCAGACAGGGGAAGCAGCAGCAAAATGAAAATTCATGAAGAACATTTTGAAAGGTATTTTAGTCAGCAGTTTTGGAAAGCATTTACAAAAGTTAAGAGAGATTATGGTGCAGATTCAGTAAACCTTACACTGACCTTTAAAAATGTGTGCATGTCGTGGCATGATGCTCACACAATACTGCACCATTTTGTATTCAGTAAGTGGCTCTACATGCCATGTAAAGCCGTGCAAACACAGTAAACATCATGGCATGCTAATTATAGCATAAGCAGCTGAAGTGTATGCTAATCAACCAATCCAAGATGGAGGAGCTATTCAACAAGCTATAAAGTAAGAGTGTAGACTCACTGCTGGTTTTCCCCTGCAAATTCCAAAATGTATTCAAGTGTATGTGCAGCAGGCCCATGTCTTTGCTGTTGCTGCTGCTAACAGGCCATGGCCAAGAAGGAGAAGGGCTTTTAGACCCTATTTTACTCTTCGTAATCTGCATAAGATGGAAATTGTACAATGCTACAAGGTGGATAGAGACACACTACAGGAACTCTGCAACTTCTGTCATCCTCAACTGAGAGCAAGGACAAACTGAAGGGAACCAATCCCAGTGGAGACTAAGGTATGTGTAGTACTGAGAATTTTAGCTACAGGAACCTTCCAGAGATGAGCAGGGGACATGCTGGGAGTGTCACAGACATCAGCATTCAGGATCCTCCATCAGTTCCTGAATGCTATTCTGCAACATGCCAGTGAGTGCATATATTTTCCATGTACAGCTGAGAACAGAGATAGAACTATGCAGGAGTTCTACCCTGTAGCGCACTATCCTGAAGTCCTGGGTGCCACAGACTGCACACATGTAGAAATCAAATCACTACCCAGGGAGCAGGGAATGGTATACATAAATAGAAAGGGCTACCACTCTATTAACTGCTAGGTCATATGTAATGCTAAAGGAATCATCCTGAATGTGTGTGCTGGCAACCCAGGTAGCTGCCATGACTCACATATGTGCCACAACTACCAACTGTATGAAATGTTTACTAGAGAGGGTGTCTCACTGGGAAATTTACTGGGGGATGCAGGTTATGCAATGGAATCATGGCTGATGACACCCATCACAAATGAATTCATAACAAATGAAGAATGCTATAATGAGACATACACTCAAACAAGAAATATCATAGAGCATGTGCTTGGGCTGCTGAAGTCACGGTTCCAGTTCCTAGATGCATCTGGGGGATCCCTGCAGTACAAACCACATATATGTGCTGAAATGTTCACTGTCTGTGCCATGCTCCATAACATTACCCTGAGAAAACAGCTTCAGCAGGAATTGCAAAGAGAAGGGCCACACATCACACCACCACTGGCAAGGTCACACAGCCATATGCTGGTAAGAAGTCAGAGGGGGAACCAGCAGCCGCTGTGGGTGTAGGCAGATGTAGACATGTACAATATGGCCTTACACTGGCCAGTGGCTAGCACACATGCTCACAACCTAAAGGGCTAAAACCTTCACCCTACGCACATGTATTCAGTAGTACTGATGCCAGGCAACTTTCACAACCTTTAATTACCCATGTAATGACTGTGTACTTAGTCAGCCCTGGACTAAAACTCTTCTAACTGCTGGATTTCCAAGGTAAGTGTTGAACCTGGAATAGAAAAATGAATGTCTAGGAACACAAATGAATGGCATATCCTTGCATACTGTTACCTGGTAATGTAAGTAAGTATAACATGGGTGATTTTTACAGTAATTACATCAAGATGTGACAGTACTGACTTATGTGAATACATGTATCCTCTATCAATTAATAGGTCTTATGTCTAAAATGTACAGATTTTCACTGAATGCCCACATTTTGGCCTCATATGTTTGTAATGGCAAATCATTAAAGAGTGAAGTTAGAAAATAATTATACACATCAGTTTTCAACCTCATATCCCTCAGAACAAACATAAAAATAGTCATGCAAAATATGTTATTCCATCAACTGTCTCCATTTGTAAGACCACAATATTTAAAAACCCTCCCCATTATTGGGCCTTTGTCACACTTTTATTTATGGCTTGGTCCAGCTTTGTTGGTCTAAGAGTTTGTAAGGGATGTACACATTACAACAACCTGTAAGAAAGCATTACAAGTTGCAAAACAGCATCACAAAAACAAATATACTAAGCACTAAGTTAGCTATGCACCCTGAGCATCAGACAAAAGACTTATGTATCCCTGAATCCAAAAGATAGAAAACAAGGAATGGTACAGTCATCATCATTTACACAGGGTGTTGTGTTGGGGGGGGGGGCAGGAGGCCTAGTATGACACAAAAGGTAATGAGTGCATGTGAATAAGAAATTGAAACAGGCAGACATTTGGATAAAGTATAAAATGGCCACTGAGGCAGTATGAGCTTTAAGCCTCATGACTCACCCATGGAACTGTTATGTGAGTGTGCCTGTATGGACACTCCAGGTGAAATTGGTGTGTGCCGGTCTGCAAGAACACAGCACTGCACTAGCTCTACATCTTGATACATCGGACAGGTGTTAGCTGTGCATGGTAGAGGTGACAGTTCATCGTCATTGTCCCCAACCACATAAACTGGCTCTTCCAGGAGTTGTGCTGGCACATCCATGCCCATGGTCAGATGTACAGCTGCTACCTGAATGTGACTGATGTTTGCTAGATGAGCTCCCCTCATGAGTATGCCCAGGAGCATGACCCCATGGTGTGCCACGTCTGGGTGTGGACATCTCAACCACTGATGGAGCAGTGGAAATAGTGCCACTACAGGACTCTGGTCAGGCACAGTCATGTCAGCTAACATCAGATGATGTGACTGAGCTACGTCCATGTAAATGCTGTCGACCTCCCAGCAGACATTCCATCACAGACACTGCCCATTCCAATGTGTCATTCATCCAATCCATTAAATTGGCAACACAGAGAAGGCAATCGCACATGTCAGCCTGTGCCACATCTATAATTGTAAGCAGTTCCTTGGAGGTCCTATGGGAATGTGCCTGTGCCTCCAAGATGACCTTAATCATATGTCGAGTGTCACAGAAAGACATACCTGGATCAGGTGGAGGATGGACAGCAGGCCTCCTCTGAGAAGCCTTAACAACCCTCTGTGTGGCACCTCACTCACACTTTGGCTATGGCCAGAGTCAGGAGGCACTGAAGCCACAGTAACTACACTACCGTGATCAAGTGTCTCACCCTCCACCTGTCCAATATCTAAGGGCTCACTGGAATGGGTTTGCATAGGCCTGATGGCTGTGTCCAATGGAATTCCAGGAGATGGCTGAATGTCAACCTCAGTGTCAGATTCAACCTCTGCATCCCCTGACTGTGCCTGTGTTTGGTCACCATCATCATCAGAGTTTAACAATACTCTGACATCCAGTGGTAAAAGTCTTACATTTCCACTGTCTGGATCACCTGTGATAATAAGCAACAAACACAGGAAAGAAATTAATAGCCACACTACTACAGTTCAATATATGCTAACAAATTAATACTGATTCTACTATCACAGATTGTACAAAAATACACACAAACTACTGACACCCACCTCACACATACAAATACATTAATATTTCTGTGAAATGCTCATCAGTATTGAAATAAAAATGTTTGGCTTACTATGTGCAAATGACTCCACTCTTGCTAGGCAGGATGATCCTGGAAGAAGTTAAGAAAAATGTAAGGACACCATCATTACAATAACAATAACACAGGGGGAAAATTTTTGACCTTTATATGTCCATTAATCAAACATTTATTTGAATCTTAGATGACACGTCCATCCCAAGCCCATATGTAATGAACCAGAATGTGTTGTTAACTATAAATCTATAACTAGTCCCTCCAAAAAAAATAATTTATGAAATCAACTTAAGTATTGCTTTCAATATTTTACTGTACAAAAAATATTTAAAAATTAACATAGGTAAGCCTTGCTGTAAACTCCTCCTGAGACATACTTGTCCTCCCTGAAACAGCAGCACCAACCTCAATTACTTGCTGTTATGCAATTTCCACTGGGTTCTCTGGATCCCTGACAGTGGATAGGAACTCTTCATTTGGTGTCAGTAGTAGATCTGTAGCAGCCACCCCCCAGTAGCCAGCTGTCTATGGGCCACTGCAGCTGCTCTCCTCTGGGCCAATGTAATCATGTCAGGGGCCCTATGATGTACCTGATCATATGTCCTGCCATGTCCCCCAAAAGTGTTCATGTCATTCACTATCTGGTTGCAAATTTGCATTCTTCCAGACATATCCACATCTCCTCTCTCAAGCAGAAAGGCACCATGTTTTGAAATGCTTGGACAATGATGTCATTTTATGAGTCACTGAAAGGGAGGGTTTGGGGACTGGGATGCTTGGATGCCACAGTCCTAGTTGACTTAAAGCACAAAAAAGGATACTTCTTTTTAAATATCACATAAAAGTTCTGCTTATATATAACACATACTATTAGTTTTTCAATATTACCCACTGGAGAAACAAACAACTTTTTCAGTTATACAAATATAAAAATGGTTATGTGGTTGTAACATATCACAGTCATGCACAAAACAAATAGCAACAATAGCAAAACAAACATCCATAAATTATTTTGGTTGTGTGAACACAGAAATGTGACTTGGCTCCTCCTGCCCCAAAACAACAGGAAAATTACATTTTTGTACAAAACAAAAGAATAAAACAGTGGTGAATTGTTATACATGCTATCAAACTGTCTCAGTAACATGTGTACACATTTACCATAGAACAATCATTTTTATGCAATTGCCAGTCATCTCTACCTGTGCCCAGCACTCCCATAGAGGTGTCTATCAGCCGTCCTAGAAGGCTATTACCCCTGTGCCATTGTCAATATAGGACATTTACATTTCACTGAAATAACAATAGAAGAGTGCAAAGAGAAACAGTTGTAACATTAACAATTGTGAAAGTTAATAGGGCTGCACATCTGAGAAAGTAAAATGCCCTGACAAAAATGCCTATGCTATTAGTAAACTTCTAAGAAGTGTATAGAGATAAAAGTAGCAGTAGTATATTTTCCTATTGACATGAGCAAATCCAGTATATTACTGAAAAATGCAATCCTACCTTGTCAAGATCAATAGTCTTCTGTGCAGATAAATCTGAAGTAATAGCAATCTTCTTCTGTGTTATCCACATTCACAAGTCTCCTCACCTTCAGGTTTCCTAGATACATGGTTACCTTTTTATAGTGTAGATTCAGGTGTGTGAGCATGTGAAGATGGAAATGAGGTGTGAATGCATTAGAATTGCTGAATCTCAAATTCTTGGCTCTGTGTATCAGATATAAGCATAGTGCAGGCCTGGCACTCCCCCAGTGTTTATTGCTAATAGATTGCAACTGTGAATGATTACTGGTAGGGAGAAGGAAAAAGACAATAGCAATTCACACTCCATTACCCCCAATGAGTGTGGCAGCCAGGTTAGACTTACAAAGTGTAGAAGTAATTATAGCAAGGTTTTAAATGCAAATAAGCAATACACATTTCACAGTTTTTGTTCAGTAACATCCAACATTCTGTGCATTTGTTGGAAACATTATATTATTGCCATTTAATATTCTCACACATTTTAAGGACAATGATACAAAATGACTTACATACTATATGCCTCAGATTACTGATCAGATAAGAGAAGAATGAACACCATACAAAGATAAGACAGCACTACATTTTTCTGCAAACAATAGTCATAAATGGTTGTATGGTCACTCAGTGCACTACATCTAAAATTAACACATGGTTACAAAAAACTCAGAAGTGTACAATTGCCATATGCCTTGTTAATACCATGGATGATTTTGGACTTGCATGCACAGTGATTTTCATTTCTGCTGCAAAGCTGTTTCTGTGGCAAAGAAGGATAAGACACCCTTACTGTGTTTTGTAGGTTCATTGGTGTGAGAGTTCAAATCCAGACTTCTGTAAAAATCTTTCATGTTTGCTAACATTTATTTTGTACTGTTGTTTATTTTATAGATTTTTTTCATAGATAAAACAAGTTAAGCTTTGCTTCTCACATTTGTACATTGCTTACCATCTCACAAACCTAGACTGATGGCCAGCACATAAAGCAGACAGAACACCTGCAGACCAGATGCAGACATTCTTGATTTCAAAACATGCATTGTTGCATTTTTTTGCTTTCCATCATGCAAACCCTCTAAGTGGCATTGCACCATGGGTAGCAGCCTTTCCCAACACCTTCAGATCTTGATCATGATTCAAGACCCACATTTGCCTTTTAAGGATAAAACATAATAAACACTACTTACAATGATAAAACAAGGTGAGCTTTGTCTGTCACATTTTCTCATTGCTTAACATCATACAAACCTGGCCTAATGGCCCATACATAAAGCAGACAGAATACCTGCAGACAGGAAGTAGAAAGTAGTCAATTTTAAAACAGATAAATTGTTGCATTTGCTCAATGGTCAGCAAACTTCACAGACACCTGCAGGTCTAGAACACCTGCAGGCAGGAAGCAGACAGTATACAATTTAAAAATGTATGCACTCTATCAAGCATGTTGGGCTAAGTGGAGTTGCACAGCAGTTAACGCACAGAAGTTAATAATGAATATAAAAATATCCAAGTTTTTTAACTTTTCCTGTGCCAGCAGATGTAAGTGTAGGACTGCAATACAGATGATCCTGGGTTCTAATACTGCAAATTCTAAATATTTTACTGTTGTTTGATTTTACTTTATATTAAAATTCACATGAAAAAATTATTACACAGTCAATTTTATTAAAGGTTGTGCACTCAGTTTTAATAAACTCATATGAATTATTTGTCTGAGTGGTGGTATACTGACTAATATGTTTCTGTAATCATAATTGTGCTCTCTGGCCTTGGATTTTCTTCAGACTTTAATAATATTTGTACACAGGGATGTATAAACCAGGATCTTGTCAGGTCACACACATACATGGTAAACACCTCAGTTTGTCATGTGTATGTATTTGTAAATAATGAGGTTGTCTGAGAAGCACTGCTTTTGTGACAAAGATGAAAATATCACTGATATGGAAGAAAATGTTTTTCCCTCATGCATAGGTTTGAGTCCCACATCGTAAAAACTAATTTTATCAGTGCGTAAAGCAGTCGCACAAAAACATGTCAGATCAAAAAATTTATGCCCCCAGTACATGTTTGCAAAGTTAAATCACCTATCAGTTGCAGCAGCAAACAATCCTTAAACTAATGCCAAGTGGCAGATGAATCTTCCAGTTTCAAAAACTGCTTTCCACTCTGTTTATCACTGTAGCTCTATGCTTAATATCACACAACCATGACTGGCATCATTGTTCAAGTTTGCAAACTGCTAGTAAGTGTGATAACAGGCATTTAGGGGAAATCATTTTTAACTATTGCTGTTTTCCCTAGTTGGACATGTCTGGGAGTAGAAGGGAATGTGCCCAATTTAGATTGCAGAGGTGGGGTGTTGAGGAGTCCAGAATTTCAATGGACTCCTTGTAAAGTGCCATAGCTAAAGTCTTTTGCAGGGGGACTATACCAGCTCCCAGTACAAGTCTGAGGCTTGTAATAGTCTGGCCAGGGCTGTCTGCAGGGAGACTGGCATCTCTTGCTCTGGAGAACAATGTAGGCATCACTTTAATAACCTGAAAAGGCACAAGAGGGACACACTCAACCAGTGGCTGGATGAGTTCAGAACTACTGACACCCCGCAGTTGTGTAAGTATACTGATAAAGAGAATTTATAGAAGATAGAACACTGCACATAGAAAAGACTGGAATGCATACTGCTCTTCTCTTGTTCTCTTCTTTTTATTCCACAGCCAATGAAGAGATTATGATGAATATAGAGGCCCATGCTGAGCATCTAGAGAGACTGAGGGAAGCAACGGGTATGTGTGCAGCACAGCAGAGCTATTACTTTAGCCAAATTATTTATTTTCTATACTGTTTTGGCATGCTTCATTCTGTAGCACAAGCCAGCTGTAGAAGTCAAGTCTAATACTGTAATCAAACGTTTTGTGTTCACATGCCACAAATATATAGTAAAACCCTTAAAATTATTACATAATTTACTTTCAACACAAATGGCATAAATGCCCTGCTGTTAACTTAATCTGTATAATTAGACAAAGCATATGTGCAGTATATACACATTGCAAGGATTACTTTCAGCAATCATTACTTAGAGTTTGTAGTTGTTAAGAACTGTAAAATGTAAAAGTTGAGATAAAATACTTTATTATTGTGATAATGCATTGTATGTCACATGTGATGTTACTAATTTTAACTCTCTTTTTCTCTCACCCCAACCCTTATCTCTCTTTTTTTCTATGCATCATCAAAACGTTTCTATGTCATCCATCTCTGAAAAAAATCACAAAATGCTTTACAGCACAAGGATGGCCAACCCCCATGGCTCAGCCTATCCCTACTCCACTGGCTCCTGGACTGATGCCCAGCACATCTGGATCCCTACCTGGAAGTACTGCCTCTGCTGCCACTGCACTACCTGGGCCATCCACATCAGGTAGCAGTACCCCAACAGCTAGTGCTATGGTATCCTCCTGGAATACTGGTGGCAGTGGGGATTTTATCACCCACATCATCATTGGTGCACACCTACACCAGCTGGAGAGGCTGCTCTCAATCATTGTTCATAGGAGAAGACGTCAAACACTCCAACAGCCATCAGAATAAGGAGACAGTGATGACAGTCCTGACGATGAGGACTAGATTCTTACTGTTCCCATGTCTGACAGGCATGGGCATCTGTTGTCCCCTCCCTAACACCAATCATGATGTCCCCAACCTGTTGCGTCCCTCACCATCCCTATGTCTTGCCTTGTATGTCTTGTTTGCTTGCATCTGTTTCCTCACCTACCCTGCTTACTTGACCCAGAAAGACCTATATCCCTTACCCAACATTCATCTCTTACTGAAGTAAAAAAAGGCACGTGTCCCACAAAAAAATATCATCCCATACATAGCTCTCCACTTCGAACACATGTCTTCTTGACACACTTGATTCAGTTCAATTGGCTATACAGTGTGATTGCATTGTTGTCACCCCTCTTTGTTGAAGTGACAGCCCAAATTCAGCTAATATGCAGTACATATTTTCATGTTACACTGTTGAAGAAGTGGACAGCTATGGTTCTTTTCTGTCTCTCTCCTATACATTCCCATATTGCTTTCCCTTTGTTCTTTCCCCTGCCTGCCTCCCATTCATCACTTTCCAATCTACCACATTTTAACACCTTTAATCTGGTAAGAAAATATACTTACACATAATGCACATAGCTTAAAAAAAAATAATGGAGGCTGTCACTTTTTGTCCTCTGCACTGAGTTTGGCATCATACACCAATGCCAAGTAAAGGTGAACATCTCTTCAATGGTGCAGTTACCTCCACTCAGTGCCACTTAAATATGCTGCACTGAGGTAACACACAGCGAATGCAGTATAAAGAATTATTTAATTGCATTATCAATACATATTTAAAAGTATTAAATACACTTGGATTCAAACCCTATATTGTCTGGGCTCCAAAAGAAATGTGTCAGTACATTTACACCTGCTGCTACTAAGCCAGCTATACAGCAGCTGTGTTTCTTGCGCTCAGTACTCAGAGCTCTCATAATTTTAATAATGGGGCTCACTTTTGCTTTGGAAAAAAATTCTATACCATACCTATTCATAAGGGTGGCAATTCCACAGACCTCTCTAACCACTGACTAGTTATACTGTTCCCTCTCTCTAAAAGTCTAGAGAAATGTGTACACAGGCAATTGTTTGACTACCTACTCCAAGAAAATCTACTTATCCCTATCCAACAATATATATATATAAGCTCACAAAAACAGGAAAATAAGGTAATAAAACAGTAATATAGGCACAAACAGTCAGCTCAAAAGAAAAATGCAAACTAAAAGTTTAAAAATACTTATGATCAAGAAAGTTGCTTTTCTCTCTTCTCTGTGGCTTAGGAACTCTGGGGGGACCACAGAGCTAGCTATGTTCTCTCTAATGCAGAAAAAGCTGCCAAAGCGTGCTTTATAGCAGGGGGCTGGAAAAAACAGGAAATGACCCAAAATGGCTGACGAATTACTAGTTGCTGCTTCTAACCACTCCTCTGAGGACAAACAAGCAGCTCAGTACTCCCCACTCCCACTGGTGAGTAAAGAAACTACCTCTGGCCACACAAGAAAATGGAGGAACACAGAAACCAAATACAAAGCCCAGGGAGCCCAACATGGCTTCCACCTCAATCACAGTACCTCTACTGTCCTCATTTTCTTCACTCACTCATTAACCCATGCCAGAGACCAAAACAAATTGTCTGCCTATTTCTAGATGTCTCCAAAGCATTCAACGCTGTCTCTTAATACTTGGTCCTTTTCAAACTCTCTAGTCTGAATCTCTCTCCCTCTACTATCTCCTTGTTCTCCAGTTATCTCTCCAACAGACTGCAGACTGTCAAATGGCTCTCCGCACATTCTCCATTCCTCTCCATTACTATGGGAGTTCTGCAATGGTCAGTCCTTGGTCCACTACTATTTAACATCTGCACTAATGACCTTTAAACTTCCTGTCTTCACTCCACTCATTCAATATACTGATGACTCCAATATTATTTCCATTTCTAATATCTTCTCTGACCTACACACTCTTATGAAAACTCATTTAACTCTGTTGAAAACTGGCTCTCCAACAATCAACTTATTCTTAACCCCACAAAGACCAAACTACTGCTATTCTTACCAAAATCTCTCACCCTCCCTAAACCACCTTCACTATAACTGCTCTGAACAGCACTATTAATAATGTAGAAGCACACACACCAAACTGATTTCCATCATCATAGATGACCGACTTAGATTTAACCTACATGTCTACAGGTGCACTAAAAATCTCACCAAAATTTTGAATGTCAGACTCAAAGCCAGTCACAAGTGGTGTCCCACAGGGATCTGTCCTGGGACCCCTCTTGTTCGGCATTTATTTCTCAGATGTTAAGGCAAACATGGGAGGGCTGTGGCTGACAAAGTTCGCAGATGACTGCAAACTAGGTGCCATAGTTGATACACCAGCTGACACACACATCCAACAAAAAGGCCTCACTGAAACAGACAACTGGTGCCGTAGTCACGGCCTTAAACTAAATGCCAAAAAATGTATAGTCATCCCTTTTGGAAAAAACAAAGTACCCACAAATGATCACATAGACAGCAACCCACTGAGTACGGAAAAAGTAATCAGAGACCTAGGGACCCAAGTAGACAGCGATCTCTCATTTGACACCCACGTTGCCAAAGTGGTTAGAAAACATTCTACCTTGCACACCTCATCATGAAGGGATTCACATCCAGATCCAAGGATGTCATTGTACCCCTATATTCCTCCCTCATCAGACCCATGATTGAGTACAATGCCCCATTTGGTATGTACCTCACCCGGCACTTGCAACAGCTGGAGAGACCACAGAAGTACCTCACCAAAAGGATCAAGGGTCTCCAACATATGTCTTATTCCGCCAGACTAAAGAAACTTCAGCTCTATTCAGTGGCATACCGCCTGCTCAGGGGTGATCTCTGCCTGACATACAAGGCCATGTCCAATCAGGATTTGATGGACATGCTCCACCTCAAAAAATCCAAATCCATCAGGACCACGAGAGCTAAAGACTTAAACCTCGGCACAAGTATGAATAGGACATGCTGGAGGGATAGATTCATAACCCAAAGACTTCCCATGCTTTGGAACAGGATCCCAGTTCGTATTAGGCAGAGTCCCTCACTAACTCTCTTCAAGAGAAATCTTGATGAGTGGATGGGAGATTGAAAACTTACCCCAGGGGTCATATCTGGGTCACTGCTAGACAGGGGCACAGTAAACTAATTCTATTATATAAGGGGACCTTCATTCTGTCACTATTAGACAGAGGCACAGTATTCTAGATTTATTCTGTACATTTTTGTACCATTTCATGGGGTGGCAAAAGCCACATCACTATGGCTAGGCTTACAAATGCCCCAGGGCAGATAGCCTAGTACTATACTATGAAACTATGAAAAACTTGGTCAGCTTTATAGAAACAAAATATTCCTCACAAGGGAGTCCCAAATCTCACTTGCCCATGCCTACCCTCTCACAAGCCTTCTCTATTGGTCTCAAATCTTAACTAATATCTAATCCACTGTACTTACCCAACTGGAAACCACCTACAACAAAATTGCCAGGTTTGCAACTAATCACTCTCAAACTCTCATCGCTGTCAATCCCTCAATATTTTAAAGTGGACAGAGTTCCCTAAACAACCTCTCTTTTCTCAACTATTTGCCATTCACTCCATTCTTAGCAAACCCTCCTTCTGCCCTGACATTTCTGCTATCATCTCTCAAAACACTCCAATCAGACACCTCAGGAGTGCTGACCAAAACCTCTTAGATATATACAAGGCTAAACAATTACTGGCCAAAACCTATACAGTTACTTCCCAGCCTTATCCTGGAACTGGCTCCCCCTAGCCATCAGAGAAATAAGCAACACTACAGCTTTAAAAAAGACCCTCAAGGAACACTTATACAGCATCTGGACATGTCGCTGCAAAAAAACATGAACATCCTCTATGCAACATTACCTCTGTCCTCACAATCTTTCTTAACAACGCCACTTTAACTCCCAGTAATGGCACAGCTTCTTAATAACTACTTATAAAATAGTATCTTAGTATTGTGTCTTCTAC
Organism: Protopterus annectens; assembly: GCF_019279795.1. Taxonomy (NCBI): domain Eukaryota; kingdom Metazoa; phylum Chordata; order Ceratodontiformes; family Protopteridae; genus Protopterus; species Protopterus annectens. The sequence goes on from NC_056731.1 coordinate 402,076,711, forward strand.
TACTCTGTTGGTTTCTCAGTAATAACTGTGTTTACCTGTCATATTTTTTGTTCTCACTCAATAATATTACAAACTATCTTGATGTTAGATTTGTTCTCTATAAAAGTCATGTACCGTACTCCATATATGTCCATCTTTAAAATATGTTGTTTTACTATACTTGGTTACTTATTTTTTCACTCATTGTTCTGAAATCTTTAAAAGAAAGATGTTTTCTCTGTAAATAACACGTACTGCACTTTAAATTAAATTAAAAAGATTTCTGCTGTGGTGCTTGCATTAAGTCCTGTGTTCTCTAGTATGTGTACTTAGTCAGCTAGGGGTTGTAATCTCACTACAGTTAACTGGTATGTGTATGTCTAGTAAGAAGAGCATAACTGTGTATCCTGCAGTTATTACTACAATCCCATGGAGTAATAGTTTGACAGTTGTACATGCCTACACTTCCATTTCATTCAGGCCTCCAACATATACTTTCAAACATCCAGTGCTGGTGTTATCCACTATAAATTGCCCTGCAGCATTGCAAAACTCATACTTGTGCTGTGGTGCTTGCATTAAGTACTGAGTTCTATAGTCAGTGTACTTAGATAGGGGTTCTAATCTCAGTGCAGTCAACTGGTGTTTGTGTTTGTGTGTGTGCCTCTGTCTAGTCAGAATAACATAACTGTGCATCCTTTTGTCATCAGTATAATCTCATAGAGTATTGATATTTTAAAAGTTACACATGCCTACACATCCAGTTAATGCAGGCCTCACAACATTAACTCTCAAACATCCAATGATGATGTCATCAACTATGAATTGTCCTGCAGCATTGTAGAAGTAAAACTTGTTCTGTGGCACTTGCATTAAGTACTGAGCTGTGTAAATAGGTGGGTAGGGGTTCTATTCCCACTGTCATTAATGGGCATGTCTGTGTGAGTGTGTTCCATTGGTTAATGTTTGAGATAGCATTTTACACTGGCATGTCAGACAATGCTATTACCATCTTCTTCTCACCAAACACTGCTGATGTCATCAGCTATAAAGTTTTGTCAAGCACTGTAAAAGCCAGATTTTGCTGTGGTGCTTCTGTTAAATGCTGTGTTCTTTAGTCAGTATACTTCATTAGGTAGGGGTTCTGTTTTCACTGCAGTCAATTGGTATATTTGCTTGTGTGTGTATTCACTTGGTTGACATTTGAGGGAGCATTTTACACCAGCATGCTAGGAAGTGCTGTCACCATCTTCTTTTCACCAGACTCTGCTGCTGTCATCAGCTATAAAGTGTTGTCAGATACAATGAAAGCCAGACTTGTTCTGTGGAGCTTACATTAATTACTACAGTCTCTAGTCTTTGTACTTAGGTAGGGATTCAGTTCTCACTTGTGTCAACTGGTATGTTTGTGTTTGTGTTTTCATGCTTGACATTAAAGAGAACATTTTACACCAGCATGTGGGATACTGTTATTAACATCTTCTTCTCACAGACACTGTAGGTGTCATCAGCTATAAAGTGCTGTCAGACACTACAAAATCCAGACTTGAGCTGTGGAAATTGCTTTAAATGCAGTGTTCTCTATTTGGTGTACTTAATTGTGTAGGGATTCTGTTCTAACTGTGGTCAACTGGTATGTCTGCTCAGTTGGTTGACATTTGAGAGAGGATTTTACAGCAGCATGTGAGACACTGATATTACCATTTTCTTCCCACTAGACGCCACTAATGTCATCAGCTATAATGTGTTGTAGGACACTATAAAAGTCAGACCTGTGCTGTGGCACTTGTGTTAAGTATTGTGCTGTGTAAACAGATAGGGAGGAGTTATATTTTCCCTACAATCAACTGTGTATGTATAGTCGGCAATCACTATGGTGACAATTTTAGAACAATATATGAGTCCACAGTTATGTCCAGCCCTACTCTGAACATCTCATTGTCATCCTGTATAACATGCACTCTGACAGTGTTCAAGACAAACATGTGCTGTAGCAGTAGTTAACTATTATGTTTGCAAACTAGTTTACGTACATGTATTTGGGTTCTAATCTGATAGCAGATGACTTGCATGTCTGTACATACAGCTATCACTTTTGAGACAATTTTACACAGAGATGTGAATTGACATCCATGTCATATACTCATCTCAGCATGTTCTCTTCAGCATACAATGATGCTATCATACTCCATAAAGTGCAACATGACAATGTTACTGTCAGCAGACATTTGTGGTGTTGCTACTGGGACATTGAATGGCATTCATATTCTATACCTACATAGGTGTAATGTTTAAATCAGACCCAGTCTACTGCTGTGCGTGTGTGGTTGATGGTACACTGTGGACATTGTATGATCTTTAAAATGATTCCTTATTGCACTACCACTTGGAAAACCTTTCATGTAGCCCCATTCATCCACCATCCTCCTTTTCCCCTGGCCACATGGCATCCTCCCGGCAGAGGAGTGGAGGATGTCCCCATGTCAAATATGCACACACACATTATGAAGCAGAACCCTTCCATGAGCCTCTGTAAACCATCTGAAGACCACTGCATGTGTGATTGTTAATTCTGTCATGGTGTGGTACACCTGTCCCACATGTACAGTGGCAGGATGTAATGCAATCAAACAAGTGTACACATACACACACAATAGGCATACTGTCTTCCATAATTCACAGAATAGGGATTTTTTTTCAGGGTATAAAAATGATTAGGATTTCATGTGGTATTGACCATCAGCCTAATAATGTCCTATGACCCTGTGAATGATTGACATATTAATATTGCTGTCATTGACACGTGTTATATTGAGGTGTGGACATACAGTATGGCAACAAAAGGGTCTTACAATCTGTGATGTAACCTAATGTATTTATGGCCATTGATGCCATTGCAGTACATGTTCCTTTTATAACAGCTGTAGTAATATGTCTCCTGAGAACTGTTGACATGGTATGATATACTTATTATGTATATTGATGGAGTGTTAGGACATGTGTTTTTGTAGTGGAGCAGATCAGCCTTCTACACAGTTCACATTCTGCCATCACAGTGACACTTGCAGAATGAGACAGGTGTGCATGTGTACATACCATTATTAAATGTTCTGTGACAGACATCAATGTACATTCTTATCGATTACATGGTCACATAAGTCTTGTTTCACATACATGGTTGTTATGCTGTGATATACACAACCAATGTATCATATGTTTTGATGCAATTGCAACGTTGTGGAATTAATTTTTTGTGCAGTTGTGTTGCTACACCCAAGGATTATTGAGATTGTCAAAAGCACTATCATGTGGCTATTAGCATTTGTGTCAGGAAATGTTCAGCATAAGCCACACACAAATTATCTCTAATGTGTGTCCTGATGTGCATCAGGCCATTCAAACAAAACTTTCCCTTCAAACACATATAGGCATATGCTGTGCAAGTGATTTAAGTACATGACATTGGTACAGTTGTATGCCTGTGTTTATGGCAACAATGTGTGGAATGTGATGAATGACCAAGTCTGTATGGATGTCTTGTCACAAATCATTTATTCCATTACATATGAAATGCTAAGTGGAATACACACCTAAGCACAGATCTGTATGTGAATGTCAGCAGACATAACCACCCAAAGGAAATAGACAGTCTGCTAGATGATGGTTTGTCTGACATGTCACCACCCTGTTGCCACTGGCCATCAACCAAAGTATACTTGAAAACAGTATTCAGTTATTATTCTCAGAAGGTTAGCTCATCTGTGTGCTCTCTACAGCTAATAACAATGAATCAATGGACCCCATTAACATTGCAGGTTGCCTATAGTGTGATTTAAAACCTGACTTACTAGACACAGTTGGATCCATATGTCAACACAGCCTCAAGATAACCCATGTTCCCATAGAGGGGTGTACAGCAACATGCTTCCTTCTGACTTAGGGGGACCATCACCTGATGCATGGAATTATACACCCATCCTGACTCTCCTCATCTGTAAGGTAGGCCAAGGAGATCATGAGCCTTCTCTGAAAGGACATAGGGACATAGATAATAGCCTGACTGTACTAAACCCATGTTTGACTTGTTCAGGCTACATCATATCTGTTACATCTGTTCCCTTCAAGAGGGTTTCCAAGTGCATGCATGAAGACAACACTATCATCATGTATAACTTGACTGTGCCAAGGCATTTGCCACAAAGCAACAGTCAGATATTACAGAAAAACTGTCACTAGTGGCCATAAACACATACATCACCAAGTGGGTAGAGCTTTGTAGAGGACTGAAAGCTATGGACAAACATTGAATCCAAGTGTGGTATTGATATATTACATACACTATCGACACACACAATGAATTGATGCCATAGCCATAGGGGCACAGTAGATGAAGGAAACTCATGGGGGGATTAGTTCCATTATGAGGTCCAATACACAAGATAATTATAATATGGACAACACACCTCTATGAATACACCAAGTGGTATGCACACCTGTCAACTAGCCATGATTGCTTGTTAGTTCTAATACAGGCATAATAGTTTCCTTCCAAACACATCCACTAGATGTTACATTTTGAGGAAGGTGTGCTTGATTCCCCTCAGAGATTGCTGATTAATCATAATAGTTGTACAAGTTTGTCCTTGCAGAACCGTCTCTGATCACTCACAATCAGATATGTTATATGGAAGATATGGGATTACTGGTGGTATTACTCTTATATTGTCCATGATTGTGCATGCTTCTGTCTACTGTTGTCCATGGGCCTGTTATCATGTGTCACACTTGGTTGAGTCCTATGGTGAGAATACATTCATATTCAGTAAACTCATTTTGCACAGCTTCACAATATGCACATAGTCCCTATGTGTATGTCATCTCTGATATATGTCCTGTCCATTGTTCATGTCAAAATGATTATATCACAAAATGTGCACTAGACTGATATGTCACTGTGTGTGACAGTAACATAACAGGGTCTACTTCATATGACTGAAATTCATTTGACTGAGACCAAAACACTGACAGTTCAAAAGACTGAAAACTCATTTGACTAAAACTCATAATACTGAAACATTAAAGTAAAAGGTATATGCCCTTTTCCTCGCTGTAGTGTGATCCTGGAGTTAGTATATATAGTTGGGGAGTAGGGGGGGCAAAGCCCCCCACATAGTTTAGGTAAATATTGTTTTCTGCAAAAAGTTATTCATTGCAGTTATAAATATCCATGTGTATGGCTTAAAATGTATAAAGTATGTGGGGGGCTACACCCCCACAGCCCCAAATGTGGGGGGTTGTGTCCCCCACACACCCCTAACTATATATACTAACTCCAGGATTGCACTACAGTGGGGAAAAGGGCATACACCTTCTACTTTAAAGTGTCAGTGTTATGAGTTTCAGTCAAATGAGTTTTCAGTCTTTTGAACTGTCAGTGTTTTGGTCTCAAACGAATGTCAGTCAAAAGAAATTTGTGTCATATGAAGTAGACCCCCATAATATACAATAACTGTGCAGTCTGTACTGTATCACATCAGTATGAGATAGCTATTCATGCTACAATGATCTTCATTGTTATGCCCTTATCTGCTATACATTGACATGTTTCACCTGTCCTCTTTCCGTGTTCATTCCTACAATTCATCTGTGTGTCCCTTTTCAATATACACACTTCCCCTGACTATTTATTTATAATGCAGTCTATGTACCCTTACTGATCACATGTTCCACACTACTCTGCACTGTATACTTTCATGTAATGTGCTGGACGTATGTAAATTGCTTTATTAAAAACCCTGGTAGTCATTGTGGCTTTCCATGCAATCCTGCAAATCTAGTTTGCCTGTAGGTAAACAGGTATACATGTCTGCAGGTGTTCGTGTTGCTTTACAAGGTTTCCTGGCTGGCACCACTGTTGCTGGCCACAAAACTGCACTTGTTTATTTTTAAAGGAGGTGTGCAGCATGCAGAAGTAATTAGTACTACTGTTCACCACAAAACACATAAACTCTATGTAGGCTTCGTGCTAAGCCTACACAGAGTTTATTGAATCCCCAGGTACATGTTAACCTTTATGCTTTCTTGAGAAGCAGAAGCAAATAGGATATATCAGTTATGGGACATTTATTTTGAAAGAGAAAAAGAACGGTTGGATATGCAACAACTAGGTACTTTAGAGACAAAATAAGCATAACATTGTATGAGATTGCAGAAAATAAGGAGGGCAGTGACAATCTCTTTGCATAGTTTCTAAATGGTTTTCTTTACTATCCGTACGTGTGATTCATCTTTAGTTACTGGATGTATGTTAATAATCTATGCCAAATGCCCACATTTAAGTAAGGCTGAATTACTGCTGGACAGCACAGGTAAGATGACTAAACAGCCATTAAGTGTTATCCTTTCAAACTGCACTGTATCCATATCAAGACATGGTAGGAGTTTCTGTGAATCTAGGGTATTCATATGAATAGAAAATCCACTGGAAGAAGTCTACTTTAATTAATATCCACTACTTATTCTGAATTATGACCTTGTCTGTATAGTAAGCAGCCATGCAGGTGTAAGTTATATGAAAAAAATATTCCTATAAAAACATTACACAAGATTATGATAACCAGAACCTGTATGAGTACTATGAATGTTTTCCACATACCTATTCAGGTCTCAGTGTAAGATGATACTGTGAAATAAAAATTCTGTTCTAAGGACACTCACCATTTTAAATCATGACAGTACCAGGTAACTCTTAACCAATTGTTATAATTCCTATTAAACTGGATTAATAAAATAGAATAATATATTTCATGAAGTACAATGGACTATAGGATGAAAAATATCACTTGGTTAGATTTAGGGAGTTGTTGTTGTTGTGTCTTTCGGCTTTTCCCAGTTAGGGGTCCACAGTAGAAGTCTGGTCTGCTAATGATTGGTAGTTGATTTTTACGTGCCGTGTTACCAACCCTGACGCACAATCTTCAATGAAGGTACGCCCATTCACGTACATCTCCACGCAGAAGGCGCTCTAGCTGAGAATCGAACCAGACAGAATCTTACTGTGAGGTGACAACGCTACCGCAGCACCACCACCATGGGTGTAAGATTTAGAGAGTAATGGACTCATTATCTCAATGAATGTTTTTATTAGATCACCAGAACAAATGACTACCCCTGGATTCAATAAACTCCATGTAGGCTCCGTACAAAGTGTACATGGAGTTTACATGTGTGTGCGGTAGTGCACAATGAGAGACAGCACACATCACTGCATAATTCATATTTAATCCATGCACCGCGTCTGAGTGAGGTTTCATGGCTGAGAACAGTGTTGCTGGCCAGAAAACCATGGTAAATGAACATGGATAGCAATTCTGTTTAAAACAGAGCACCTATGGTCTGGGGTTTTGGGTGGAATGCCATAATGATCACCAGGGCTTCATAGATAGCTCTCAATCTGTTAGTTCAGCACATATGCACAAAGAGCAACATAATGCTGGGACAACTAACCAGAAATAGGGATATATCTGACACAGATGTCACATAGAATTGTGGTAGAATGAAACTCAAACAAACCTCTCAACCTCTTAGACCAATAAATCTGGACAAAGCCATAAAGGATGGGAGAACAACGAGCCAAAAATAGGGACAGATTTTAATAATGCTCTTACAAATGTATGAAGTTGGTAGAATAATCTGTTTTATAGTAGCAGAAGTTTCTGAAGAGCATGTAGTTCCATTATATTTTGACTTCATCCACAATGACATGCCAATGACGTGCCAGAAAACCAACATTTTATGAGGAAAAGATCAAACATCTGAGACAAAAACTGGACATCCTGCAAAAAACAGAATAGTTGAGAGGTATGAACTGAAATGTATGTAATATTGAGTTACATCAGTCCAGAGATTATCCCAGTAATAAAGCAGAAAGCCACACATTTGATAAGGAACACATCTGGACATCCTGGGAATATCTGGATATTTGAGGTATGAATGTTAAGTATATGGTCCAAACATACTACAGGAACAGTGTATCTACAGTGCAGAGTATTGTGATATCCCATTCCTGGCATTCTGTACTGAAGTTGTGTTAATTATCTGTAGGGGTACACGGAATGCCTTGTAAGATAAACACCCAGTGAAGTTTTTGTATTGAATAGGGACACACAGATGAATTATAGGAATGAACACAGGGAAAGTGGACAGGTGAAACAACCTACTGTACAGCAGATGAGGGCATGTCAATGGAAGATGGTTGTAGCAGCAACACCAATCACATATCTATATGATACAGTAGGGACTCTACAGAGAAAATGTGTTTTATCTGACTGTCACACAAGGTGACATAACATTGGGGAGGATGTCTGTGTAAAATAAGAATCCTTACATGAATAATGCAGAGGACATCTTCCAATGATCTGTCATACAACTGGGGTAGTGTGCATATTGTGAAGCTGTGCAGACTAATATGTCATAATATGAGTGTAATCTCAGCAGAGGTCTCCAGCAAGTGGGGCAAAGGTAAAGGCTCACAGGAAAACATTAAAAGAACCAACCACAATCATGGGCAATATGAATAATACCAGCAGTAATCACATGCCACTGAATAACATATGTGATTTACAGTGTTAAGAGATAAGCCTGCACACACACATCTGAACAACTTTTATGATGCATCCACACTCTATGAGGGCACACTATCTTAGTATTGTAACATCTGCGGGACGTGTTAGAAGGGACACTGCTATACCTGTATGCGACATTATGAGCAATACAGGCTAGTTGACTGGTGTGCATAGCATATATATATATATATATATATATATATATATATATATATATATATATATATATATATATATATATATATATATATATATATATATATATCACAATCCACACTGTCATGAATGATATACATGCCATTAATGTTGTCAAACATCTAAAAAGGAATACATGGGTATGGCCAGTAACCTGTGTGACAGCTCATTCACTGTGACAAAGGTGGTACACTTCAGTTACACATCACTGGAAGATGTGTAGGGAGGATCATGAAGAAGGGTGCATTATACTCAGTTACTGGTGTGATGAAGTCCGGGAACTATGAAGGTATTATATCTGCTGATGTGCATGTCCTTCACATACCTGGTACTTGTGTTACATTCAAGGGAGTAGTCAGCACTGTGATGACATCCTGGTGGGCGTTCCACTTACCATGTACTACAGATATGGGTCACATACCTATTGGTCTGATTATAGGGTGTGATGTCCAGATTATACTTGGGCTGTGTGTTTGTTTTCCTGACTTAACAAACTCCCCCATGTTTTCTTGTCATTACAGGTGTTGTCATGGCTGTGGCAGCAATTTTTGGTTTGTGTTGATACTGTCTGTATTATACTAATACCACTGTTGGAGTTAATGATTGCCTACAATCTGTAGGCCTTCAGGCAGCTGTTTGGACACAGGATATGTATGCTATCTGTAATGTCTGTCACTTAAATAATGGACAGGAAAGGGCCTAGCAGACAGCCCTGATGTATGGACCTGATCACTGGACCTGAGATGTAGGTCACGTCACATATTTCAACATAGTGAGTGCCACGTATGTGATACACTGGTCTATGACTTGCTGATATAGCTGTTTATAGGTTCATAGGTTCATAGGTAGGTACTGGGCTATCTGCCCGAAGGCATATATTAGCCCAGCCATGTTGTGCAGTATTTGCCACCCCTTTGGTTAGTTCCCTAGGCCCTTGATCTAGCAGCTAGTATCCTTGGCCCCTATCTAGTAGAGCTGTTGGTATGATCCCTGATGTGAACTTTCTGTTACCCATCCACTCGTCAACGTTCCTCTTGAAGAGTGATAGTGAGGGGCTCTGTCTTATGTAGATTGGGACCTTGTTCCATAGCAAGGGAAGTCTTTGCAAAGGAATCCATCCCTCCCTTATGGTCATAGATAATGTTGTTGATTGAATAGAGCAGCGTGCATTTGTGTCAACTGCCTTGACCTGGTCACGTTCCACATGATGATACTGTTGTCATCATGTATGCCCTCAATGACTTATTTGAGGACATCTATCTGATGTAACACACATGATTTAGCATTAACAACTCACACAGGTCTGTTGCACACAGCTGGAATATTACTAGTGTCCATTTAGACCGTCCATGATGACATGTTGCTCTACCTCACAGTTGAGGAGTGTCAGGATTTCTGTATACATGCATGCATCAGATGCTGTCCTCCCCAACTCAGATGGATGCATGTTTATGTACACCCTTCTATGTCAACATAACCACTGTGGAGAGTGTGTTGAAGTGTGTATTCAATAGTATTAGGAAGGTCTATGCCTGAGTCATGCCACTGGGTATCTGTGATGTTGTCACTGCCCAGTGATTCTGTATGATAGGCCCAGATGAAGGTAAGACAGTGCATACTACTTATAATCTGGCCTAGGATTTTGACATAATCCCTCATGTAGGTATCATTGGGAAACCCTCCCAGCTGGAAATTAATCCCTATGGCACTAGACGGGTAACTGTTTGTCTCACCAACAGAAAACATACTGTGAAAGTCAGGGAATCAAGCTGTACCACTAGAGCTGTTAAATCCAACAAGCCCCAGGGATCTGTGCTTGGTCATTCACTGTTTGGACTCTATTTCCCAACAGTTCAGGCAACAGTATATTATGTTTGGCTTACCAGATGTGCAGATTCTTGCATATTTGGTGCAATCATTCATCCACCAATGATGATAACATAGCACAGGAGGTGGTAACACAGACAAATGACTGGTGACAAAGGCACAATCTACAAATAAATGCAGAAATGTGTCTTTTGTATGATGTCCATCTCAAAAGTGGAATTCCATGTTAATCACAGCATTGACAACAGTCCTGCTATGCTGAAACCCAGTGGTGCAAGCACTGGGAACACATGTAGATAGTGATCTGAACTTTGACCAAGTGTCCACTCCATCATATTCAGGTCTTAGAATTGTGTGATATCACTGTAGTCAAGCCTCATCAGAACACTAATAGAGTATAATGCTCTCTTTTGCATGTACCCAAAAGACACATAGCAGTTGGAGAGACCACAGTGCTTTCTCATCATGAAAACACAGGGCCTGCAACCATGCCATGATGTATGTGCATAGATTAAAAGCTATGTCACTGAAATCTGTCTTCAATAGGATGAGGTCACATCTACCTAGCCTCCAGATGACCCTGCCCTGGTGGGTGTACTGCATATCCACAAATCAGATACAGCAGTGTCTGTTGAGGAGAACATGCTAACAATAGTGCTGGTGTAAAATGCTCTATGTAATGTCAAGAAAGAGCCCCCCCACACACACACACACACACACACACACACACACACACACACACACAAACACACATGACTGCAGTGAGAATAGAACCTCTACCTATCTAAGTACACAAACTACAGAAGATAGTCCTTAATGCAAGTGCAATGGCACAAGTCTGACTTGGAGTGTCTCAGACAACACTTTATAGCAGATGACATCATCAGTGTATGTTGAGGAGAATGGGGTAATAACAGTGTCCTGCATACTGGTGTAAAATGCTCTCTGTAATGTCAAGCAAGAGTGCTCGTGCGTACCCAGTTGACTGCAGTGGGAATAGAACTGCTACCTACTGAAGTACACAGACTATTGAGCACAGTACTTTACAAAAGTGCCACAAGAGTACAGGCCGACTTATAGTAGATGACATCAGCAGGCCATGTGGGAGACAAAATGTTGGGAGGTAGTAACTGTAGAATGCATACTTCTGCTCTTCTGTCAAGGCGCACACACACACACACACACACACACACACACACACACACACACACACACACACACACACACACACAAACACACACACACACATAGATGATTGTAGTGAGAATAGAACCCTTACCTATGTAAGTACACAGACTACAGAACACAGTATTTTAAACAAGCACCAAGGCACAAGTCTGACTTTTATAAGAGTGCAGGTCAACTTATAGTAGATGATATCAGCAGGCCATGTAGGAAAGCAGATGGTGGGAAGCCTGCATGAAATGGATGTCTAGACATGTGCAAGTATCAAAATACTGTCAATCCATGGCATTGGAGCAATAACTGTAGGATACACACTTCTGCTCTTCTGTCTAGACCTGCACACAGACACACCCAGTTGACTGTAGTGAGGACAGAACCCCTACCTAAGTACACACACTACAGAACACAGTACTTTACACAAGGGCTACAGCACAAGTCTGACTTTTATAAGAGTGCCGGTCAACTTACATTAGATGACATCAGGAAACCATGTGGGAATCAAGATGTTGGGAGACCTGCATAGGCTCATAGCTTCATGGTTTCATAGGAAGCAACTAGCAAAATGGCCGTAGGATGTTAACAAGTCTAGCAGTGTAAAAACACAAGTACCCTTATTGAGCATAGTTAGATGACCATTGTTATCAGAATGATTTTGTTAGCAACACCAACTGGCCCTGTCCATGAGGGACATAGGAACCACTCCAGAGGTGACTTAATCACCCAACCAGTTGTCAAAGCTGTGCTTGAACAGGGTCATTGAGGAGCGCTGCTTCACATGCAGCAAGAGCCTATTACAGAGGAGTGTCAATCACTGGGGGATATATCTGCCTTCCCAGCATGTTTTGTTTATATCACAGGCTAGGTTGAGAACCTTGAAGCAAGTTATTCTTGTCCCATTTGATTTTCAGATGTCAAGCATTTCCAGCAGGGCAAGAACTGTGGCTTCTCTGTAGGCCAGGCATAGGTCACCTTTCCTCAGTTTGTGTGATACTGAGTACAGTGACAAGTCCATCAGTCTTTCCATGTATGTCAGGTTTGGAGGCCCAGGATTCTCCCGGTCACAAACCTCTGTGTTCTGTCCAATTACTGCAAGTGTCTAGTGTGGTACAGACAAAAGAGAGCATTGTACTCAATTAGTGGTCAGATAAGGGTAGAATACAGCAGAGTTATGACATCCCTGCTGTTGGATGTGATGTCCATATGTATGAGGTGCATAATCGAGAACATGTTTCTCACCACTATTTACACATAGTGATGAAAGTGTAGATTGCTATCAACATGTGTTCCTAAATCTCAACACTGTGTTTAATCTTAGAGGGGTGTTATGTATATCATAATTATCAGGGGTACTTCATTACCAAAGGGGACAGTGAGGCATTGTTTGCTTTAAGGTTCAGTCTGTGAGCTTGGCACCAGTCATTTGTCTGTGTCAGCTCCTTCTGTAATATGTTGCCTTCATTGGGGACTCTATATGAGTCCGTCCATTTAACAGTTGGTAAAGTACATGCCAGCCACTGCTGCCTGGGCTTCAGAGAAATAGCACAGATTGTTGTGGTATTCCCCTGGTAAGTGGGCTAGTGGTGGAGGTGCACTCCCACTCTTTGACAGTGTGTGTTCTGTTGGTGAACCAGTTGGCTATCTTTCTAGTAATATATTGCTTAATTCTCAGATGGGAGATTTTTACTATGAGGCATGAATGGGGGATAGTCTCAAAGGCCTTGGATAACTCAACATAGGCAGTATGTCCTGTTATCCCTTATCTAGATCTTTGTGGTCAGTATCAAGGAAGTCCACTACATTTAATAAGCAAGATCTACCCTTGAGAAAAACAAAATGGATTTGGTCAAGTGTGTTGAAGGTCAGCTATGTCTCTGTGGATAAGGTCCATGCTGATTCTTTCCCTAGCCTTGCAGATAAGGCTTTTTATGCTTATGGGTCAGTAGTTGTAGTTCTGCATGTTACCAGATTGATATGCATTGCATATCACACAACACTGGATATTACTTCCTGTAGTGTAGGTGATATATGTGTGGAAAAAGTACTGAGACACCAGGGTTGCAGTGCTTTGGGAGAGACAACACATGGTTGTATTGTAAATATGTGACATACTTTTAGATAGGGCTTCAGTTTGTTATGCTTCCACATGTAATTTCATATCATAGACAGGATATGGACAATAAACAGTAGTAATATGTAATAATACTTACTTTTCTATAGCACAGGGAGCAGCAGGTTTGAGTGACAGTTTGCACAGTGTACACACATGCAAGAGGATCCCTATTAGAAGACCGAAGATGCATTCTTTTGAATGCATCTTGGTCGAACTCAAAAGCCTAAAACTGTAAAATATTGAAGCGGCTTTTAAGCAAATTCTTTCCCTGGGAAAGAATTCACTTGGCCGCTTCATTACTTTGCCATTTTCAGCACTGTAGTGCAGTCTCAGAGTTGGTATATTTAAGTAGGGGGTGTGGTGGTCGAAGCCCCCCACTTAATGTAATGTTTCAAGTAATTTTTTTTTTTTGTTGTTGGAACAGTGCTTTTTTTTTCCCCTAGGACAGCTGACAGTTCAAAATTGTAAGCTTTCACTTTTTTAAGGGTTTGATCTAATATAGACCCCATGCAAGATGCACATTTCCAATACTATTCTTTATGTTTGTGCATAGTTAAGCAGTGCTCAGACGTGATCTACTCTGCTAACATCTGAGAGTTAGTATTGACTCTATGAAATGCACAAGCTGCTTAACTGCCTCTGTAGTAGCACATATTACTGCATTTAGTCATGTCTTTTTGAACACAGATGATGATACAGGGTTTGAATTCAGGTGTATCTAAGACTTTTAAATACTTTTCAATAAACTTTGATAATGCAATGACATGAATTCTTTATAATACATAGTTACTCTATGTTGGCATAGCAAGGTTAAGTGGCATTGTGCAGAGGTAACAGCAGCAGTTTGCTGCCACTCATCATTGCTGAGCATTGGTGCGCAATGCACACCTCCGCACAAACATGGAGCCCAAAAAGTGAAGGGATCCATTGCTTTTTATGCTACTTGTGTGTGTTGTGTGCAATTCTATTTTTTGACCAAATTAAAGGTGTTAAGAAAAGGGTAGATAAGAAATGGGGAACAAGCAGGGGGAAGAACAAAGGGAAAGTAATACAGGAATGTGCAGGTGGGAGGTAGGAAAGAACCATTGGTATTCATTTCTTTAACAGTGTAAACTGAAAATATGTGCAGAATATTAACTGAATTTGGACTTCCACCTCCACAAAGATGGTTACCACAATGTCATCATGTTCTATAGCCAAGTGTGTTAAGATGACACATGTGCAAAATGGAGAGCTATGTATGGGCCAAATTTTTTGGGGGGGTGCAGATGCCCATTTATTTTTTGAGAGTGAGAGAGAGAGAGAGAGAGAGAGAGGAATGTTGAGGAAGGCGCTTAGGTATGTCCGGGTCGGGTAAGTTAGGTAGGTGAGGAAGCAATTCCAGACAGACAAGACAAATCAAACAAAATACAGGGACGGTGATGGATACAAAAGGTTGGGGAAAACCATGACTGGGGTGAGGGTGGGGACAACACAGGCCCATAGCCATCAAGCTTAGAGACAGTGAGAATTGACTCCTCACACACTGGACTGTCATCACTGTCACCTTACTCCACAGGTGGCTGGAGTGCTTGATGTCTCCTCCTCCTCCTGCAGAACATGAGGGAGAACAGCTTCTCCATCTGGTATAGGTGTGCACCAGTGGTACAGTGTATGACCGTATGCAACATCCCTGGCAACTGGCTGTGGGTGATGAAACCACCACCTCTGCCACTTCTCCCAGAGGGCAACACTGGACCAGCCACCAGGGTAGGACTACTTGAGGGTGCTGGTAGTGCAGGGGCAGCAGAGGTAGCTTTGCCAGGTTGGTTCCTAGACATGCTGGGCATTGGTGCTGGAGCCGGTGAAGAGGGGGCAGGCTGATCAAATGGGACTAGCCTACCTCGCTGTGCTTTGGAGTATTTAATGATGTGTTACACATGGATGACATGGACATATTTTGTCAACACATAATAAAAAGAAAAACAGAAATTAAAAAATAAAATAAAAATTATTTTTTAAAAATAAAGTAAAATAAAATTAAAAAAATGTTTTAAAAAATAGAATAAAAAATAAATAAGCGAGATAAGGGTTGGAGTGAGAGCAAAAAAGAGATAACATTAGTACCATCATATGTGACATACAATGCGTTAATACAATTATATAACTCTATTGGCTTAAGTTTTACATTTAAGTATACCTCCTAACAGATACACACTATACTATAGATTGCTGCAAGCAATCATTGAAATGTGCATATATTGCACATATGTGTGTTGCAATTATACAGATTACAGTTTATAGCAGGGCATTTGTGCCACTGGTATAGAGGTTTTAACTTAATGTAAATATTAATGAAGAAATAATAGTATTGTATAGTTGTGAATTGTGGTATTTGAACCCACAACCTCTGACTAAAACCTAATATTGGACTCTTACAATTGGTTTGTGCTACAGACTAATGCATACACACTTGCTTTTACACTTGGGATATGTATGCATGCTCAGTTTGATACAACTCTATAAAATACCAAAAAAGCTATCTTTAACTTTTAATGCTACAGTAACACTTCTCCCCTGGTGCATACATACCCCTTGTTTCCCTCAGTCTCTCCAATCAAGTTACAAATTCCAATCTCTGGCAGTTGGGGAAAGAACAGAGGAGCATTATGCATACCAGTCTTGCCTATATTAAGCCTTCTAAGTCTTAAAAGTACTCTCTTTAGTTGATACTTACACAGCTGTGGGATGTCTTCAGTCTTAAATTCCTCCAAGCAATGGTTTAGAGTATCTCTCTTCCTCCTCTGTAGGTCATTAAAATGATGCCTACATTGCTCTCCAGTGCATGGGATACCAGTAACACTGGATACAGTCTGGGCTAAACTATTTCAAGCCTTAGACATGTACTGGGAGCCAGAATAGTCCCATTACAGAAGCCTGTGGCTGTGGTATTTTACTAGGAGTCCAGTAAATATCCTGGAGTCCTGGACATCCCATCTCTGTGCTGTAAGCCTGGCACCTTCTCCACTTACACCAGCAATGTCTACCAGCTGAACCAGAGCAATGGAGGCTGATGCTTTCCCACCAATTTCACTTATCGCATTGAGTGGAGTACCCACACCCCAGCAGCGTGTTTGCATGATGGTTAGTGTAGAGCAGCAGTGCCAAGGAGTGAGGAGTAAAATAATTGCAACTGGAAGGTTAATCTGATAACACAATAACAGTGACTCATCACTCATACATATAATTAATATCAGCTCAACTATCTAAAGTGTTATAAGTGAGTGAATATAATGGGAAGTGGAACAATAGTAAACGGTTGTGGACTATCCTGTATTAGAACCCAAGACCATGTGTATGGCAGTCCTACATTTACACCTGTTGCCACAAGAAAGTTCAAATGACATCTGTTCATGTTTCAGTTCATGTTATCAACTGCAATGTTATACCAGAAAAAAATGGTTGCATGCCCTGTACTGGAACCCAGGACCATCTGTACTCCAACCCTACATTTACACCTACTGACACAGAACTAATTACATGACATTCTGTAATTTAATAATCATTTTATGGTCTCTCTGTTAACTGCCACGGAACTCCGCTTAGTGGGTTTGTGCAGTGCCCAATAGAATTAATTGACTGTATCTGGTTTCTATGTTTTGCTGTCTGGGTCCTGTCTGCTTCCTGGGTGGTCCAGTTGCTCAACTTGTGCACTGCCCCACTTCACACAAATGAGAGAAACACAGCCAAGCCCACCATTCATTTCTTCCATTCCTGTGATTGCACTTAGTGCCACATCATGCAAACTATAGCCCCCCCCAAAAAATAATAAAAAATTAAAGACAAAAAAAGGAAAACCAGGGTAATGTAGCTGACATAAGGAAAAGCAGTGTAAGACATACACACTACAAAATGCTAGTACACATGTGGTATTTCTACAGAAGTCTGGATTTGTTTTCGCACTCCACTTAGACTTCAGAACACAGTAAAGGTGCTTTATTCCTCTTTGCCAGACAAACAGCTTTGCAGCAAGGACCCAAAATCATTCTGCATACAACCAATTGCAACATCTTCTACAGTAATATGACACCATACAACTGTTATTTGTATTTTTGGATGTAGTGTACATAGTGATCAAACAACCAGTTAAGATTATTGCTTGCAAATATACAGCTGTGTGTTACCTCTCTGTATTTGCTGGTCATTATTCTCTTGTCTGACCAGTAATCTGAGACACGCAGTATGTAAGTCATTCTATATCATTGTCCTTAAATGTGTGAGGATATTAAATGGTAGTAATATATTCAATAGAAGGGGAGGTTGGATGTTAATGAACACAACCCATGAAATGTGTGATGCTTACTTACATTCCCAACCTTGATGAAAGTACTTCTAACACTTTGTAAGTCTATCCTGACATACCCACTGGCTGTGGGGCAGTCTGTATTGTTGTTGTATTTACCTTCTCCCAACTAGTAATCATTTACAGTCACAATCCATTAAACACAAACACTGAGGGAGTGCCTGCATTATGTTTACATTTTATACACTGAGCCAAGGATTTGGGATTCAGCCATTCTAATCAGTTCATACATCATTTGCATCTTTACCACGCTAACAGCCTTGAATGTACATGAGAAAGGCTACCATGTAGCTAGGGAAACTGAAGGTGAGCAGACTGGTTTATGTAGTGAACATGGAAGAGAGGCTATTACTTTGGGATATATTTGCTCAGATGATTACTGATTTTCAAAAAGTAGGCCTGCATTTGGTCAGCTACATAGTACGTATGTTGACATGTAATTATGAATAATTGGCTTAACAGGTTTATATATATTTTGATTAGCAAATGCTTTTGCATTAGTTAGCCATGTACTAGTGGCATGGGAAAGTTTGTCAGGGCATTACACAGGTGTACATGATTGGCAATCCTTTCATATGGAATATTCTGTATTAAATCTCTAGATGTGTTTCATGTTTGATAACACTTTCAGCATTTCAAAGATGATTTGTTAGCCAAATTTGTCATTTGTCTGTTCTATTGGGGGTGAGGGAGCAAAGCTGCATTTCTGTTATGGCACAAATGAGGATATGTTGCTATTGCTATTGCCATTTTTTTGTATCCAGCCTGCACATATAAGTCAAATTTGTCTCTGCTGTCACATGTTCAGGTCATTTTTGCACATATCTCCCATCTTTTACTTGCTTATGCTGCCAAGTAAGGATATGCAAGGATATGTCACTCATTCGTATTATTACACAATACACTCCAGGTTCAAGACTTACCTTGAAAATGCAGCTCTTGCCATAGCTTTAGTTCATGGCTGACTCTGTCTGATGCAAGCAGTACACAGCCAATACATGGGGAGGTAAAGGTTGTAAGAGTTGCCTGGCATCAATGTTACTATATGCGTGTATGTGTATAGGAAGAATACTTTAGTCCCCTAGGTGGTGAGTGAGTGTGTTATGTGTTGTCTCTTAGCCAATGCAAGGGCATATTGAGCATGTCTACATCTGCCTACACCTACAGCAGCTTCTGGTTCCCCCTCTGACTCCTCATCTGTCTTTGGCTGTATTGACTTTGGTATTGGGGGTGGGAGGGTGTGCTTCTTCCCCTTACTGATCCTGCTAAATCTGTTTCATCAGGATGACATTGTGTAGCATAGCACATACTGTGAATGTTTCAGTACATGTCCATGGATTGTACTGCAGAGCTCCCCCAGATATATCTAGGCACTGGAACTGTGATTTCAGCAGCCCAGACACAAACTGTATGATATTTCCAGTTTGAGCATGTGCTTCATTATGGTGTTCTTCAGTGAGTGTGTGTGTATTTCTTATGAGTGTCAACAGCCATGGTTCCAGTGCATAATCTGCATCCCCAGCAAATGATCCTGTGAGATATCTCCCATAGCTAACATCTGGTATAGTTGGGAGGTGTGCCAGATATGTGAGTTGTGGTAACTGCCAGGGATGCCAGCACACACATTCAAGATGATTCCCTTGGTATTACACATGATTTGGCAGTTAATAAAGTGATAGCCCTTTCTATTTATGTAGAGCCTACCCTGTTCCCTGGGTGGTGCCTCAATTTCTATATGTGTGCAATCTATGGCACAGTACTTTAGGATAGTGTGCTGCAAGGTAGAACTCCTGCATATTTCTGGCCATCTCCTTAAGTGTATGGGGAAAACAGATATGGTCACTGGCATGTTGGAGCATAGCACTCTGGAAGTGATGGAGGATCCTGGATGCTGTCGCCTGTGACACCTACAACATATCCCCTGTTGGTTTCTGAAAGGTACCTGTAGATAAGATTCTAAATGCTACACATACCTTTGTCTCTACTGGGATGGGTTCCCCTCAGTTGGCCCTGGCTCTAAGGTGAGGATGACAGATGGTGCAGAGTTCCATTACTGTGTCCCTATCCACCCTGTAGCACTCTACAATTTCTACATCATGGAGGTGTGGAAAATTAAATGGGGCCGGAAAACTCTTCTACTTCTTGGCCTTGGTCTATTGGCAGCAGTAACAGCATAGGATTCAGCCTGCTGCACATACAAATGAATAAAAGCAGCAGCATCAGCCTCTAATATTCCTTCAGTGTAGACTCCTTCCCATGGCTGTATTCCAATAGGTTTTGCAGTTCAAGGGGAAAACCAGCACTAAGTCTGCACAGATGTTTTATAGTTTGTTGAATAGCTCTACCATTAAAATTGAAAAATAAAAGCCAAAGAACAGATAATTGCTTTGCAAAAAAAAAGAAAAAAGATCTTTCTATACACTACTGTATTTTATAAGAAAACGACCCGCTAAAATCAAATCAGCGACCTTTTATCAAGCTTTGATCCAAAGGTTGTAAAAAGTATATTAACTAAATTAAAACTAAAATTAAAAAATTAAAAAATCAATTAAAAAAAAGAAAATGAATATACTAAAACAAAATACTGAAAAAAATACTATATTGTTAAAAATTGTCTCAATGCATATGTAATACAATAAAATAAAATTATAGATAATATAAAATATAAAAAAATATATTTAATTAAAAAGAATATACAATAATTTTAAAAGTGAATAAATTTAAAATCAATTGTTATGAGTATTTCAATAAAGGTCTTTTTATACAGCTTTCTCCTTCTAGCTCTTTCATGCACTTATATAACTATTTATGTGTTTATGGTCATTTGTGTCTTAGTGTCTCTAGTCTCTAAGTGTGTCTAGTTTGAGTTGCCATATAGGTTCCTTAATTTCTATCTCCCTCCCAAGTACCTCTTGGCTGCCCAGGATGACTTGCTCCAAAGATCTATCTCAGGACATCTGAGTGAATGCTTAGGAGTGAATGCCTTATTTTTTGCGTCTCTTAAATCATAAAAATTAGAGACAGTTTTTTCAGAGTGGGTCTCCTAGTGGTGCCAACATAGTTGCCCTTGTAGAAGCTTGAGCAGATGGTGCAAAACCTTGTAGACACAGGTAATATGCTCAGGTGATGGTGATTTAATATGCGATTAATATTAAACTTAGAGGGAATATTAAGTAATGGAGCATGGCATTGGTTGCTGGACCCACATGCAAATTTAACAGTTAAATGTAATTTATGTTAGAGTTGTTAGAGTTGTTAGTCTGGAAATTAGGTTTTTTAATGTGTGTAGTTCTTTATTGTAATGTCTCTTAGAGAAGGCAAATCTAGGGTGTGATGATGAAAGAGTCTCTTGAATTAATGAATGCCAGTACAAACCAATGTAATATAGTGATCTCTGTTGCTCAATGGAGTTACAAAATAGGTGTGTCAGGTGTCAGACCAGGACATTGTCTGTGATGTAATTGAAAGCGGCCCCAGAGCAAGGCCAAGTGGCCTGATGTGGGTTTCTGTTGTTTCTCTGACTAAAATCATCCCTTAGGTTAGAAAGATAAGGGAGAGAGGGTATCCCTACCTACAAACATGGACTGCAAAATACATTCAAAAGTCAAATCATGGGACCTAGACATCCTAGAGCCTTTATAAAATGGCCTTCTTTAATACCTTTTTTTTCTCACTTGGAATGGGCATAATGGGAAAGAAAAGAAAGAAAAAAAAAGTGGGTTGGAAATTTTTAGTTTTAATAAAGTCACATCAAAACATCTTGTATAAATGCTTATCAAAATAGTGCAGTCATGTTGAAAGGAAGTTGGTGAAGTGCTTGTGTGGAGTTGATGTAATCAGTAAAAAAAAATCCCCATTGAAAATATAAAACATCCCGCACGAGATAATGGTCAGGTCTTGTCTCTGATACTTTAATGGTGTTGAACAAAGACGAAAGAAAATGAACATAATCTCGAAACAAAAAAAAAACACCATTGCGAGAAAAAGTCCACATGAGGCCACTCCTTTTCCTTGTATAAAAAAGCTCCTCATTAAAAAAATATAAAAAAATTTTGTAATAGAATTTTTGATAAACTCCACTAGAGACCCATCACTTTATTCCTTGTCATTGTTAAAGGATTTAAGAAATCATTGAACCACTCAAACCACTGACCCCTATTAATGCTATGAGGAAAAAATGTCTTAATATCATTAGTTATCATAAGAAGTTCAATGTGAGAAAAAAGGGTGGAAAAATATCTCTAAAGTCCAGTCAGGTCTTGCAGACATGGTCTAAAAAGTAAAAGTGGTGGTAGAGGCTTATAGTCATTGTCAATGCCAAGGGTTCGTCAGTGAAGGATGCCCTTGTCCAGACAATGGGGGTGTCATCTCAAATCTCCAAGTGTTTGAAATTTTCTCCTTCAAAAATTAGGGTGGTATCAGGTTTCTCAACATGTAAGTAGTTGAACAGCTCTACCATGTTGGATTGGTTGATTAGCATGCAGTTCAGCTGCTTATGATGTAATAAGCATGCCACAGTGTTTACCTTGTTTTCAAGGTGGTGCGCAGCTCTACACAGTGCTTACTGAATTTAAAACTCTGACACGCACATTGTAAAAATGGACCATTTAGGGTTTATTGAATTTGGCTGCAGACTTTTCAGTACAGAAATTTAGTTTGATGCAGTTCTTGTTAGCTATGTGATTTGAAAGTATTCATCTTTTTTCCAACTCTAGTTGTCTCAATGAATTCATATCCCAGCAGAAAACGAGTGTCGTAAACACTATTCAGTATCTTATTACCAATTAAAAAATCAAATCTTAAATCACTAGACAGATTTTTTTTACTTTTCTGCTATACAGGTTGCATTAAGAATGCATTTCCACTTAAAAAAATACCAATGTGCTAAAAATCAAATTTCACCTCAGTTTTCTTCTAAATAAATACCAGAAGTTTGACCTATACTTCAAAGCAGAAACATTATTAACAAATTAGAAATACCTACCTATTACTTCAAATTTTTGGTCAAGCCATTCAACCTCTTGATAGCTTAAGCTCAGGATTAAACGGACATGAAGAAATTATGACAAAGATATTACATTGGATCTTAACCACATTTTATTTATTTATTTAGTTAGTTATTTATTTATTTACTTATTTATTGGCATTTGTTTATCGGTAGAGTCTGACCAGGCAAGAACCCATTTTCAGTGGAAGCTGTGGGAGAAAAGCTGTAAGTAGCAGAGAGTAAAAAAACTTCACCATTAAGTTTTTAAATAACAATAATAATTAAAAAAAATTAATAAGCTTGACCCCCCCCCAAAGAAAAGAAAAGAATTCAAGGAAAATGCATTGACTAAAAAACATGATATTTCTAACACTAAGTAATTTAATGCCTTTTACAAATACTTCAGGTTTTACAAATATCAGCCTGCTAAGCTACCTTCCTCAGACTTACCAGACAATAAGTCTATTTAGTACTCTGTAAATTTGAAATTAATAACTCTGTGAGAACCACCCTATACTTTGGAAGTTGTAATT
This sequence comes from Protopterus annectens, assembly GCF_019279795.1. NCBI lineage: Eukaryota > Metazoa > Chordata > Ceratodontiformes > Protopteridae > Protopterus > Protopterus annectens. Next base: position 402,100,493 of record NC_056731.1, read on the forward strand.
CAGGAATATGAGGTATCTTTACCTACCACTATTTTTCAAAGATTGTTTAAGGAAGAGTATGCCATGCCTCTTTAAAAAGCAACAAAGTTCACCCTATTCAAAAAAGAACTATTGACAGCCTTCTTATCAACAGTCTATTCTATTTTGGAAATGTACTGATAGAAAATTAACTTTTTAAATTAAACAGTGATAAATCCACCTCAGTTTATTTATACCAATATGACTTTACTGAACAAGAGTTGAGGGTTCTTTTTTTGCTGTGCTTTTACATTAAGAGGACAAGATTATCCATTTTGTGGCAGAGGGTGTTTGTCTGGTCTTTCTGAGTTGGGAAGCACTCCAGAAGAGTTCAAACTGCAATTGTCTATTGGCCAGAGGGCTCACAAGTTAGATTTCAGTTTCCTGTTGCTATAATTTCTTTTATTTATTTGTTTTGCATTTATTTTATATTTGTTGACCGGGTTTGTCCAGCTGAGGTGATAACCCTTTCTTAGCAGAGGCCAGGGGAGAAAAGCTCCACAAATTTACAATAAAATTGTAAATGAAAATAGTATTATTAACAAAAAACATTAACCTTTTCAAGTTGGAACAGTAAAATCATAAAAATTATTTACAGAGTTGAAGTTGACATTTAGCTTAAGATATGTGCAGAAACAGTATGCAAAGTTTGTAAGTACAGCCAAGTTAGTTACAGTTAGTGAAGATAATACAGGTAGTATATAAGTAGAAATGCTTTTAAGATTGAGTGGCAGGTAATTACCTGGATAAGATGACTAAGAGAGCTGACACATAAAAAAAAATAAAACAATGAGAGCAGGCAGTAAGCTACGTAGGAGAGGAAGACAGTTTATGGAGGGTGAGTGCAGTGACAATTAAGCACTTTTACTCTGCCCTGTGCTGTTTTCCACAGAGCTCAGCAAAGCTTAGTGGCTTTGTTTGTGATTAAGAAGTTCTTTAACTATAACCAGTACCATCCAGGCAAGGATAAGTTATTGTATTTGATCTTCTGCACTTGTAGTTCATTATTTAACTGATCAATACCGTTTTACTGCATTTAAAGAGCATTTAAAGTTATTTAGGTGAAAAATCACCTGTCTTTACTAAATGCTACTTTCTAAACTGTTTGCTTAAAACTACCTTGATGTAAGGTGATCTAGTAAAGGAATAAGTTGTTGGTGCATTGCACTTGATGGTTCCTTTTTACGGTCTTATTTTAATTTACAGAACCAGATCATCCATCATGTGGCAGAAGTTGTTTGCCTGGTCTTTATAAATTGGGAAGCACTCCGGAAGAGCTCAAAGTGTAGTTGTTTATCGGCCAGAGGGCTCAGGAGTTAGATTTCAATTCTTTTCTGTTGCTATAAATTAGGCACATTATTCATGGTTCTATGCTCATTACACAGAACGCAGTAAAGCTTGGCATCCTCACCTGTGATTGAGATGTTTTCCACTGTACCCAGTGCCATCTAGGCAAAGATTAGTTATTAGATTTAATTTACTGTACTTAACACTTCATTATTGAACTGATCACTACTGTTTTACTGCATTTGAAGTGCATTTAAAGTACGTTTGGTGTACAAATTGCCTGTCATCTCAAAGTGCTGCTTTTTAAAGTGTTTGCATTTAAATTGCCTCACTATAGAGCTATCTAGCCAGGGAACATGTTTTTATTGCATTGCATTTGCACTTTACTTTTTGCAGTGTTTTAACATTAAGAGGACCAAATTATCCATCTTGAGTCAGGTCATTCTGAGTGGGGCAGCACTCCAGAAGAGGTCAAGGTGTAATCATTTATAGGTTCATAGGTTGTTACTAGGTTAACATCTGCTAGGGCCCTTTGCAAACCTATCCACACGGTCCAAATCATTTGGGTCCAAAGTATCATATAGGGGGGCATGTTAATAGGCAGGTAGCTAATGATTTGTAGGGGGTGTTAGTTAAGATAATACTTTATTATTGATGGCATCTGTCCATAAGGGAGATGGGGGCTAGACTGGGGGTAAATTACAGATTTCCCATCCAGCTATCAAGGTTTTGCTCGAATAGGGTCAGGGATAAACTCTGTTTTACATGGATGGGGACCCTATTCTATAGTGTGGGGATCATTTATTTATTTATTTATTGACATTTGATGACTGGGAAAGTTTGACTGGGTCAGGAACCCATTTTCATTGGAGGCCCAGGGAGAAAAGCCAGCTTTGGGACACATATCGGTCATTTCAGCATGTTCTGTTTATGTCAGAAGCGAAGTTCAGATCCCTGGATCTAGTGTTTCTGGTGCTGTTTGTTTTGTGTATGCACAACAGATCCATTGGGTCTAGGTCTGAGGAAGCCCTGTAAGCCAGGCAAAGATCTCCTCTCAGCAGCCTGTAGAAGACTAAATACAGAAACAGAGCCTTTAGACGATCTGTGTAGGACAGGTTATTCATGCCCTGAATTCCCCTGGTGAGAAACCTTTGCGGATGTTCCAACTGTTTCAAATACTTTGTTAGATACATGTCAAAAGGGGCATTGTATTCAATGATAGATCGGATAAGGGCTGAGTAGAGTGGTGCAATAACTTCCTTGGACCTGGATGCCATACCCATACCTATAAGTTGGGTGGCATGGAATGATTTTTTTTGTATGTTAGCTACATGTTGATCAAAGGCTAGATTGCTAACTGCATATATTCTGAGTTCCATTACTACTGGGTCGACTCTTAGGAGGATTTTATTGTCAGAGTAATTAACTTGCATTGACAGTTTCCCAAAGGACATTATAATGCATTTTCTTTTGGCATTAAGTTTTAGGCTATTGTTTTGGTACCAATCATTTGTCTGTGTTAATCCCATTTGCAAGATGTTTGTGCCTTGGGGGAATCTATAATAGCTCCCAATTTACAGTCATCTGCAAATTTGGTTAGTCAGAGGCCTTTAACTTCTGAGAAGTAGATGCCAAACAGGAGTAGACCCAGCACAAAGGCCTGAGGTACTCCACTGGTGACCAGTCTCTTGGTGGAGGTGGTCTTACTAATCCTGACTTTTGCTTGCTGTCTGTGAGCCAGCTGGCAATCCAGTGGGTTATGTAAGGGTAGAATGCCTGAGTGGGGTATTGTATCAAATGTCTTAGCCAGGTCAAGATACGCATTGTGCACTGTTTTACTCTCATCCATTGCCTTGGTGACCCTCTCAAAAAAGTCTCCCATGTTAAGTAGGCATGAACTTACCGTAACAAAGCCAAAGGCTGTAGTTGGAGCATGCTTCAGTGATTCTGATATGTCATGTTTAGGCTGTTCAAGAGGTAATGGGGAATGTTGTTGGGATCCATAGAGGCAGTATTCTTGACTTTAGCGAGTGCTGCCATCACCAGGTCCCTGCTGATAGGTGGGGGAGGCATGTTGGAGGGAATTTAACCTCATGAAGCTGGGAGAGGGTTGAAGTTTGAGCTGAATGCATCAGCCAGTAGATTTGCTATGTAATCCTGATCAGTATAGGTGGTACTGTTCACCACCAGTTCAAAATACTGTTGTGTGTTACCAGTAAGGGTCCAGGCATAGCTGAAGAAGGCCTTCTAATTATCATTAGCTTACAAGGCTATCTTGACCTCATAGTTGGCCTTGTTGTACTTAATTATACCTCATGGTTTCTTGTTTGTTGCATAAGAAAGCACTTGTCTTTAAGGGAGCTGCTTTTCCTGATTTTGGCTGTAAGTTTTCTTCTTTTATTATATACACTATTTAGGTTTGGATTCTACCAGTGGAGTTTGATTTTAGTGTTTGTTTTGTGTTTATTTCTGATAGGTATGACAGCTTCTATGAAGCCATTCACATGTTTGTGTAGGGACTCTGTGAATAACTCTGCATAGGTAGCTCTAGTCTTAGGGTTGCGGGGGGGCTTGAATTTTGACAAACTGTCACTTAATAGGATGTAGTTTGCCTTGGAAGAGGTCCTAACTGTTACTGGATTAGCTGAATTCTCTGGATTGATTTTTACCTCAAAGTAATGAGACAGCTTTGTAATCTGACCTTCATAGTAAGGGCATGAAATGGGTTAGGGGATGCAATTAAGTGGCTTTGGTGGTCTTTTAGATTTGGGAAGGTTTCTTTTAACTCATTACATCCAAGTGATGCCGATAGGCAGTATCCAAAAGCAGATGGAAGATAGGTGCAGCCCATCCTTGACAAAGCAACATTGCCTTCTGACCATGCTCTCCCATGCTGACAGATATTGGATCCACTTGGACTGACACCATAACCTAAGCCAGATATTAAAATCAATAATTTTATGTTCATGCTGTGGTATCATCCTTGGTGAAGGTAGGATGCTGCTCAAAGCAAGGCTCATACCTATATGAGCCACATATTCTGAGGGATATGTTATGTCTCTTTTCATGTAGTCCAGTGAGGTATGTCTCAGGTCATTTACATCCACATATTGGTACCTGGGATACAGTAACCTGAGTGTTGTGTGATATTTCAGATCCTGGTTCCAGATAGGTAACTAACCGTTATCTTCTCCTTGTCTAACCTGGTGAGTGAGGCATCTGTGTGTCATACAATGGAGTCCCCAATGACAACAGCAATAGATAAAGTATATTCTTACCATATAGGCTTTACTGTTGGGGCATCATTAGGTGCAGGCTTATATGAGATGTTTGGTGTTGCTTTTGGTGTGTGCTTTAGTGATTGCTGAGGAGCAGTGCTGCTATTAAGTGGCTTTGGTGGTCTTTTAGATTTGGGAAGGTTTCTTTTAACTCATTACATCCGAGTGATGCCTCTAGGTGCATCTGCAGTTAACTTCTACAGATGCCTCTAGGCATCAAATATTGCTTGTTCATATTTGCATCAGTAACTCCAAAACCATGATATGTACAAGGTTTTAAAAGATTTCATCTTAAAGCTTACACAATAGCAAATTCAACTGCATTAATATGTGACCTCTGTCTAGTGCAAGTAAATAGATATTACCTGTGTTTTTTATGATATTAATTTATATATATATATATATATATATATATATATATATATATATATATATATATATATATATTTTCACATTTTTCTAAATATCTCAACAAACAAGTTACACAGACAGAGCTCATTAGCCTCATATGAAAGCTCTCATTTAGTTTAATAGAATGATGCTGACAGTACGTGTGTAACGTGAGTGGTTGCTGAGATATTGTAAGTTGTTTACAAAATATTGCATTTGTAATCGTCACCATGTTTACTGTGATTTATAAAATTCCGTTTAAGATCTAAAGAATACTACCACTATAAAAATAGTTTGTGCTGAAGAGTTTGTCATTTTTACTTTTATTTATAATCTGTATGGTTCCAGAGATATGAAAATTTGTTTAAAGTGTGAGGACATAATTTAATTCGTTCCTCAGCACAAGACAATCTGTGTGTATGGTGAATGGTATCTGTGAAGGAGGTAGTATGGGTATTCCTGGCAACCTTGTTTGTATGCCAGATATTTCCCTCCAAAGGAGTTGTGTATTTACATGTCTTACATACCATATTATTTTTTTCAGTGAGTGAGTGGTTGCCTGAGAACATAATTGAATTTCTACATTACCTTAGGATGCCCAGATCTGCTAAACAGGCCACATTGAGTATCCATGTTGTCTGGTCCTGTAATAGCGTTGACTGTTTAGGATTAAGGATTTGGTTTTAACAGGGGTCTCCTAGGGTAGTTTCTGGGGTTAAGGGCAGGATGTTATATAATACTAGGATATGTTAATGCTATTCAAAGCACATGCCAGCTGTTCTAAGCTTATTTCTGGACAATGCCACACTGCTTAACAGGCTTTGGATTTAATCCTAACTTTAGATGTAAATTTTCCTGTCTAGGTGTTTGCAGCTGTCCAGGGCACTGCTATGTGCCCTGGTTTGGTGAACAGCACCACACAGTGAAAAAAAGCTTGTAAACTAACTCCTATACCCTCTAGCCAAAATGCTTCCCAGCTCAGAGAGACCATGTAAACACTTTCTGCCACAGGATGTCTAATTCTGGAATTTGTTAATGAAAAAGCATGACAAAAGCAGCTGTCAAGTGCAGATTAAACAACAAACAGCTACCTAACAACTAAGTCCCTGGCAAATTCACCCCTCTGCAAAGAGATTTGGAGGCACATACACTAGAAAAATCTACAGAGAAAAGATTTTTTTTTGCTACAGAATTAAATGCTTTAAACATGCTCAAAACAGTACTGATCACTGCCCTCAAACCATAAAAGCCTACCCTAATGCATGCCTAGACAACATGGATATGCAATTTCCAAATGTGGCAATTTTCTCATGTTCACCGACAACCTTTTAATCCCTAAAAAAACACATTTAGTGAGAGATGTACATACAGTTTCCTTGGAAGCAAAAATCTCACTTACAAACAAGGTTGTCAAGAACACACACACACACACACACACACACACACACACACACACACACACACACACACACACACACACACACACACACACACACACACACACACACACACACACACACACACACACACACACACACACACACACACACACACACACACACACTATATCCACCACACATAGTATTCATCATACACATAGACCATCTTATGCTGAGGCACTAAAAAGCATCAATGACCTCCTAAGCATAAAAACAGCAATGTATATCCTCATCAATCTCTAAAGCACACGCCAAAAGCAACACCAAACACCACATGTATACTTACACCCAATGGACCCAAGAATGAAGCCCATCAGGCAAGAAACACTTTACTCAGGATTGCAGTCATAGGGGACTCTATTGTATGACACACAGATGCCCCACTCACCAAACTGGAAAAGGAAAAAATAACAGTTGGTTGCTTAACTGGAGCCAAGATCTGCCAGGTTACACATGTGCTCAAGTCAACCCACCACAGGTACCAGTATGATTTAACCATAATCCTGAGACATACCTCACAGGACTATATGAAGAGAGAGACATTGTGGATCTGTATGAATATATGTCTCAAACAGATATGTGCCTTGCACTGATCAGCATTCAACCTTCACCAAAGATGATGCCATAGTACGAAAAAAATAATTGACTGTAGCAGTTTGCTTTGGTTCTGGTGTCATTCCATCATAGCAAATAAAACCAAAAGGAACCTAAAGGTGTTACTGCTCAATGCTAGGAGTCTTAACAAGAAGTTCCACACCTTACAAGCAGTCCTCAATCTGGATAATATCTATACCATTATCAAGACATGGCTTAAAGCCTCAGAAAGTAGTCTGGCAGTGCAAATCTTCTGTGCCTTCCACTTGTTAAGTCCATTAGCCACACAGACAGGAACTAAGGGTGGATGTGTCTCAATCTCCATTAACAAGTATACCTCTAGGTTGGTTAAACAGGATGCTGACCTGGAAATAATCCACATGCAAATTGCCATAAATCAAGTCCCTTACCATATCCTAGCAAGCTATAGATCAGTATCTAGAGCTTGCTAGAAAGTTATAGGGCACTATCTATGTCCCAAGAATCCCATAAATCAGGCTTAGACCTGCTGGAGGTACTCACTATCCAACCAGATACCCTGTTCATGGGAGACTTCAACTATTCTCCTATAGACAGGGAAATGTACACTGCCTCCAACTTACACACAACATACCCTGGACTTTATTAACTCAAGTACCCCTGTATAGATAGTGTACAGTCCAACCAGAGGTTCAAACATACTGGACCTAGTACTCACCAGTATGGTAGAGTGCTGCACCCCACTGGTAAAGCTGGATCACAAAGCTGCCTCCTTCATAATAAACATCAACTTGGAAAACCCAACAAGACCTGTAACAGTTAGTAATTATTCTAAAGCAAACTACATCTGATTAACTGACAGTTTGTTAAAATTCAATGCCACTCTGAACCCTGAATTCACAGCAACCTTTGCAGAATTATTCACATAAATACTGTACAATTATGTAAATGGCTGCATAGAGGCTGATGTACCTATCAGAATAAGTCCAAAACAAACCACACTGGTGGAATCCTAACCTAAAGAAAGTATATAACAAAAGCAGAAAAAGTTATGGCCAAAATCACAAAGAGCAGCTTTCATAATGACAAGAGCTCCCTAATTAAACTAAACAGGAAACTAGGAGCAATAATTAAATGCAACAAGACCAATTATGAGATTAACATAGCCTGTCAGGCAAAAAGACCATAACAAGGCCTTCTACAGTGATGTCTGAAACCTTAAAGATAAGTTGGCAGTGTACTGAACTGATGGTAAATGCTACCAACTTCACTGAGCAGAGTAGCATACTGAATCTGCTGGCTAATAAATTGAGCTCTCACTTTATCACCCACTCCTCCCTGGCCCCTTCCCAAGAAAGTCCTACTAGCATAACCCCATCCAACTATCAGCAGGGAGCAGGTCATGGTGGCATTTACTTAGGCCAAAAGGACAGTCTCAATAGACATCAATAATATCCTGGAATGATGCCTAACTAGCTTGAGTTCTATCAGGACCAGCTGAGTCATTTTGAACTACAGCCTTAAAACAAACTATGCACCATGTGAATGGAGGACTGTTATTTATATATCCCACTTCACAAGGGTGGACCATCAACTGATTCCAGAAACTGCAGAGCCATTAGTCTGATCAATCTAATATGCAAAGCTATGGAATAAATTATCATGGAAATGATCAACAGAGAAATTTGCAACCTATCGAAACTGGACTCATCCCAATTTGGTTTTGTCAAAGGCAGGACATGTCTAATTAACCTGGTGGATTTCTTTGAGAGGTTCCGCAAGGCAATGGAAGAGGGGAAAACAGTGCATAACTGCCAACTTAGACCTAGCTAAGGTGTTCAATACAATACCTTATTCAGGTATTGCTGAAAAACTCATCAATCCCTACATAACGATCTGGATTGCCAGATGGCTCACAGAGAGGACCCAAAAAGTCAGGACTAGTGAAACCGCTTCCACCAAGAGAGTGGTCACCAGTGGAGTACCTATGAATGCAGTGCTGGTGCTGCTCCTGTTTGGCATCTTCTTCTCACAGGTCAAGGCTAATGTCAAGGGCATCTGGCTCACCATGTTTGCAGACAACTGCAAATTGGGAGGTATCATAGATCCCATCCCATGATACTAGCATCCTGCAAGAGTGTCTTAACACCAACAAATGACTGGTGCCAAAGCCACAGATTAAAATTCAGTGCAAAGAAGAGCATTATAGTGCCTTTTGGGAAAAAGTCCACCCAGGTTAATTACTCCATTGATAAAGACAACACTAAGAGTTACTGCACTAGTTAGGAGTCTGGGAACATATATAGAGTATAATTTGGCCTTTGACCAAAACATAGCCAAGATAGTAAGAAAATCATTTTATGTCACCCAACTTATAAGTAAGGGTATGGCATCCAGGTCCAAGGAAGTTATAGAACCAGTTTACTGGGCCCTTATCAAACCCAATCATTGAGTATAATGCCCCCTCAGCATGTACCTGACCAGGCATATACAACAGTCAGAGCACCCACAAAATTTCCTCACCAAGAGAATTCAGAGTAATGACAACTTGGCTTAAGCAAATAGCTTTAAAGCTCTAGCTTTACACTCAGTTTCATATAGTTTACTGAGGCAATCTATGCCTGGAATATAATGCATCATGTGATCCAGCCCCTCCAAATAGATGACCATGTTTACGAGGACACAATTGGGTTGGATTTTGTGGTTAGACTTATAAAGGCTGTGGTGGTCATTATCCTAGTATATACCCATGAACCTATAAACCTAACTAGGCTGAACCATAGCTGAGTTAACTGCACATGTACCAAGGACCAAAAGGCTGAAACTAAAAGTGTTTAAAGCATGATATCTCAAATGGATCACTATTAAAGAATGAATGGAACCAGACAATGGCACACATAGGTTCTAGATTATTGACATCATCCCTGCCACAAACCTTTAAATTCATGTTAACACCCCCCCCCCCCCACACACACACACACACTATTTAATCATTCTCACAGGGAAATATTTTCCCCCCATCAGCTTCACCCAGCCAATGGGACATCAATGACTTGGATGCAAAAAAATCACATTACATGTGGAGAATGACCATTGCTAGTTTCTTAGTTTTTCTGTAAGAAGAGAGAAAGTAGTTGCTACTTGTGAGATGGACTGTAGCCAGAATTTTATATTTTGATCTTATAGCTTCATATTGTTGGTCCTTAACACACATTACAAAGCACACTTATCTTCAAATGCTGTGCCTACATGACTAAATATTATACCCATTACTTCCAGGTAATGCCTCATGCAACAGAAATCATAATTTATTTTCCAATGCTTAACCATTGCACTAAGTAAAGACCTTTGTTGTACTATTGTTTATGAAAGTTACAGACTTCTTATTGTGTCTATAATTCATGAAATTTCTGAGTCAGAAAAAACTTGGACAAAAAGTATATCTGGTTATTCCTTTTCACTGAATTCTGTTCCTTTGCCTGTTTGCCAGCAGATAGTGATGAAACCTACAGTGGGATTCAGTAAACTGAAATCCCCGTGCAGGAACAGTGTAGCTGTTCCTGCATGGAATATGGCTGCCGAGCAATCCAGTAAACTACTGTTCTGATGTGCACGAGCCTGCCTACACTATTCCTGCATGGACACCACTGCATAATGCTAATTATCTAATTTGCTGGTGAAAACCATGCAAATGAGGTGAATTAGTGATTCAGTAAGAAGGCAGGCATCCATGCAAGAATAGTGTTAGCTGCACAAATGTATTCAGCTACTACCCGAATACATTTCTGCAAGTATTAAAACGGAGGTATGATAACTCAACTAAAAGTATTTATTATAATCTTTAGGCATGCCGATGGCCACATATATGGCCATTGGCATGGAAAAGTGCTTTATTTTTCTAAAAATAATTTTTTTTTTGGCCGTTCTCAGTCGTTTAAGTATAGGGCAACGGCATTCAAATGGGATCGTGCCGGAAAAAAAAAACAAAAAAAACATGAAAACGCAATTTTAAGGGAAATCTGCATTTTGCCATTATAGTCTATGGCATGGAGAATCAAAACAATACCAGGGAACAGTGGTTGTTAAGGGGAAAGTCTCTGTTGTAGTGCAATAACTAGGGACTAAGGCAGTGGAGTATGCAAATGCAGAGAAATTTACTGAATCACAAAAATATTCTAAGTGCCAAACTGCATCTAACCATGTAGGTGCTATAACACGATTGTGTAAGCAGGAGAAGCAGCTGACATGAAAAGGGGGTGTGTCATGCTCGCTTTTAAGTATATTTTAGCTACATGGCTCCCAGATAAGCTTAGCTAAGCACAGCTAAGCAAGGGGGGTGTTTGAGACTGTATTAACTTACTCCATGAAATGAAGAGCCTGTTCACATCCAGGGAGGGCCATTTCTCATTGTTTATATTAGCTAAATGGGTTTGCACAGCATGCACTGGGTCTAAAACAAACAAACAAACAAAAAACAGAAATAGCAGGACTGTTTACATTTGGGCACCGTGTTTGCATGGCGTGCCTCAGGGCTTAAAAGGGGTGGTGATGGAAAGGAGAAAAAGAAAAAAAAAAAGGAAAACAGCAGAATTAAAGCGATAAAGTACCAGTAACATAGCTGGCAGGTGGAGTGTATCATAGTCAGCCAATCATACAGGCAGCATCTGCAGCACAGCAGTACAAACTATGGAAACATCTTATAGTCTGTTTTTTCCCACAAACTTTTCAAAATTGGTGTACAGATGCCAGGGAATTTTAACCGAAAAAATGTTAGGGGCTGCCATTGCTTTGATCCATCAGTATGTGCTAGAGGCTGAGGGCAGTAAGAAGGATAATGCTGACAACCGCCACAGACTGAGGAGGATAAGAGTGTTCAGACCCAGGTTAACTTATCAGGGAATACATGATTTGGAGATAGTAGAGCGCTACTGGGTGGACAGAGACATACTGCTGCAAATCATTGAGCTGTGCTGGCCTCAACTCAGACCCAGAGCCAACAGAGAGGAACCCATCCCAGTGGATACCAAGGATACTGGAATGGTGTAGCCTTAAGAATACTAGCTACAGGTACTTTCCAAAGACCTACTGGGGACATCATGGGGGTCTCACAGGCATCTGCATCCAGGGTACTCCACCAGTTCCTGTATGTCATCCTACCACATGCTGGTGAGCACATTTACTTTCCCAACACCTGTGAGGAGAGGACCAGCAATATTCATCTCTTCCACCATGTAACAGAATACCCAGAGGTACTGGGTGTGAAAGACTGTGCGCACATCCATATCAAAGCACCACCTGGTGAACAGAGTAGGGTCTACATAAATCGCAAGGGCTTCCCCTCCATCAACTGCCGGGTCATGTGCAATGCCCAGGGCATTATCATGAATGTGTGGGCTGGCAGCCCTGGAAGCTATCACAACTCCCACATCTGCAATTCATCAGAGCTGTACCAGGCATTTGCCAGTGGGGACATCCTGTATGGCCATCTGGTGGGGGATGCTGGCTATGCACTGGAGCCATGGATGATGACACCCATCAGAAATGCACACACACACACACACACACACACACACACACACACACACACACACACACACACACACACACACTCACTCACTCACTCAAGAATGCCATAATGAGGCACATGTACAAACCAGGATCATTATAGAGCATGTATTTGGGATGCTCAAGTCATGGTTCCACTGCCTTGACATATCTGGTGGAGCCTTGCAGTACTCTCCAGCCACATGTGCACACATGTTCATAGTATGTGCCATGCTACACAATATGATCCTGCAGAAACAGCTGCAGTAGGAATAGCACGGGGAAGGGCCACACAGCCCACCACCACTGACAGGGCTCCCACAGGCACAGATGGACTAAGAGGAGGAGGCCCCTGAGCATAATCCTGTAGGCAGATGGAGGTGTGCCCAGTATGCTCAAGCCTTGGCAAAGAGGCAAAGCATAGCACACACACTGACACTGTAGGGGACCCATGGACTGACACCTCTCTCTGACTCGCACACACAGTAAAATGGATGACACACACATCGCACTACTTGTAACTTACCATGTATAGGCAGTATACTGCGTGCATCCAACATAGGCGGCCCTCAAGCACCATCCTCACAACTGCCACAGACACAAGATAAGTCAGTCTTCTTAACAATAAATGAATGGATTAGTATGTTTTGGTAGCATATCTATGGTAATGCTGCATGCATGCAAAGGGATGGAGTTGCCAACTGGGATGGCAGCAGACAACTGACACCAGGGACACCAGGAAATGTCTGCCAAATACTGGCATCCCCAGACTATGCAGTAGTACCCAAGGTGGCAAATCCCACTGCAGTATTTGTGTGGGGCCAACTAACTGGTGGGGTCGTAGGTCATAGGCATGGATGTCAGTGTGGGGGTCCCATACCCATCCCTCAGATCCACACAGCAAGTCAGCTATAGAAAACCAGAGTGAAATGTCTGGCAAAGGCCCAAAAATGGTAGCAATTTTGATTTACCCCCCCTCCCCAAAGACTCACACAGTGATAGCATAGCAGGTCTTGCAGTTGCAGTAAGGTTATGAAGGGTAAGAAGTCTGAAACCTCAAATGTATGCCACTACAATCTGACCTGTGGTCTTTACTGCTATGCCTCTAGTCCCCAAGACAGGGCACAATAGTATGGCAAATGGAACCAAAATGTAAAACAAATATCAGCACAGTCTGCGCAATTGTGTACAGTTGACAGGTGTGCCCCCATATACCCAAAGAAATGCAGTAACATGTATGTTTTCAGGGAAATAACATAGCATACATTGGCAGGGCTGTCCCAATACACATGAAAACATTTTGCATGTCCACAATATCTAGGGGTCAATGTGTATATGTGGTTAATACTGTCAGGATCTGGCCAGCACATTCTCCTGGCTGTCATCTTGTAGTGCCCTAGGTACAGTGCTGCCTTTGGCAGCGCTATATGTAGATCACTGCAGTGTCAACTATTATGCATGTCAGTGACACCTACTGCTCTGCCACTGACATGCCTGGAAGTCACAGTGCTATGTGAAATATACTACACATATAATGTACTTCTTGAAGGCTGTGTAGCCAAGGTGCTAAGGCTTTTTTATGTTTGCTTTTACATATACTGGACATGCCTGCACAATAGAATGCACTCTGTAACCATACCCATAACTCCCAACCTCTGACAGCAAGATGTCTGGAAATGGGAAGAAACAAAAGTGAAACAAAGGCACAATGATAGGCATGTGTTGTAAATATTGCCCCTACATACTGAGAATGTTGGTAGGGTGAGAGGTTTCCAGTAGCGGGAATTGTCTGAAGATTATGTAGTCTGAAACAGTAATGTCTGGCATTATTTTGTAACATCACTCTTCAATTATATGTTACTAACTTGCCATAAAAACACAAGTTTACATAGACTGGATAAAACATCTAGCCAAACACCTGGACAATCTGCCAAAAAATGTACAGGTGCGAGGTATGGCCACACCAGAATATGACATCTCAGGTTAGAAAGATGCCACACAAGCAGGAGATTACCCAGGCAGTATATCATCAAATTGCTGGACTGGTTACACAGCGTGGCATCACTCAACTGGCTGTAGCCACACCTTACAACTGGCCTTGTTGGCAAGAATGTGCATAGCTGCCCTCATAATATTGGTCTATGCATCATACAACTAGTATTCCTCTGGTAAAGCACTGTGATGATCTGAGGATGTCTGCCACTAGGTATTGACACAATACATTGCAGTGTCAGACTACAGATATGTCAGGAAAAATGTCTGCTAAACAAACCCAGTACACTGAGGAAAGTCCTGTGTACTCCTGAGAGATATGGCTGCAGTGCACAAAACCCTGGACTGGAGTACACTTATCTCTGGAATGGAGTCCCACTCTAACTATAGAAGGTCACACTAGGCATGCTCTTACATTTAGAGTATCACAGGACATGTTGGAACCCACATTGGACTATATGACTGTATTGTGAATATATGTCTGTGCATACAGACAGCTATGTACACCTTAACTATCCCTACAAACATACATCAGACATGATTACTCTCAGCTAGTTGCAGGTGACCCATATGTGATATATCTGCATCTGTTGTGTGTGATACGCAGAGGTATATATGGGCAACAGATAACATATGTCAAGTATACACACAGACACACAGATGTGGGGAAGTGAGAGACAGACAGTGATAGAGGGAAACACAGACAGGGAAACACTGGGAATACAGACAGAGTGAGTCACACACAGGGGTACCCTGAATGGCATACAGTGATGTCCTGCTGTGGACAGTGGCATACCAGTTGTAAACAGTTGCACATGGCAGCATAAGAGGTGAGCCCCATTGTACTGAGGTTGGGGTTATAATATCACATCACTTGCATGTGTGTGTGTGTGTGTGTGTGTGTGTGTGTGTGTGTGTGTGTGTGTGTGTGTGTGTGTGTGTGTGTGTGTGTGTGTGTGTTTATGTCCATATGTCTAAGTATTAGGAGACTGTTCGCACTCAATACACTTCACATTCCCCTACTTCACAAGATCTGCTGCTGTCATTCACCTTAGAAGTATCATTGGATCCCTATCACCTCTATAAGCTCTGTAGTGAGTGCAATAACTGTGTAACACTGTAGTGCAAATAACTAGATAGGTAGGGGTTCTAATCTCAATACTAGCAAGTGTGTGTGTGTGTGTGTGTGTGTGTGTGTGTGTGTGTGTGACAGTTGTGTGTGTGAGAGTGAGGGAGTGTGTCTTTGTAGGTGAAACAGTTTTAGGCCATTCCCATCCACAACACTTCCCAGTACCCTACTTTTTCAGTCCTTGCACTGTCATTCCCCTTATAAACACCTTTGACTTTTGTCAGCCCAGTACGCTTTGTGGCATGTGTGATAACTGCATAATACTATAGTAAAAATAACTAGATAGGCAAGAATTCTAATCTCAATACTGGCAAGTAATTGTCTGTGTATGTGTGTGTGTGTGTGTGTGTGTGTGTGTGTGTGTGTGTGTGTGTGTGTGTGTGTGTGTGTGTGTGTGTGTGTGTGTGTGTGTGTGTGTGTGTATCATATTGCCTGCGGGTTATACCCTGTACACTTCCCATCACCCTACTTAACAAGGCCTGCTGATGTCATTCACCTTCGGACAAAGTGAAATCATACAAGCTCTGTAGCTCATCTGATAACTGTGTAACACTATAATAGAAATAACTAGATAGGTAGGGGTTCTAATCTCAATACTGGCAACTGTTTGTGTGTGTGTGTGTGTGTGTGTGTGTGTGTGTGTGTGTGTGTGTGTGTGTGTATGTGTGTGTGTGTGTGTGTGTTTGGGTTTAGAATAATATCCTATGTGGGTTATACCATTTTGAGGTGTGTACCACCCTGTACACTTTCCATCATCCTACTTTACAAGGCCTGCTGATTTCATTCACCTTAGAAGTACCTTGGGACAAGGTGAAATCATATAAGCTCCATGGCACATCTTATAACTGTGTAACACTATAGTAGAAATAACTAGATAGATAGGGATTCTAATCTCAATACTGGCAATTGTATGTGTTTGCGTGTGTTTGGGTTGAGAATCATATTCTGTGTAGGTTATACCATGTTGATGTGTGTACCACCTTGTACACTTCCCATCACCCTACTTTACAAGGTCTGCTGATGTCATCCACCTTAGTAGTACCTTGGGACAAAGTGAAATCATATAAGCTCTGTGGCGCATCTGATAACTGCGTAACACTATAGTAGAAATAACTAGATAAGTGGGGGTTCTAATCTCAATACTGGTGACTGTGTGTTTGAGTGAGAATCATATCCTGTGTGAGTTATACCATTTTGATGTGTGCACCATCCATGCCTGTTTACCACCTCCTGATGGCATTAGTTTATATAGTATGTTAATGGCATCTGCCTCACATGCAGCATGTTAAACCATTGTACAGGCCATGTCAGTCATCTGTACAGATATATATGGAATATCCAGATATTTGCAACTTATATGCAGTCTGTGTCCCCTAACAATGGCCATGTATGTGATATTGTTGGAAAGTAGGTCACAGTGTAGTAACACACATGCCACCATCAGACCTCATACTTGACTGAATCATCACACTGGTACCACATCTGTTACTCTATCACTTATCCAGGCTTATATGAGCAATAGATGACTCCAGTTGCAATTTCTGGTGGGTTATCTCACCATTCATGAAGGCATTCACAACATTACGTGTTGTAAGAGGTAGTCGGTTATGTCCCCCATATATAATCTATGATGAGCATGTCATGTGTCTGTAGCACTATAGTACATTACAGTTGGTATGTAGGTTTACTAATCTGTCTATTGCCAACTGTGTTTGTGTTACTGTATGCACATCCCCTGTGTCAGTTTTTACTGTGTGTATACGAAGGATATACCATTTTGTCTCCCTGTTCCACCCTGTGAACTCAGGAATACATACCACAAACCTGTCATACACAGTACCATGCATGCCCTCACCAACTGCATCAGGGTTGAGTGTATGGGAAAGAAATGGCAGGGGCAACAGGTGCTGACAGGTGACTCTGTTGCAGTTAATCTAATGGCTAAGCTTGTGAGGGACCTACTGACAGTACTCCAGTAACCTGTTCTGTATGTATAAGCCTGTGGTACTACACAACACTGAGGTGATATTTCTGAAGGCTACCTGTCTGTGACAAGGGGTATGTATGCAAGGTCACACTGTCTGACAACAGTGTCCATCACACACTGTTGCATGCATACACACCTGGTAAATGTACATATAAAGCTGTAGCTTGGCTGTGAAATGGTCGATGCATTTCCACTCTGTCATGCTCCATGTTGGTAATGTCTACAGGGCCACAGCCTGTAGACACACATACACCTGGAACACAAACAAAATACAGCATGTCAGACTATATTCAGTCAGTGATACTAACAGCAATAATGCATCATGGCTAATAAGGTACACAATCCTTTATGTGTACCCATAACAAATGCAAGAAGACAGCACCTTACACAGTATTACATAGGTACACTGTACTATATTCGCCTTGTGTATCAGACCCATATTAGCATGTCCCTGCACCAATGGTATGGATAACAGGTATGTGGCACAGGTATCATCATATACACAGGGTGTGGTGTGGGTTTTCCAGAGGTCTAGGCAGGGCCATATGGTTGACATCATGTGCATGTGTTTGGAGGGGTATCTTATAGATGGGCTGTGCAGAGGTGCTGTGTGTGTCTGGAGGTGATCTGCCTGTGATGTGATACAGATGTGTGTGTGTGTGTGTGTGTGTGTGTGTGTGTGTGTGTGTGTGTGTGTGTGTGTGTGTGTATGTATGCACACAATCATGCCACATGGCTGCCTAACACAGGGGTATGTTAGACAGCTGTGGACCATACATGGCAGGGTACCAGTTCACCATATCCAGCCATGGAGAGGGGAACTGGTCCTTCCAGGGGTCTCACTGGCACCACCAGGCCCAAGGCCAGATGCAGTACTGCTTTCTGATGGTGACTGCTGGATCTGTATCCCTGAAAGGACCAGCCAGGACCACATGCCCATGTCCTGCTCCATTGTGATGTGGACATCAACCCCCCCCCCCTTTGGTAGTGCTGGTGTCACTGCCACTACAGGAGTGTGAAGGTGCATGGCCCCGTAGACTCTCAGCTGGTGTTAGTGCTGACCTAAGTCCACATGGGTGATGCCCATCTCCCACCACACGCTCTAGTACAGACATGCCACGGTCGAGGATTGCAAAGGTCTCACCCAACCATCTATTCATAACCTCAGTATTTTGATGTGTGGCCTCAACCAGGTCATGTATGTTAGCACATAATTCAGGAAGAGTTACATCCAACACCCTGAATATTTGTCTGGTGTTGCATTCACTACGTGCCTGTGCATCCATGACAGCCCAAAACATGTATCTGGTGACACCTTCTGTGGCACTTGCAACAGCGGCTTGTTGAGCAGCAGTCCTCCTGCGAGCACCACCTGTCAATCCACCTGTGTGGGACCTCGTCTGCACTCTGGATATGGCCAGTGTCTACACTCACACCTGCCATAGTCACCACACTAGCCTGTTCCATACCACCACCTGCCAACTGTCCATCATCTGTGGCTACTGGGGATGATGTATGTATGGGCATTCTGACTGTGTGCAGGGACATTGTGGATGACTGTGGGATGCCAACTGATGGCACAGATTCAGCCCCTGACAACCTCTCCTGTGCCTGACTATAACCATCATCATTGTCAGAGTCTGCAGAGACACTGACATCAGATTCTGAGAAGGTGGGACCATGACCACCATGTCCACCTGTGAGGGGGAAGACAACATATATAAATTAATAAAATTAATGATAAACTAGCTGCCAAAAAACCTGATAAACACTCAGTATCCAAGTCCAAAGAGAATAAATATAAAATCAATATGCTAAAGGAAATTAAACAAAACAGGAACGAATGTATAAACAAATAAAACGTGATTTATTCAATGGTGTCCAGACAGATAAGCGCTTTCGCTAACAAGCATCATTAGATCTTTAAAACATTCACCTTGTAACAGAATCGCTTTTATACAATGAAAGTTATCAATGGTCCAATCAGGGCTTGCAATCAATTAACTCATTAATATCACAGAAAATCATGACTTATGTTAGAAACATGGCCCAATATAAAGGCTTGTTTCTAACATAAGTCATGATTTTCTGTGATATTAATGAGTTAATTGATTGCAAGCCCTGATTGGACCATAGATAACTTTCATTGTATAAAAGCGATTCTGTTACAAGGTGAATGTTTTAAAGATCTGATGATGCTTGTTATCGAAAGTGCTTATCTGTCTGGACACCATTGAATAAATCACGTTTTATTTGTTTATACATTCATTCCTGTTTTGCTTCATTTCCTTTAGCATATTGATTTTATATATAAATTAATACCTGCACTATAATGTTTGCTGCTACACACGCACACCCACAGCCACACACACACACGCACACACACGCACACACGCACACGCATGCACACGCACACACACACACACACACACACACACACACACACACACACACACACACACACACACACATATACACACAGACACATAGGGTCTATATTATACAGATGAAACTTTAAACTCTTGAATGCTCATATGAGCAGAGATGCAGGAAATCAAAATCGCTATTGTGGGGGGCTGCACCCCCACACCCCCTGCTATATATATATTCCAACTCTGAGATTGCACTACAGTAAGGAAAGGGCAATTTTTTCCTATCTTCACTGTACCGCAATCTCACAATAGCGATTACGAAGAATGGCTTTTTTGCCTTCTAAGCCGTTCAGGATTTTGATTTTTAGTCGATCTAATAGGGAATCGACACATACAGGTGAGGCGGCAGACAGGCATTACACAGACCTCACAATAGCCAACTGGTGACATTCACAACACAGTCAGACCACTACATACACACCCTGGACAGGCCCTCAACATCATGCAGTGCAGCCCTTTCCACTTAATGTTACTACTTATATGCACCTCTATGATACGCGAGTAGTGTTAGTAGGTGATGGGCCATCAAGTAGCACATACTGTACCCATGTACACATAATTGCTGTTCACCTGCACTGTGCACAGTGGCAACTCCTACAGAACATACCTCTTAACTGTCCAGAGTGTCGCTGAATGTCTACATGTGTGGCCCATATTTCTGGTCTGTTCTTCATAACTCCTGTGTTTATCTGACACATTACTGGGATGATCTTAGGACTGGTGTCACTAATTAATGACATATTTTGAGTTTCACACTTCAAAACCTGCAGTACATGTATGTTACAACAGAACAGGTTACACTAACAAGCTTCTACACTTACAGTGGATATTATAAGTGTAGACACCCCTCTTAACATACTGGGTTTGTCTGATATGTAACATGAGACCACAGAAATCATGTGATGTGATAACATTTCCCACATTTAATGTGACCTATAACCTGTGCAATCCAATTGAAGAACAAACACATTGGTTAGGGGTAACATATAAAAGTTGAAATACGTACTATATGCTGGTTGCATGATTGTGCACACCCTTAAACTAATACTTTGTTAAAGCACCTTTTGATTTCATAATAGCAGTCATTCCTCTTGGGAAGGTGTGTATCAGCATGGCACATCTCAACTTAGCAATAATTGTACACTCTCCCTTGCAGAAGCCCTCCAACTCTATCAGATTGTGAGGACAGTTCTTCTGCACAGCCCTCTTCAGGGCACCCTACAGATTTTCTATTGGATATAGTTGTGGAATGTGTCTGGGCCATTTCAAAACATTGATTGTCTCCTGGTGAAGACATTATTTTTTGGATTTGGATCTATGGTTTGGGTCATTGTCATGTGGAAAGGTGTAATTCCTCTCCATCCACAGCTTTCTAGCAGACACATGAAGATTTTGGGCCAAAAGGGACTCGTATTTGAAACTGTTCCTAATACCCCTCCACCTTGGCTAAAGGCCCACTTCCAGCTTATGAACAGCAACCCCAAAGCAGGATACTGCCATCACCATGCTTCACCATGGGGATGGTGTTCTTTTGGTGATGCACAGTGTTGTTACTGTGCCAAACAAACCTTTTAGTATTGTGGCCAAAAAGTGCAGTCTTGATCTCATTACACAATAACACATTTACCCACATGTTATTTGGAGGCCTGATGTATTTTTCTTGAGAAATTCTCCAGATCTGGATGTTGTTCTGTGTTAGAAAAGGCTTCCATCTTCCAACCCTACCCCATAGTCCAGACATGTGGAGAATATGGGAGATTGTTGTCACATGTAGTACACAACCAGTACTTGCCAGAGATTCCTGCAACTCCTTTAGTGTTGCTGTAGGTCTCCTGGCAGCCTCCCTGACCAGTGTGGGTCTTGTTTTTTCCACACATTTGGACAGATGTTCAGTTCTTTGCAATGTTACTGTTGCCCCATATTTTCACCACCATTTGATGACTGTCTTCACTGTGTTCCATGGTATATACAATGCTGTGGAAATGTGTGTGTACCCTTCTCTGGGCTGATACCTTTCACAAATTAGATCCCTTTGCTGCTTCGTAAGCTGTATGTGAACTGTGGCTGTTGCTGTATTAGGCAACTGAGTAAATGTTAGGATAATCCTGGTAGGACAGCTGACCATTATTTGCTGTTAATCAAAGAGTCTCTATAATTGATGTCAGATGTGTACCCAAGAAGATGTAATGATGTAATTATATCGAAAGCTGGTTCAACACAGTATTAACATCAGCCTCTGCACATGTAGGCATCTAGCTTTTTGTAAGTTTTTTATGTGTCATAATTATTCCCCTAACAGATTTGTTTGCTTTACAATTGAATTGTACTGGTTATGGGTCACATGAAAGGTTGGAAGGGTTCAGAAATGTTTTATTGTGCTCTCACTTTTGTATATCATAAATACCTGGCATTCTAACAGGTGTGTGTACACCATTTATATGCACTGTATAACACAAATTTATAAAATATGTCCCTAGTTTTGGGCCTTTGTCCCTCCATTTTGTCAGTCTTTGTCCAGATTTCTTGTAATGACAGGTTGTGAGGTATGCTACAGATATGTGACATCGCCTGCAAATAGGCCTCTGTGATGACCACTGTGATGCAATGCAGTTTACCTCACCTCAAGTGAGCAAGCAGATATCACAATATGGCTGAGAGTAACAGTTGTGTGCATGACATGCCTGGGGTACTAGTGAACCACAACAGGAAAATCCCATGCTCACCAGCTTCAGGCTGCTGTCCCACATCCAGACAAAAGGGACCTATGTAGTTGTGGGGAAGAGGTATTGTCAGCAGACTGACATTTGGCATTGGTACAAGATGAATACTACTTTTCTGCAAATGTACAGTACAAGCTCTGATAGTACACAATTTGCTGTCCTTCACCATAGATGTGCACTTGTGTGCATTACTAAACCCCACCCACAAATGCAGTTTGAACTGATATATGCATCTAGATATTTATAGAAGACAGTATGACTGCTACATGATTAAATTGATGTGCACTGTGGCCTTAGCTGGATGCTCCTCACCTGTTGCCTGGGTGCCACCCACCTCCACAACTTGTGTTTCTTGTGTTGGCTGTTGTGTGGGGGCTGCCCCAAGGTTGGCAAGGAGCTCCTCTGTTGCTGTA
Organism: Protopterus annectens; assembly: GCF_019279795.1. Taxonomy (NCBI): domain Eukaryota; kingdom Metazoa; phylum Chordata; order Ceratodontiformes; family Protopteridae; genus Protopterus; species Protopterus annectens. Next base: position 402,123,695 of record NC_056731.1, read on the forward strand.
AGTGGGGTTTGTGTGGCTGGACCTCCACCTGTAGCAGTAGGGTCCCTGGCCACGGCAGCAGCCCTTTACCGGGCATGATGTATCAGGTCAGTTGCCCGATGCCTGACCTGATCATATGTGCAGCCATGGTGGCCCAAGGTGTTAACTCTGTGGACAAAGTCGTCCCACAGGACAGTCTGCTCCTGCAGATTTTGTCTGCTATGGCCAAACATCACTCCGTGGTGCTGGATTATAGCATCGGAGATGGCTGCAATTTCAGCTGCAGTATATGCTGGCTGCCGCTGCATGTCACCTGGAAGACATAAACAGGGAAAGACATCACAGGACCTCAAACATTGCCAAAGTTATTTACAGAGCCAGCACATCAACATTGCCTATCATTAGCAACCACTTACAACCACATCATACCCCTGTCATATATCAGCACAGTATGAACCTGCATTACACTCCTGGTCCTAATGGGTCATGTTCTCCCAAATGAGGGCCAGTACTTTGCATAAACCACCATTCACGTTTGTGTAGAGGGATGGCAGTGGCCATCTTCCTTGCAGATGGGATGTCAATGGTGCTCAGGCTTCACTTGCATACAGTGTGTAATGGAGCTGGAAGCATATGCCTGAGTTCATGTAGGATGCAGACAGGAATGTTATCAGGTCCCATGGAGACTTGCTTTTGTTGACTTTGATTAGGTAATATGCACATGCTCCCTGATGATGAGGGGAGGGCTGTGGGTGCTGTGCATATCCACCTATACTGATGGTGAGCCAGGGGGTGATATTTGCCCTAAACCTGTCTGCAGATGGTTGGCTATAGCTATAGTGTGTGTGTATGTGGTGTGATTGACCACCATTACAGGATGGGTTGGGTTGCTGCCTCTAAGATTGCAGACATATATGAAAACGACCTTATGATTGCCCTTGGTGGATGTGTCCAATTTGCGCTCATAGTAAGCCTTACAGTAATCCACCTGTGACCTTATACGCTCGTTCAGACAAGGCTTGACTTGCTACCAAGTTGGTGCCTGCTCCTACTTTGAACTGTACAGTCAATGTAGTGACTGATTATGTGGTTTGTATATTGCTGCTGTCCAGCAAAGGGGATTACTCTACCTTGGTGGAGGCAGGTTTTACAAGTAAGGTATTGCAAGTCCATACAGCTATGAAGGTGGTCATATAGCTGTTTGTAGTAGGCATGGACATAAGGTCATAACACAGTTGGATACCTCTCCAATTTCAACCTGATAATCATGCTTATTCTAGTACCCAAGTCTGTGTCAGGGCAATGCAACAACCAGTAGCTGTAGAAATCTAACTCTGTTTGATGCACGGAAACTAAGATTATACACGTGTACATGTACAGCTTATTTACCTGACATTTTGCATTCCATGTCTGTTGTTATGAGGCGGCCAGGCACACCTACTCATACATACATGTGCACATGTAATTCCTGATATACATTTCTGTTCTATGTCAGTATGGCACACTGTATTTACACTCTTGCTGCTCAGTCATTCCTCTCTATCTGTTAGAACAGGACATCTGGAGGATGCCACACATACATGATGGGCCAAAATTAGTGACACTTTCTTACTATTGCTGTAACACACTTAAGTCATTAGATAGCACAGTAGCCTTTGCATTTATAGACATACCCTGGAGGCTGTCTGACACTCATATGGCAGGAAGAGAGGAGAAAGGCTAGGAGTGTGGTAGTGGGTTCCCTATCAGAAGAGCGAATGTTGAAAATAGCGAATGCTCTTCTGCTGAACTGTAAAGTTCGAAATCTGAGAATGTCAAAGTCACGGAACAGCAAGTTTTTTTTCCCAGGGGAAAAAAAATCACTGGGCTGTTCTTGGGACTTCACTGTTTTCTCCACTGTGGTGCAATCTTGGAGTTAGTATATTTAAGTTGGGGGTGTGTGGGGGCAAAGCCCCCCCCCTTTATTTTATTTGTATATATTTTTTTTGGATCAGCAAATTTTTTTCCTGGGAAAACATTTGCTGATCCGTGACTTCGACATTTTTGGTTTTCAAACTTTATAGTTCAACAGAATAGTGTTCACTATTTTTAGCCTTTGCTGTTCTGATACAGATGCTGGTAGCAAGGGTAGGAACTTTTAATGCTGGCAGTATGACTGGTATAGAGACAGAGCTAGCTGATATGATGGACAGAAGGAAGGTTGATATATTGTGTGTGCAAGAGACCAGATAGAAGGGGGGTAAGGCTAGGTGTATCGGAGGGGGGTCTAAATTGTTCTGTCATAATGTGGATGGGAGGAGAAATGGTGTAGAGATTATCCTGAAGGAATAGGTCTATATTAGAACTGCGAAAGTCCTTTTCACTGAATATGTAACCACCGATACATATTACGTGAACCGCGAATACACCAAACACCCTAAACTGTGAAATTCAAAAACTCGAACTGTCATAGTTGTCCAACCCCACCACCCGCTACATACTACCTACCCAAACAAAATAAATAAACACATACATACACTAACCAAAACCCTACTTCTAATCCAAAACTAAACCCTACTTCTAACCCTAAACTAAATCTTGCATATACTACCATCTATGCACTTACCTTAACCCGCACCCTAACCCTAAGCTCTGTAACTATCACACACTCACCCTAAGAAGCTATACCCAAACAAAATAAATAATCCATACACATACACTTAACAAAACCCTACTTCTAACCCTACACTAAACCTCACATACATTACCATCTATGCTCTTACCTTAACCCGCACCCTAACTCTAAGGTCCGTAACTATCGCACACTTACCTTATGGAGCTATACCACAGAAGGGCCAACCATGATGATTCGACATTTCAGATTTCACTCTTCAGGATGATCGGTGTTTTCACGGTTCGATGAATACATGTCGATGTTTCCATATTCGGGTAAGTGGACCTTCACGGTTTTAATAGGGAACTGAAGGAACAGTATGCCAAGAGTGTTTTTGGAGGTGAAAAGATTTTCGGATAGAGTGATATTTATGAAGCTGGAAATTGATGGTGTAATGATGAATGTTGTTAGTGAATATGCTCCGCAAGTTGGGTGTGTGATGGATGAGAAAGAAAAATTTTGGAGTCCATTGGATGAAGTGGTGATGACTGTGCCCAAGGGTAAGAGAGTAGTGATTGGAGCAGATTTCAGTGGGCATATTGGTGAAGTGAAAAGAAGGGATAAGGAAATGATGGGTAGGTATGGTGTTAAACAAAGGAATGCAGAAGGTGAGATGGTAGTGGATTTTGCAAAAAGGATGGACATGGCTGTGGTGAATATGTATTTTAACAAGAGGGAGGAGCATAAGGTGGCATACAAGAGTAGAGGAAGATGCACACAGGTGGATTATATCCTATGCAGGAGGGCCAGTTTGAAGGAGAGTGGCGACTGTAAACTGGTGACAGGGGAAAGTGTAGTTAGGCAGCATAGAATGTTGGTCTGTGGGATGGCGTTGGTGATCAAAAAGAAGAGGAGTGTCAGAGCAGCACCAAGGATCAAATAGTGGAAACTGAAAAAGGGTGATTGTGAGGTTGAGTTCAGAGAAAAGTTAAGACATGCACTAGGTGGCAGTGAAAAGTTACCAAATATCTGGGTAACTACAGCAGAGCTAGTAAGGGAGATGGCTAGAAATGTGCTTGATGTGACATCTGGACAGAGGAAGGAGGACAAGGAGACCTGGTGGTGGAATGAGGAAGTACATGAGAGTATAAAGAGAAAGAGGTGGGTGAAGAAAAAGTGGGGTTGTCAGAGAGATGAAGAAAGTAGGCAGGAGTATAAGGAGATGAGGTGCATGGCAAAGAGAGAGGTGCCGAAGGCTAAGGATGAGGTATATGAAGAGTTGTATGAAAGGTTGGACACTAAGGATGGACAAAAGGACCTATACTTATTGGCTAGACAGAGGGACCGAGCTAGAAAGGATGTGGAACAGATAAGGTTGATAAAGGATAATGAGGGAAACATACTCACAAGTGAGGAGAGTGTGTTGAGCAGATGGAAAGAGCACTTTGAGGGGCTGATGAGTGAAGAGAATGAGAGAGAGAGAGAAGTTTGGATGATGTGAGTATGGTGAATCAGGAAGTGCAACAGATTAGCAAGGAGGAAGTAAGGATAGCTATGAAGAGGATAAAGAATGGAAAGGCTGTAGGCCCAAATGACATACCTGCATAAGCATGGAGGTGTTTAGGAGAAATGGCAGTGGAGTTTTTAACCAGATTGCTTAATGAAATCTTGGAAAGTGAGAGGATGCATGAGGAGTGGAGAAAAAGTGTTTAGGTACCGATTTTAAGAATAAGGGTGATGTGCAGAGCTGTAGTAACTACAGAGGGATAACATTGATCAGTCACATCATGAAGTTATAGGAAAGAGTAGTGGAAGCTAGGTTAAGAATGGAGGTGATGATTAGTGATCAGCAGTATGGCTTTATGCCAGGAAAGAGCAACACAGATGCGATGTTTGCTCTGAGAGTGTTGATGGAGAAGTGCAGAGAAGCTCAGAAGTAGTTGCTTTGTGTCTGTGGACAGAGAAAGCATATGACAGGGTGCCTAGAGAGGAATTGTGGTATTGTATGAGGAAGTCAAGAGTGGCAGAGTATATGTAAGAGTAGTACAGGATATGTACAAGGGTAGTGTGACCATGGTGAGGTCTGTGGTGGGAGTGACAGATGCGTTTAAGGTGGAGGTGGGATTGCATCAGGGATCACCTCCGAACCCTTTCTTATTTTCAGTGGTGATGGACAGGTTGACAGACAAGAACAGACAGGAGTCCCCATTGACCTATGATGTTTGCAGATGACATTGTGATCTGTAGTGAGAGTAGGGAACAGGTTGAGGAGACCTTGGAGAGGTAGAGATATGCTCTAGAGAGGAGAGGAATGAAGGTCAGCAGGACTAAGACAGAATATATGTATGTGAATGAGACGGAGGATAGAGGAATGGTGAGGATGCAGGGAGTAGAGTTGGCGAAGGTGGATGAGTTTAAATACTTGGGATCAACAGTTCAAAGTAATGATGAGTGTGGAGGAGAGGTGAAGAAGAGAGTACAGGCAGGATGGAGAGGGTGGAGAAGAGTGTCAGGAGTGATTTGTGACAGACGAGTACCATTAAGAGTGAGAGGGAAAGTCTACAAGAGGGTAGTGAGACCAGTTATGTTATATGGGTTGGAGACAGTGGCATTGACAAAAAGGCAGGAGTCAAAGCTGGACATGGTAGAATTAAAGATATTAAGATTTACACTGGGTGTGATGAGCGTGGACAGGATTAGAAATATGTATATTAAAGTGTCAGCCCAGGTTGGACGGTTTGGAGACAAAGCCAATGAGGCGAGATTACATTGCTTTGGACATGTGCTGAGGAGGGATGCTGGGTATATTGGGAAAAGGATGGTAAGGCTGAAGCTGCCAGGTAAGAGGAAAAGAGGAAGGCCTAAGATAAGGTTTCTGAATGTGGTGAGAGAGGACATGCAGGTGGCTGGTGTGACAGAGCAAGATGCAGAGGACAGGAAGAATAGGAAACAGATGATCCACTGTGGTGACCCCTAACAGGAGCAGCCAAAAGAAAAAGGAGATGATGTAATGTCAGTCTTCACAAATTTGCCAATGATTTGCCAGACATAACACATCTCTATGAGTAAATGACTAAAAATATGAGGCACACATATGGTCAGTGTGCATAACACTGGACAGTTGAATGGTATGAGCTCAGTACATCACATGCAGTTCAACACACACATCTACAACAGTAGTTTCATAGGTTCATAGGTTGATACTAGGCTATCTGCCCTAGGGCATTTACAAGCCTAGCCAGAGTGTGCTTGGCTTTCGCCACCCTTCTTAGATTAGTTGACTGTGCCTCTGTATAGTAGGTCACAGAAGATAGCCCATTTAAGGTTAGTTTACTGTGCCTCTGTCTAGCAGTGACACAGAAGAGATCCCAGGGGTAAATTTAAGATCTCCCATCCAAACGTCAAGATTCTTCTTGAAGAGGGTCATTGATGGGCTCTGTCTGACATGGATTGGGATTTTGTTCCAGAGTGAGGGGAGCCTCTGGGATATGAATCTGTCCCTCCAGCATGTTCTATTTATTTCTGTGCTGAGGTTTAAGTCACTGGAGCATGTAGTTCTGATGGATTTGGATTTCTTGAGGTGGAGCATGTCCATTAATTCTGGGTTGGACATGGCTTTATACGTCAGGCACAGATCGCCTCTGAGTAGGCGGTAAGCAACTGAGTAGAGCTGGAGTTTCTTTAGCCTAACTGCGTAGGGCATCTGTTTGAGTCCCTTGATCCTCTTGGTGAGGTACTTTTGGGGTCTTTCTAGTTGTAGCAGTTGTCGGGTAAGGTACATCCCAAAAGGGGCATTGTACTCAATTATGGGCCTGATGAGGGATGAGTAAAGAGGCATGATGACCTCTCCTGATCTAGATGTGAATCCCTTCATGATTAGGTGGGCTATATAAAATGTTTTTCTAACCGCTTTGGCCACGTGGATGTCAAATGAGAGATTGCTATCAACTTGGGTCCCCAGGTCCCTAATTACTTCTTCTGTATTTAATGGATTACCACCTATGTGGTAATTTGTGGGCACTTTGTTTTGCCAAAGGGATGACTATACACTTTTTGGCATTTAGCTTGAGGCCATGGCTCTGGCACCAGTTGTCTGTTTCTATGAGGCCCTTTTGGAGGATACTTGTGTCGGCTGGAGAGTCGATTATGGTACCCAGTTTGCAGTCATCTGTGAACTTGGTCAGCCACAGTCCTTCCGTGTTGGCCTGTACCTCCGAGAAATATATACCGAACAAGAGAGGTCCCAGGACTGAGCCTTGTGGGACACCACTTGTAACTGGTTTGGAGTCTGACATGGCTCCAGCAATTCTAACCATGTGGGTTCTGTCCTTGAGCCAGTTTGCAATCCATCTAGTGACATAGGGGTTTATATTTAAGCTGGTGAGCTTATCTATAGTTCCCGAGTGGGGTATTGTATCAAAGGCTTTTGCGAGGTCCAGGTAGGCTGTGTGGACTACCTTCCCCTCGTCAATGGCCTTGGTGACTGTTTCAAAGAAATCAACCAGGTTTAAGAGGCAGGATCTGCCCTTAACAAAGCTGAACTGGGTAGGATCCAGTGTCTGTAGGTCCCCAATATCTTTATTTATGAGGTCCATGATGATCCTTTCCATAGCTTTGCAGACCAAGCTAGTCAGGCTTATGGGGTGATAGTTTCCAGGATCCGTTGAGGCACCACCTTTATGGAGAGGGACCACTGTTGCTGTATGCCACTCTTTGGGCACATATCCTGTAGTAAGGCTGAGATTGAACAGTAGTTTTATGTTTGGGTTTAGCTCCTTTTGAAGTTCATGTAGGACACAGCCCGGGACACCGTCTGGTCCCATTGATGCTGTGTTTTTTGCTTTGGAGAGGGCAGCTATTACCTGAGCATCTGAGATGTCAGGGGGGCAGCACTCTGCTGGGATAGATATTTGCCCTTTTGGTGGGGAGTGGGGGGGAGAAGTTTGCGCTGAATCTGTCAGCTAGGATGTTGGCAATGTCTGTGGGTTCAGTGTATTTTTTGTCATTTTGGACTAATTCTGAGCATATCTGGTAATTACCACCCAGGTTCCTAACATAACTAAAGAAAGCCTTGTGATTATCCTTAGTGTCCTGTGCAATTTTTCTCTCGAAGCTGGCCTTAGACAATTTTATGAGTGCCCGTAGTTTTTGCTAATACTGATCAGTGATGCCTTCCCTTTTTGGGATTTTGCTCTATCATGTAGTAGCTTCCTCCTTCTATTGTATAGTTTGTTTATGGCTGGGGTCCACCAGACAGGACGTCTGCCTTTGGAGGATTGGGTCTTGGTTTTATTTGGGATCGCATGATCCATGCATTCCTGAAGGTGTTCATAGAATGCATTTATAAAGGATTCTGCGGTCTGGGCCATATTTTCCACAGGCCCGGAGGCTTTGAAGGATTCCACCTCGGTTTTGAGGAGTGTGAAATTTGCTTTAGAGAAGTTTTTCACTGTGGTTTTCTGGGCAGGGGGTGGGGTCTGGATGTGAATATCCAGTGAGATTAGTTTATGGCCTGATCTTACCAGTGAGGGATACACTTCTGGTCTGGAGCATAGAGTCCCCATGTTGGTGATGATCAGGTCCAGTATGTTTTCCCCTCTTGTGGGAGTGGTAACAAGTTGTTCCATAGCATTTGAGTTTATAAATTCTAGGAACCTTTGGGCTAGGGTGTTGGAGCTAGAGTAATGCTCCCTGTCTATGTTTGGGTAGTTGAAGTCGCCAAATATAATGGTGTTTGGAGAGACCTTCATATTTTCCAGTGTTCTCAGAAAGGCCGAGTGGGGTTCCTGGGTTTGTGACGGTGGTCTGTAGCAGGCTATAAACTGGCCGGCAGTTTTACCCACTGTTAGTTGCACATGGATAGTCTCTGATGCTTTGTGCTTTGCCACCAACCTGGAGGTGTGGGTATCTTTGATGAATATCGATACTCCCCCTCCTTTTGTGGTTCGGTCCTTGTTTTGGGGCCGAAAATCATGGTATGAGGTATAACCTGGTAGTGCTGGGGTGCTCTCGGGAGCCCTGAACCAGGTTTCTGTTACTGCACAGATATCGATGTTCTCCATGCTAAGGAGAGTTTTGAGTGCATGCATCTTGAGGTTTAGACTTCTGGCATTGAGTAGCATTACTCTTAGTTTTATTATCTCTTGTGATACCTATAGAGGTGGGTTTGTCTTTTGAGCCTTGCCTAAAAAAGGGACTATGGGGGTAGCAAGAGCCTTTGCTAATATCAGAAAGCCCAGGGGTGACAGGTGCAAGCCATCCCTAGCGAAGCATCGTGGCTTGTCCAGCATATCATCCCAAGCTGACAGGCATTGGATCCCCTTTGAATGACACCAGTACTTAAGCCAATTGTTGAAATTGATCATCTTGTCTTCATATTGTGGCATCATTCTTGGTGAGGGTAAAATGCTACTCAAGGTCAGGGTCATACCGGCCTGGGCTACATGCTCAGAGAACTCCTTTATGTCTCTTTTCATGTAGTCCAGGGAGGTACATCTCAGGTCATTCACACCAGCATGGACAATGACTGAGTCATATTTGTACTTGCCTTGGAGTGACCTGAGTGCTTGTGTTATGTGGCGGATCCTAGTGCCCGACAGGCTGTTCACCGTGACCCTCTCCTTGTTCAGCCTGGTGAGTGGGACGTCAGTGTGCCTGATGATAGAGTCACCTATTACAAGTGTATCAGGTGTGTTGTTTAGTCTTAAGGGCTGTGACTGTTCAGTACACTGGCTTTGTGAGATATGTGTTGCACATGTTTTGTTTTGGGGTAGCGGTTGCTTGGGTGTCTGCTTTGGAGGTCTCTGCTGCTTAGGCAGATCTTTATTTAGAGCCTCCGAGTATGTTTTTGTGTGATTATGTGTTTGATTTGCTGTCGTGGTAGGTCTATGTGAGAATGGAATTGTAGTGAGTGTGGTTTCCTTCTCCTCCTGACTGGTTATGCCAGTACTGAGTTGAGAGAGCTTAGCCTCCAGTTTGGCTATATGGTTGCATCTCTCACATGTGTTGGAATTTGTTGGGAGGAGGAGAGGGTTGTCTGTGTACAGGAGGCAGTTGTAACATTGCCTCAAGATTCCCAGATTCACCAGCTGGACCGGAGAGGAGATTGACAAATGACCTTTGGACATGCTAGAATATTGGGAATTCCTTAATAATTGAAAACAAGGGCCAGTGGGGAGTGAGGGTGTAGTGCTTTTAATTTTTAGTGCTGACTTATATAATTGCTTTAGCGAGCAAGTGCCAGGTAACTTAAGTGCAATGTGTTACAGGTAACTTAAATGCAAAAATGACAAACAGTAACTTTCTTTCAAGTGAAACAAGGAAATAAGTACAGTAAGCAATGCAGATATCCACAGAAGCGCTGAGAAGCCGCGTATTAGGTGGAATTAGCGTTCCAGGGAAATAACAAGCAAACAAACAACAAGCATATAAACAAAGCTAGATTCAGCAGGCCTGGATCTAGTCTATGCTACAGCAAACAAGGTGTACCATTTTCAGTAAGATACAGTTCAAATATTCAGGCACTATAAACCTTTAACCAGAAATTCCCAGCTTAGAAGGGCAGAGTCCAGCCTCTTCTCCCACAAGAGTGCAGACCACGAACCTTCTTAATGTAAAATAACTGGCCTGAAGCCCAAGTGCTTAAACCAGAACTAATACACTTTAAGAATAACAGACACTGGGCTCTCAATCAGCAGTTCCCAACTTAGAAGGATGAAAGCTACCTGTCCTGCCACCACAGTGCATGCCACAAACCTTCCTAATGTAAAACAACTGGTCTGAAGCCCAAGTGCTTAATCCAAAATTCTTAGAATGATAGCTACACTTTAATCAAGTTACTACCAAACAGTAATAAATACAATTGAATACTTTAGAGAATGCCTGGATTAGTGCTCAAGTTACACAAACAAAGCTAGATCCAGCAGGCCTGAATCCAGTCTATACCACAGCAAACAAGGCGCACCAACTTCAGTAAGAAGCAGTTCAGATATGCATGCACTATAAGCCTTTAACCAGAAATTCCCAGCTCAGAAGGGCAGAGTCCAGCCTCCCCTCCCACAAGAGTGCAGACCACGGACCCTCTTAATGTAAAATAACTGGCCTGAAAGCCCAAGTGCTTAAACCAGAATTAATACACTTTTAGAATAACAGACACTGAGCCCTCAATCAGCAGTTCCCAACCTAGAAGGATGTAAGCTACCTGTTCTGCCACTACAGTGCAGACCACAAACCCTCTCAGTGCAAAACAACTGGTCCGAAGCCCAAGTGTTTAAACCAAAAGGCTTAGAATGAGTTACACCAAGCAGTAATAAATACAATTGAGTACTTTTATGATGATGCAAAAATAAAATAAAGTAGGTAGAAACACAAGTACAGTAAAAGCAGATGAAATTTTTTTTTTTCTGAACAAGTGCTGAGATCAAAGAAACAGATTTGAGTGCTGAAACTAGAAAACTGGCTAGTTCTAAGAAGAAAAAAAAACTAAGCTAGAAGGCTTCCCTCCAACACAGAAGGGCTTGGGGGCTCAGAAGCCTACAAATAGTCTATACCACTTAACAGGAAAGGCAGGAAACAAGCTTAAATTTATTTTTTTCTGTTTCCCAGATGCTCTCTTTGTACACAGTAGGAGTGCCTGAAATCAGAATATGATCTCACTGCACTCAGTTGAGTGAGCAAATGAGATGGGCCCAGAAGAAGTATCCAAACACAAATTTACAAGAGGGGCGGGCAGTTTCAAGGCCACTAAGATTAACACCAAAACAAAAACAGGGAGGGTGGGTGGGACTAACTGAAGAGCAGAGTCAAAACTTCCAGTTCAGTTAATATTCCTGCAACACACAGTTAAAATCAATTTAAATACTGTATTTTTTAAAAAAAAAAGTGCAGATAAAGGTACTTAAATTCTCTTATACGTCCAGTTGAATACAGCAAGTTCTTAGCCAGCCAAAGTTGAGGTTTTTAAGCAGAAAATCTTTCACACTGTACCACTTAAATAGGCAAGGACAGGAAATCAAAGTATGTGGCTACCCCACACCTGTAATTACTAGCAAATAACAAAATTCAGCAAACACTGACTAACTTCCAGTTCAGTTAATAGTCCTGCAACACACAGTTAAAATCAATTTAAATACTGTATTTTTTGAAAAAAAAGTGCAGATAAAGGTACTTAAATTCTCTTATACGTCCAGTTGAATACAGCAAGTTCTTAGCCGGCCAAAGCTGAGGTTGTTAAGCAGAAAATATTTCACACTGTACCACTTAAATAGGCAAGGACAGGAAATCAAAGAATGTCGCTACCCCCACACCTGTAATTACTAGCAAATAACAAAATTCAGCAAACACTGACTAACTTCCAGTTCAGTTAATATTCCTGCAACACACAGTTAAAATCAATTTAAATACTGTATTTTTGAAAAAAAAAGTGCAGATAAAGGTACTTAAATTCTCTTATACGTCCAGTTGAATACAGCAAGTTCTTAGCCGGCAAAGCTGAGGTTTTTAAGCAGAAAATATTTCACACTGTACCACTTAAATAGGCAAGGACAGGAAATCAAAGAATGTGGCTACCCCACATCTGTAATTACTAGCAAATAACAAAATTCAGCAAACACTAACTTCCAGTTCAGTTAATATTCCTGCAACACACAGTTAAAATCAATTTAAATACTGTATTTTTTTGAAAAAAAGTGCAGATAAAGGTACTTAAATTCTCTTATACATCCAGTTGAATACAGCAAGTTCTTAGCTGGCCAAAGCTAAGGTTTTTAAGCAGAAAATATTTCACACTGTACCACTTAAATAGGCAAGGACAGGAAATCAAAGAATGTGGCTACCCCCACACCTGTAATTACTAGCAAATAACAAAATTCAGCAAACACTGACTAACTTCCAGTTCAGTTAATATTCCTGCAACACACAGTTAAAATCAATTTAAATACTGTATTTTTTTGAAAAAAAATGTGCAGATAAAGGTACTTAAATTCTCTTATACGTCCAGTAAAATACAGCAAGTTCTTAGCCGGCCAAAGCTGAGGTTTTTAAATATATATGTATATATGTTTTATATGTATATCTCTCTATATGTATTATGTATATATATATATATATATATATATATATATATATATATATATATATATATGAATCTCCATACATATATGTGTGTGTGTGTGTGTGTGTGTGTGTGTGTGTGTGTGTGTGTGTGTGTATATACACAAAACCTGACTGATTCTACAGAATCTTTTCCCTACTTTTGAATGACTCTATTGCATGATATGTCTGACTAAACATCAGAAGTCCCTGCAGGTCAAATGGTGTAATGGTACATTGTTCAGACTATGCTGTACAAAGCCATGGGTTCGAGACTTAGTAGAGTTGATTATTTTGTTGCTAGGCAGAACAGTGTCTGATGGAAAGCAATTTTAAGCAGCTTTAAGTGGATTTGCATGGGTTTGTGTGACGCTAAGCGATGCCAACACACGGTTAACTGCACAGATGCTTAATCTGTGTTGGCTTCACTTAGCATCGCACAAACTCGCTTACTCCCACTTACACCCAGGCTAATTTCTTTAAAAGTAAAGAAAAAGGGATGATAGGAAAGTGGTGAAAAAGGGGCACGCAGAGTGAAATACAATATGAAAGATAACTAAGGATGTGCAGGATGGGTGTAGGGAAGGTCCATAGCTGCCCATTTCTTATACAGCAACAGCTGTGCATTTATACAGAATTTGGAGGTGAATTTAGACACTCAAACCCCAGAGAGAGGGATGAGGACAACAGAAATGTGTTGTCAAGCCAATTGGACTGGATTACATGCATCCAGTGGGCGTGTGTGTGAAATGGACAGCTATGTATGGGGCGATATTTTTTTTTGGGACAAATGCCCTTTTCTTTTTTTTTAAGATGAGAGTGGGATGTTGGGGAAGGATTGTAGGTGGGAAGATAGGTTGGGTAGGGAGACAGACAAGACAGCAGACATGGGTGGTATATGACACATGAGGGGGGAAACACATTTGATGGGGAGGGTGGGTGGGAATCCAAAGACTATGAGCCCCCATATGATTACAGTGGGACTGAGATACCCACCCATAGGCATTCACCACTGCACCTTCATGGCCCCAAAGGTGGATGTGCTGGGGGCTAGACATGAGGGGCGGCCTGCCCCTCGAGGTGCTCCAGGTGGTCCTCATTCTGGCACAGCTGCTCTCTGAACTCAGATCAAAGGGTGCTGTACAGCAAACCCTGGACCTGACTGTGAGTGGCAGGCTCCTGTCCCCTCCCACTCTAAGGGGAGGATAGACCCTGTCCCTTGAGGCTGTTCCACCCAAAGGGAGTGCAGGACCAGAGCATGAGGGAGATCCGGGTTAGGTCCCAGATGTGCTGGAGCCCAGTGTCATAGCCAGATGAGGCAGGACAGGTGGATCCACTGGGATCTGCCTTCCCAAATGCGCTATGGTGTTGAGGTTTTACAAAATATGTTGATTAGTCATGAGCAACACATTTCACGATTAGTTATAACAACATGCGTGGGTGTTTATTCCCATAAAACAGATTTGAAACAGTTGCATAGCAAACAGAACACATGCATAAATGAAACAGCAGTATGCATCATAACAGCATGCCAGTAACATTGATGGCAACAGGCCACCCACAATGGTATTTGAACAAGGTATTTTTACATGCAAGCAATCAAACATATTAATAATAATATAACACAAGTTCCAGCATTAGGGTTGGAGCACAACATACCCGTAGTATATGAATAATAATTACTGATGCAGATGAGGGGTGGGGGGGAGACAAAAAGTCCATCAACAACTGTTTATGCTTCTGTTTTTCACAATGGTACTGCTCAATACTCTATGGGTCTGCTCTCACCTTACATCTACCTATGGCCCATAGCTTCTGTAGTACAAACATACCTATTAAACTTTCAGCCTCGAATGGTATGAGACAAACTGTGACAACTCTGGGTACATGACTAAAGGAGACTCATACATGTCAGGGTTACATATCTGGCACAGCAGGGGTACCCTGAACTGTTGTTATGTGGGTGTGCTACTGCCATACATCAACTGGTTTCCTATCTGTGTCCAGGATTATTTGCAACAGTGACCACTATCTGTGACAGCATGACACCTGAGAGACATGTATTGGGAACATACCTCTCAACCTCTTAGAGCATGATATCTGGACAAAGCCATACATAAGAGTGGGACAAAGGCCCATAAATATGGACAATTTTTAGATATTGCTCTTACAAGCTTAGAAAGTTGATAAAATAACAGGTTTTGCATTTGCATGGCTTTTCTGATGGATATGGCATCTGACACTTATATGTCTATCATTATTTTCTAACTTCAGTCTATAATGGTTTGTCACTGATTTGCCATGACACCACTACTTTATGTAAAATGGGCCAAAAATCTGAGACAACTATCTGGACATTCAGTGAATATCTGTACAGTTGAGAGGTATGATTTGGGAAGAGTGCATATTGTATGTACCTACCCTGCTGTCATTTGCAGGCATGTGGTGGGACAATTGAACAGTTGTACACAGTTTATTAGTATACCCTTCATACAGCTACTGGCAACATTTCCTTATCTGTAAAACCTGTGGGGAAAATATCTGTTAACATTAACTGTTTTTACGTTTATTCCTGATTCCTTGTGTGTAGATTTGCACACATCTTAGTACCACTCCTTGGATTTTAACCACGTCTGGGTGTGCAAAATAAACAACTAAGCCATAGCTCATCACAATGAGCTACTTGGAAACTGATGTTTTTTGTTTCACTGGTTTCCTCCTAATAGTCATTTGGTTAGACAGTTTGAACTTGTAATCCTGTGATGCATGCATGACAGATAGTTATTGTGCTATGCATTACTCCTTTGGATGACTGCAATCTGGAAAGCAAAGGTTAACACAAGGCAATGCTGCATGGAACACACTTTGATACTTTACCTATTACTATTGAGTGTTCAAAGCTCAGTGCAGTATATATTTCACATTTAATTTATATCTCGTTTTACAGCTACACCATCTACAGTTTCTCTTAACAGCTTGTTCACAGATGAACCTCAGTTAATGTATGCTGTCACACCATATTTGCTGTGAAGAACCTGTATACATTCTGTATATGTCTACAACAACATACCAGAAGAAACACAACAGTTTTTTTGTAAGGGTCTTTATTGTACATCAATATTAGTCAGTCAAACTTTTTTTATTTATTCAGTTCACACGGGAACAATATACCTATTAGCAGTAAGCAATATACTCCTTCTTAGCTATTTGAACAATATACTGCAAAACAGATTTGTACTCACCAACCTGTCGGTGCAGCTGCAGCAGTCATAGGTTCATAGAGTCATAGGTAGGTACTAGGCTATCTGTCTGAAGGCATTTATAAGCCTAGCTGGAATTGTGTTGGCTTTCGCTGCCCCCTTAGATTAGTTCCCTGTGCCTCTGTCCAGCACAGCCATTGAAATGATCCCAGGGGTAAACTTTCTATTTCTCATCCACTTGTCAATATTTCTCTTGAAGAGTGTTAGCAAGGAGCTCTGCTAATGTAGATTGGAATCTTGTTCCAGAGCATGGGAAGTCTCTGGGACAGGAATCTATCCCTCCAGCACATCCCATTTATTGCTGTGGTGAGGTTTAGATGCCTAGAGCATGTGGCTCAAGGGGATATGGTTTTCTTTAGGTGGAGCATGTCCATCAATTCTGGGTTGGACATGGCCTTGTATGTCAGGCATAGATCACCTCTGAGTAGGCGGTATGCAACCAAATACAGCTGCAGTTTCTTCAGTTGAGCTGCATAGGGCATCTGTTTGAGGCCAGTGATCCTCTTGGTAAGGTACTTCTGTGGTCTTTCCAGCTGTTGCAGGTGTCTTGTAAGGTACATCCCAAATGGGGGTGTTGTACTCTATGATGGGTCTGATGAGTGATGCGTAGAGGGGCACAATGACCTCTTTTGATCTGGATGCAAAACCTTTTCTGATTAGGTGGGTCACATAGAAGGATTTTCTAACCACTTTGGCAATGTGATTATCAAAGGAGAGATTACTATCTACTTGGGTCTCCAGATCCTTTATTACATCTTCCGTAATTAGGGGGCTACCACCTATGTGGTAGTTTGTGGGTACTTTGTTTTTTCCAAAGGGGATGACTATGCACTTTTTGGCATTTAGCTTGAGGCCATGGTTTTGACACCAGGTATCTGTTTCAGTGAGACCCTTTTGGAGGATGTCTGTGTCAGCCGGAGAGTCAGTTATAGCCCCTAGTTTGCAGTCATCTGTGAACTTGGTCAACCATAGACCTCCTGTGCTTGCCTGTACCTCTGAGAAGTATATGCCAAACAGGAGGGGTCCTAGGACTGAGCCCTGGGGAACACCAGTCTGTCACCATGGGCTTTGACATTCATATAGATAGATTCCTGTCCCAGAGACTTCCCATACTCTGGAACAAACTACCTATCTATATCAAACAAAGCTCCTCATTAGCACTCTTCAAGAAAAATCTTGATGACTGGATGGGAGATAGGAAATTCAGCCCAGGGATCACTTCTGTGGCTCTGCTCAACAGGAGCACAGGAAAATAATTTTTTTGGGTGACGAAAGCCAGGGTACCTTTTTGGCTAGGCTTATATAGGCCTTAGGCCAATAGCCTAGTACCTACCTATGAACCTATAGCCTCTCTGCTGCAGCTGTAGGGGGAAAAACATACATTATGCTTATCTGTCTATCACATTATCAGGCTAATATTTGCTACAAACTACTTGATAGTGATACTTACACACTACTGGAACATTCCAGTCCCATCCATCTTGGATCCACTGGTGGAAGAGTGACCCTTCCTATGCTTAAGGTTGGCATAGTGGTTCCGTATTTGCTCATTAGGCTGGAGGGATGCCAGTCACATGCAAGACGGTCTGAGGCCTCTGCTTTGTATTGGGAGCTCTGGTACTGGTCCTGCAGCAGTCTCTCCTCATGTTTTTTTACTAGGAGTCTAGCCATGACCCTGGGCTTCTGAATACTCCAGCATTGCCCCCAAAGCACACTCCCTCTCCTACGCCAGCCATTGTATCTGCACAGATGAACTATAACAGATTACGGCTGTATTTCCACCTGTGTCATTTAAATAGTGTGATATTCCCACCCTTTATTGTCATTGGACCCTTTTGAAAAGGTTAAGCTCTGCTAATCAGTGCGCAAACTTGCTAAGCCGGTTTTAATACTGCTTAAAGGAGAAGTTGTTGAGCACTGTTTAACAGTATGCAAATCCATTTAGCTGAGC
Source organism: Protopterus annectens (assembly GCF_019279795.1). Classification (NCBI taxonomy): domain Eukaryota; kingdom Metazoa; phylum Chordata; order Ceratodontiformes; family Protopteridae; genus Protopterus; species Protopterus annectens. The sequence goes on from NC_056731.1 coordinate 402,141,567, forward strand.
TACCTGTTGCTTAGCATTCACATCTTAGCAATGATTACACCTGCTAAGCATAGCTGAGTATTGCTAACGAAAAGGGGAGTTGTACTTTATAATGGGTCTAATGAGTGATGAGTAGAGGGGAACAATGACCTCCTTTTTCCTGGATGAGAAACCTTTTGTGATGAGGTGTGCCACGTAGAAGGATTTTCTGACTACTGTGGCAATGTGATTATCAAAGGAGAGACTACTGTCCACCTGTGTCCCAAGGTCTCTTATCACACTTTCAGTGCTAAGTAGACTACCACCTATGTGGTAGCTCATGGTTACGAGTTTTTACCAAAAGGGGATGACAGTGCACCTTTTGGCATTGAGCTTGAGGCCATGGCTTTGACACCAGGCATCTTTCTCAATGAGGCCCTTTTGTAGGATGTCCACATCTTTAGGTGTTTTGATTATGGCTCCTAGTTTGCAGTCATCTGTGAACTTCATTAGCCAAAGACCTTCTGTGTTAGCCTGTACTTCAGAAAAGCAGATACCAAACAGGAGAGGACCCAGGACTGAACCCCGTGGTACTCCACTTGTCACTGGTCTGAAGTCAGATTTGGAGTCTGCTACTTTCACAGTGTGGGTTCTGTCAGTGAGCCAGTTGGCAACCCATCTTGTGACATAGGGATTTATACCTAGTTTAGTGAGTCTATCTATAATTCCAGAGTGGGGGATGGTGTCAAAAGCCTTGGTGAGATCTAGATAGGCTGTGTGAACCACCTTACCCTCGTTTACGGCTTTGGTGACTGCTTCAAAGAAGTCTATCAGATTTAGGAGACATGATCTGCATTTTATAAACACGAACTGGGTGGGGTCCAGAGTTTGGAGATTACCAATGTCTTTGTTTATAAGTTCCATGATGATACATTCCATGGCCTTGCAGATCAGGCTCATTAGGCTAATGGGGCGGTAGGTCCCGGGGTCCATGGTGGCTCCCACTTTGTGGAGTGGGATAACCATTGACATGTGCCATTCATTTGGCACAAAGCCTGAGGTAAGGCTATAATTGAACATGGTGCTTAGGTGGGGTGCCAGTTCATTCTGTAGTTCATATAGAATGCAGCCTGGGATGCTGTCAGGTCCCATGGATGCTGGGTTCTTGGATTTGGAGAGTGTGTTTTTTACCTGTGCAGCCGAGATTACAGGAACTTTGCATTCTTCCGGTATAGAGATGGGCCCTTTAGGGGGTGAGAGGGAGGTAAAGTTAGCACTAAACCTGTCTGCCAGGATGTTGGCAATATCAGTTGGTTCTGTATATTTAGTGCCATTGTGCTGTAACTCAGAGCAGATCTGATTGTTCCCATTGGGATTCTTGACATAGCTATAGAATGCTTTGTGGTTGTCTTTAGAATCAGTGGCAATTTTATTTTCGTAACTAGCTTTGGAGGATTTTATGCGGGATCTCAGCTTCTTACTGAGGCTGACCAGGGAGTTCCTCCAATCATGGGATTTTACTCTTTTTTGCAACAGTTTCTGTCTTCTGTTGTAGTTTGTTTATGGCCACCAGATTGGCTTCCTTTTTTTTGGAGGATAGCATCTTGGTTCTGTTAGGGAAAGCATGATCCATGCACTTGTGTAAGTGCTTATAAAGTGCATTTGTGTAAGATTCAGCAGTCATACCTCTATTGTCTGTCTGCATGGGTTTCGTGAAGTTTGCCACTTCTGTCTTAAGAAGCATGAAGTTGGCTTTGGAGAAATTTTTTACCGTGGTTTCCCTAATGGAATGTGGGGGCGGGATGTGGATGTCTAGGGTGATTAGCTTGTGGTCAGATCTGACCAACAAGGAATTGACCTCTGGTGTGGAACACCGGAGGTCCATGTTGGTAATGACCAGGTCTAGGATATTGCTCCCCCTGGTGGGGGTGTGGATAAGCTGATCTAAGGCATTGGAATTTATGAATTCCAGATAACGTTGAGCAAAAGCGTTGGTACATGAGTAGTTTTCCAAGTTAATGGTGGGGTAGTTGAAATCGCCCATTATTAGGGTGTTGGGTTGTACCCTAATATTTTCCATTGTATCAAGGAATGAGGAGTGGGAATCCTGGGGCATGGAGGGGGATCTGTAGCAAGTTACAACTTGGATTGCAGTCTTGCCCAGAGTTAGTTGCACTTGGATAATCTCGTATGCATTATGCTGAGCAACTAGCCTGGAGGTGTGGATATCCTTAATGAATATGGACACACCTCCACCTTTAGTGTTTCTGTCCAGGTTAGGTGGCCGAAAGGTGTGGTATGAATTATAGCCTGGTAATGCAGGGGTGCTTTCTGGAGCATTGAACCAGGTCTTTCTCACTGCACAGACTTCAGTGTTCTCCATTTTAAGGAGTGCCTTGAGTGAAAGCATTTTGAGGTTTAGACTTCTAGCATTGAGTAGCATTATCCTCAGATTTTGCTTGCTTGTATCTGTTACGGTGGTGAATTTGTCATTTGAACCTTTCTTAAAAAAGGCACTATAGGGGTGGCAAAAGCCTTAGCCAGTATTTGGAATCCTAAGGGCGATAGGTGCAGGCCATCTCTGGCAAAGCATCATGGTCTGTTGATCATGTCATCCCAGGCAGACTGATACTTGATCCCCTTAGAATTACACCAGAAACTTAGCAAATTGTTGAAGTCAATCATTTTGTCCTTGTACTGTTATCATTCTGGGTGATAGGATGCTACTCAGGGCTAGGGTCATACCTGCCTGGGCTACAAGATCAGAGAGCTCCTCCATGTCTCTTTTCATGCAGTCCAGGGAGGTACATCTCAGGTCATTCACAGCAACATGGACAATGACAGAGTCATATTTGTACTTGTTGTGGAATGACCTGAGTGCATGCATTATGTGGTAGATCCTGGCATCCAATAGGTAGCTGACAGTAACTTTCTCCTTGTTTAGCCTGGTGAGTGGAATATCAGTGTGCCTGACTATAGTCATCTATGACTAGAGTGTTGGGTACGTTGTTATGCCATATGAGCTGTGGTTGAGTGGTACACTGAGATTGTGGGCTATGTGTCTTTTGTTTTGTGTTGGGGATGGATGTTGCTTGCGTTTCTGCTTTGGATGTCTCTGTTGCTTGAGCAGATTTTTATTGAGAGCCTCCATGAATCTAGGTGTGTGTTTTGTGTTTCTATGTGTCTGTTTTGGTGGTGTAGATTTTGATACACTATGGTTTCACATGTTATATGCACTCATACTTACATTTTGCACCAACTACACTACCCTGGTTGTCAAAAAACAGTTACTACATAATTTAAGGTTAAAAAAATAATTTTAACATTACTTTCCCATATAAAATAACTTGCCTGTCTTGGTACTTGCACCATGAATGTCTGCATGTAAAGCTAGGACTCCAACAACTACACTATCTTAGCTTAGGAATTTCAGCTGTATATCTGTATTTCTCTCCGATGGGATGTTTAAGCTATAGTAACTGGAGGGCCACAATGCGCATACCCACTTAGCTATGCTTAAACATTCATTAGCCTAGAAAAAAAACATATTATTATTATATTATTATGTTATATAGTGAGTATTGTGGTGTTCTAACAAGTCATTGAGGACTGCAGTCAGGAAATAATGGCATACATTTGGCTTTCAAACTTCTATCCTTCAGAGATTCATGCTAATACATATCCTGTTTTCTATCAACTTTCTATGTTTGTGGGGGCAACATTTCAGAAGTGTCCCTTTTTAGGGCTTTCCCCCATTGTTTGTACCTTTGTCCACATTTCCTGCTTCAGCAGGTTGTGAGGTGTCGTATGGCACTTTTACAATGCAGGGGGTGTGTCACAGAACCTGTCACATCCCCCCTGCATTGCTTTTATTTCATTTCAGTGTCCATGGATACTGAAATACTGGCATAATATTAGAGAAAGTCTCTAATATTATGCCAGATTTGGTTCAAAAAGTGCTGTACAACATTTTCTGAGTGCAGGGGGCGTGTTCGTGGCCTGTGCACTACTTAGACATGTCCCCTGCACTCGTTCATGGTTCATGTCCTTATAGCTTAAATAGCAGATAGCCTACATGAATATGCAAGGCACTGTGCTGTGGCTACATGGACATGAACCACTCCATTAAGGAATAGCACTCTTCCTGCATGAAGTTTATTGAATCCCAGGACTACTGTTTTTTTTTTCAATAATTCTTTATTGTTTTTCTTTTTCATTACACATCATATCACAAGAGTAAACACAGGTGATATACAACTGGTAGAACAGCAATACACTTAAAACATATTTACACTATTTACATGAATGCTTTCATAGTTTAATAGTCTGGAAAGAGATAAGATTTGTTTTCTCCAGGGTTAGCACCATCAAGTTAGTATACTACTATATAATGTTATGCTTTTTATTGTGTGTTGTAAATGTATTCCAAATTCAATGGTTTATACAAGTATAATATTGAAAATTTGTTCCCAAAGTTTCAAAATATTGGGATTTTTGTTTTGTTTGTTTATTATGTGTTTGTGGGCTAATATATGTTTTATCGCTAAGTTCCTAAAGTTTTTCCATAAGATTTTAGATGGGGTCAGCCATTTGGTAGCTATGTAGAGTTTCATTAATAGGAAAATATTAATGAGGATGGTTGTTTGGTTTTTAGATAGGTTATTTGGGGGGAGATGTAATATCGTAAATTCCCAAGTGAGCGTTGATGATTGATATCCCATCTTTTGTAGCTATACTTTCAGGGAGTTCCAAAGTTTGAATACACATTTACAGCTCCAGAACATATGCAAAAGGTCATCAGTTTCATCTTTACAATGTGGGCAATTTTGGGAGTTTCTAGAGTTAAATTTATGCAAGCTAAGGCGTGTGCAATAAGCATTATTATATATCATGAGTTGGGTAAATGCTAACTTTTGAAGGGAAATGGATTTTACTGTTAAGTTAATTGCTTGTATTATTCTGTGGTTCTCTACCGATGGTATTTTTTTTCTTTCCAATAATTAGATAAGAGTATGTGTTCTTGAAATTTCAGGTCTTTGATCAATTTGTATGAGCATGTTATAAATTTGCTGTTTTGTAGAAGGGCATGCCAAAGTGAGTTACATTTCATTAAGTCGTCTTTCTTGATGTTAATATCTTGAAAGTAACTTATAGACAGTTCTTTAATCTGTCTCAAGATCAACAGATATGACTTGGGAAGACCCAACTGATTTCTTATTTCATGAGCGGGACAGTTTAAATATGGGTATAGATCTTGTAGTGTTATATTAATTATAAGTGGGAATTTTTTCAGGTCTAGTAGTTGGTTATTAATTTTCAGGTTTGGGTTTTTATGTATAGGTTGTAGGATCATCATGGTTCGAAGGAGATTTACTCACTTAAAAAGATTTTGTGTTAATGTTACAGAATTTTTAAGGGGTTCCATTAGATTATATGATTTAATGATTTTACTGCTTAAGAAAGGTAGTGATGTGGGATTTATATTCAGGCTTTCAATATGGTTAAACATATTCTTACCCAATGTGGGGACCAACTATTTCCTAGTGTATTGCAGTTTGCAATTCTTAAAGTTCTATTGGCGTTTATGATTAAGTAGTAGTTTTCAAAATGTGGTAGATCTAATCCACCTTTGTTTTTCAGGGTCATCAGTTTATCATATGAGATTCTACTTTTTTTTGGTTCCCATATAAATTTAGCAAATTCAGTGTGAATTTGCTTAAAAAATTTCTTGGGTATTAATAGCTGGGAAGACATAAAGATGTACAATAATCTGGGCAAGATATTCATTTTGATAATCGAGACTTTGGCTAATGGTGGTAGTTTCAGATTTTTCCATCTCTTTAGGTCAAATAGAATGTGGTCCCACTTTTGTTTAATATTATTAAGATAAACATTTTTGTTATCTGTAGAGAATGTAATTCCTAAATATTTAATCTTTTCTTCAGATTTTACTTGACCTATCAATCGTAGAAGTGAGAAAGGTTTTGGAGTTTTTAAAGGGAAGATGTTGGTTTTGTTAAGGTTTATTTTATAGTTTGATATTGATGTGAAATTTTCAATAGCCGATAGTATTTTCTTGGTGTCTGTGAGTGGCGTTGTACAGTATATGTTAAGGTCATCAGCAATGGCTGACAGGGAAATATTTGTGTTATATATTACTGGGGCATTGTGATAAACATTTTGTTTGATGTTTAAAAATAGGGGTTCTAAATTTAGGTTAAACAATAAGGGAGAAAAAGGACATCCTTGATGAGTGCCATTTCTGATTTGGATTCTATTAGACCACATTTTATTTATATATAATGTTGTGTAAGGATTATTGCATAGTGTTTGTAGGATTAGAATAAATTCTTGGGGTATATTAAAGTAGGGTAAGATTTGGAATAAAATTTTTATGTTAACTCTATCAAAGGCCTTATGAGCATCTATAATGAGTGCATATATGCTTAGGTTATTATGGTTAGCATATGAAATTAGCGTGTGAAGTGTTAGTGTATTGTCACTGGTTTGCCTAGATGTTAAAAAAACAGATTGTTCACTAGAAATAATTATGTCCGTTATTTTTTTCAGTCTATTAGCAAGAATAGATGTTAAAATTTTGGTATCAATATTGAGTAATGATATGGGTCTGTAACTGTCCGGATTCTGAGGATCTGCTTTTTCTTTGGGTATGAAAATCGTTTTGGATGCGTTAAAGTGTATATCATTAATTTTATTGTTTATTATATAGTTTAATATGTGAGATAAAATTTGTGCAGTGATACGGTAAAATGTTTTGTAAAATTCCGCTGTGAGGCCATCTGGGCCAGGAGATTTGTGTGATTTCAATTTTTTGATTGTTGTTATTATTTCTTCAGTGGTTATTGGTTCTATTAATTCTTTTTGTTGATTCACGTCAATTTTCGGAAAATTAAGTTTTTGTAGGAAGTCTCTACTATTTTCATTTATGAGTAGGTGTTTCTGTTCTCCATAGATTTGTGAATATATAACTTCGAAGGTGTAATAATATCTTCAGTTTTTGTATAAATCTTGTTCTTATAGATTATTTCAGAAATTTGAGAGGGTGTTTTAGACTGATTAATAATCCTTGCTAGTGCTCATGACTGTGTTTGTATATGGTTAGCATATTTTGCAAGTATTTTTGTTTCATGAAATGATAGATTATTGTTGTGAACCAAGAAAAGGTCTTTCTGACATTTCAATAGTTCAGTTTCAGTTTGCGTGTTGTCATTTTTAATTAAATCCTGTTCTAATGCTTTAATTTCAGCCTCTAGTTGCTGTTCCTCTCTGAGTTGAGTTCTCTTATAATAAGAAGCTTTTTGGATAAAGATACCTCTTATCTGAGCTTTAGTTGCCACCCATTCAATATCAGGAGGGTGTTTTTGTTTTGCTAAATTGACTAGAGACATTTTAAGAATGGCCTGAACTTCCTGAACTATTTCCTTTTTATTTAAAAGATTGGGGTTTAGGGACCAATTGTATCCCCGATATAGTGTGTTATTTTTGGGGGTTTTAGTAATGTTAGGGTAATTTTAGAGTGGTCAGACAAGTAACGAGCATGAATGGATACTGTGGGGTCAAGGTTAATTAGTGCCTCTGAAATTAGGAAAAAGTCAGTTCTCCACCACATTTTATGACAAAAACGTAAAATTATTTGAGGTATTTGGGTTATTACCATATTTGAAGGGATCATATAGATTAAAGTCATATTTAAGTTCACTTAATGTTAAAACTGCTTGTTTGTTGCATGATCTCTGTGGGCTTGATTTATCCTTTTTTGGGTTTTGATATGCATTCCAGTCACCTCCTATGATCATGTAGTGATTATTGTATTGATTTAAGATAGGATACAATGAAGCGAAGAAGCAGTGCTGGTTATTACAGGGTGCATATATATTGAGAAGTAAAATGGGCTTATCATAAGTGGGAGTTGAAAGGATTACATAACACCATCTACCTTCTTTATCTATTTTGGTTTCTATAATTTTATCTTGGTATTGGTTCTTAATGATTATAGCTACTCCTGCACTGTTGGTTTTGCCTTCAGAGGCTATAATTTCTCTTATCCATTTTTTCCCTTTTAATTCTGTCCATTGCTCAATAGATAAATGTGTTTCTTGAATTAGTATGAAGATTGCCTTAGCCTGCAAAACTAGGTGAAGAAACAGTTTCCTTTTTTTAATGTTCTGGAGCCCTTTAATGTTCCATGAATCTATTTCCCACATTTATAAAGCTTTTATTTTCTGCAAGTAGTCTTGTAAATGTGTGTAAATATATTGGGTTGTGTTTATTTCTTATCAAAAATATGTTATGAAAGCATTATTTTATTCCCTTCCCTGTGCCTACCCACTAATCTCCTGGACCAGGAATTTAACAGGACCTGGCAAGATTTGTTTTTTGTATTTTTTTGTATTATTAGTATATATATACCTTGTGTGTTAGTGTTTAAGAGGTAAAATAATCTTAATGGCCCTGTATGACCTAAAACTATTTGTACAAAGCCTATCCCACTCATTCCCTAACAAACACTGCTTTTGTAACCCAAGTCTCTTCTTATGAGATTTATTATGGGGTGTCCAAGTTTGAAAAATCTATTTTAACCAGACCTGGTCTTAACTAAAAGCAGGGAACATCAATTTAAGAAACGTATCCTTAACAGTATTTGAAAGTTTATCAACTATAAATTGTTGTCACAAGCTTAGTTTATTAACCATATTCATAGATTATATTCATTCCTCGTTTAGTCTTAGTTTGTATGTGATTCTTCCTCTCCTTGGCAGGAGACTGATGTCTCTGATTGTTTCTTTCCTTGTTTTGGGTGAATATTCAATTTTGAAGTTCAAATGATCCAATAATCATTGATCCCACCAGTTTTGTTACCCGTGCCCTGCATTGTTTAAGTCTTAAATGGCCTTCTGTTAAAAAGGTCTTAACATGACTTCTCTCTGCCACCGATTCGACATTCGTCAGATATTATACTTTGCACATTCTTACTCTGATGGGTCCTGGAGAAAACCATATAACTATATATCAATTTCAGACTTATATACATACATGAATATAGTCACAAGTAATTAGGTAGAAGGCTTTGTTGGCTCTTTAGTATAAGATTTAAGAAGGGTGGGGTGTATAGATGTTTCCTCAAGCTACAGACCCATGAAACTTTAAGGCTATGTACAAGTAGATTAGAGGCTTGGGATCGTAGTCTAACTAAGTTTATCATTCTCGGTATTATTATAGCATTGTGCAAGATAGGATAGAAACAAGAAAGAAAATAAATGTTCTACTACCCTAATGAGTCACCTATTATATATAACAGGAGAGAACCTAGTTCTATTCCAGACTCGGTAATAGTCTTAATACATTAACAAATATATTTTCTTTATCACCAAAGTTATGCAAACTCATTCTATGCTGGTTTCAGATCCAAAATGTATTGAGAACCAAATGCACTTAAGTGAAATGAAACTGTGTACAGTGTGTCATAATAACATTTACTCAATGGAATAACTTGTGAGATGTACAGCAGAGAGCATTGATTATTTGTATGATTATTGATTATTAGTATGTGTAGACTTCATTTACAGTTCTATGTAGCTGAAGTTGCCTGGGTCTACAATATGATATAACAGGTAGCTTGTTTTAAAGCTGAACTTTCAGATGTTATTTATAAGCTTCTGTTGGTATCAGCTTATTACAGTATTATGTTTTTATTCCGTATTAAATTACCTAATTCGCTACCTTCTGAATATTGTCTGACCAGAAAAATTCAAGTCTTGACATATTAGAGACATAATAATGCTTTTATGTAGATTAGAGATCTCAGCACTAGTGTGTGTGTTAATTCTAGGATAGGGGTTATCCAGTTTTGCAGTTTAGAACAAATTTGTTTTCATATAAGGGACCATATTTACTATAGGCTCTCTTGTTAAGTCTGAGCAAAAATTTAAAAAGGGCACAACTAACTGTGTTAGGTTTAGCATAAGTGAAATTAAACCCTGTGTTTATAAAATCAAGAGTGTAGTCACTTAGGTTTATGTGATTTGTTGTATTAAAACCTAGAACTTTCATGTCTGTTAACAGTGCAATATGTTTTTGCAACTCCATTATGCTGTGTGAGGCTAAAAACTTTACTTAACTTTGATGACATTTAAAAGCAGGATTTAATAGCTATGGGGAAAGAGAATATGTGCTTTAACTATAGTATTTACATTTTTTAGTGCTTTCCTCATCAGTACTTTTTTTTTTTTAATTACAGTTCCTTTGACCTTCTCTCCAAGCTCTAGACAGCTAAGCCGATTGCTTAGCTTCTAGAAGGGGGATTCTGCATGCAGACGGACTTAAGGAAGTGCCACCTCTCGAAAACGACCTCTAGAGCAGCAAAGCAACATTCAGTTCCTCCCGTGAGAAAGCCAGCGTAATACAGATGTTGTGTACTTCCTGTTGGGGCTCTCGTGGCTTGCAGAACGAGAAATGAGGTTGCGCCACTCCGAAAATGCGGCCTAGGGCAAGGCAGGAGCAAACTATGGAAAAAGTAAGTCCTTGGCTGTTGTTATTTCATGAATCCGGTCTCAGGGGCTCAATAAGTCACATCGGAGAGTGAAACTAGTTGTCTAAGATGGGAATTCTTTTAAAAACAGTCGTGAAGGTAGATTTTGCTTCTCTATTGTTGGCGACTGAGTATTTGACCCTATCCACAGAAAATAATAATGTATTTGGATATTTCATTTGGAATTTTAGTTTTTTGTCAATCAGAAATTTGCAATAAGGAGATGAGCTGTCTGGCTTGTCTGATTTGTAGAGGCAGATCCCGGGCTAGAGAGATTCTGTTGTTGTTCCACATTAAAGATCCCCCATTTTTCTTTGCAGATAATAATATTTTATTAACATCTTGAAAGTTAAGTAGTTTGGCATAGACAGGTCTTGGCATATTTGAAGTTTGAGATTCTCTCAGGGCTCTGTGTACTCTCTCTATTGTTATTTGATGGGCTGTTTTTTGGTGTTTGAGCAGTGTTGCAAATATATGAATGATAGAAGGAATCAGTTCATTGTGCTGTATATTTTCCGGCATGCCTCTGATGATTAAATTATTCCTTCTGGATCTTGCCTCAGGATCAATAAATTTTGCTTGCATGGTTTGTATGTCTGCTTCATGTGAGTCAGATTTTTTGGATAGAAGGCTATTTTTCCTCATTCTCCGTGATTTTGGCTTCAGATTTGTACATTCTTTCCAAGATTTGATTGAAGGAAGTTCCAAATGATTGCAGTTGAGTAGACAGCTCTTTTATTGCCTCTTGGATAGGTAGCAAGGCTGCTTTTATATAATCCAGGTTTGCTAGTTGATCTGCTTTATTTTTATTCCCTGTTTTTGCAGTGTCTTGTTGCTTTGTTATTTTCTGCCTTTAAGAGTTAAAATCTTTCTCAGGTGATAATAATTCTGAGAGTTTAGTTTTTGTTGTTGTAGTGTCTGTATTTTTATCTTCTTCTTCTGACATTCTGTAAAAGTAAGGCATCTTGTTTTATAGATAAAGATGAGTGTGTAAAGTGCCCTGAGCACACTGCTTCTTTTCCTTTTCTCTTTCCTCAGATCCAGTTAATCTGTTGTAATCTTGATAGATTTGTTAATTCTTCAGATTTATTTTCCCTTTTTTGGGTTTCTGGATGTTCATTAGAGTTGTTAACTCAGGGTATTGCTTTAAATAGGTCTTGGTATTACCTCTGGGTTAAGTTTATTCCATAAGTATTGAAGAGCTGAAGATTAGCAGTGTTTACAGAACAGCGGCCATCTTTGAAATCAGGACTACTGTTTTATTTTAAAACAAACAACATTTTGCTCAAATAAAAAAAAAATACTCAGCATTTTCCTCTTAATATCCCTATCTGCTGCCAAAAATAGGAGAAAATACTGCAGAAATCTGAGTGGTATTGTGTTCACTTGTATTCATTTGGCATGATGGCTCCACACATGAGTGTGTAGCTTTGAATTAGAATTGCTTATTGTTAAGTATACTACTTCTACAGTATCCATATTACATATCTTGTATTCATCAATATACATTGTCACTTTTTCCTTTAGCAGCACCTTCCATCCATCCATCTTTAATCCCTTTTTCCATTTTGAACATTGGTTCAGGGTGTCACTTCAGCAGTGACAATCATCTTGAACCAAGGTTTACACTGCCGGATGGCTAGCCCTGCCACTGTAATTCATCTGTACCACTCACTCATGCACACACTCACACCTACAGGCAATTTAGGGTATCCAGTCCACCTACTGCATGTCTTTGGAATGTGGGAGGAAACCCGACCACCCGTAGGAAACCCACATGACCACAGGGAAGACATGCAGACTCCGCACAGAAGGCACCCCAGCCGAGAACCGAATCGGAGAACCTCTTATTTGCATAATATTTTCTTAACTCAGTAAGCAGTACCATCATACACAGAAACATGCACACACACACACGCACACACACACACACACACACACACACACACACACACACACACACACACACACACACACACAGACCCCCCCACGCTATACTTTTGCATTCATTTAATATTGTTAGCACAATATATTGTTCTAAGAAAATATGCATGCAACTGCAGCATAATTCAGAAAACACTTGATAAAGGCAAAGAAGACTGGGCTCTCCTTGCTAACATACTGTATGTGATATGTGCAGACAGCACAATGGTGCTAAGGGTGCCGTTATGGCCCATACATTTAAACACATATAGATAGGCAAAGCCATGTTCATACTATCAACTGGGCATTTTAGAGGATCACAAGCAACTCACTAAGTGTGACTAAATTAATTAGAATGTAAGATACTGAACACTGTCCTGGATATCAAACGAGTGCACAGTATGGGTCATGACAAATTCCCCACATCCCCATATGGCACATGAAGGACGATAAACTATAGTGAGCTTTTGTTTTATTGCAGTCTTGTCCTCTGTGCTGTGTATCACAGAAACATTAAGTCACCAGATAGTTTATAAAGGAATAATATACAACATCTTGAATGGGTACCAGTCCATTAATTGCCCAGTCATGCAATGCAGATGACTTCATCAACAGTGTATGTGCCTCTGACACTCTGGTGCTATACATGATCCATTAATCTAGTGCAGTCATGTGTGCCAACTAACTATTCATCCAGAACAAAATAATATGCAGTCACCCCAAGGATGAGTCCAGATGTTCCACAGAGGTACTTCATGCAAATAACAGTATTGTTGAAATAGGTTCATGTTTCTTACCACTTACCATTTCTAATGATGCTCTCTACCTTCTGTAATTATAATTAAAAATCAAATACACCATCTTCAAATTGTAGCCAAGGACAGTATACCACAGTCAAACAGTAGGAGAGGAAAGGTTCAGCCCAACACATCGCCACACATGTTGGTTTTAAGTGAAATACAAGCCAAGATGTTCACACCCTCTCCTTCTACTTTTCAAGAATTATTGATTCTATTTCTTCCCTTAGTTCTATATCCATATTTGCCTTCTATTCATCTTTCAGTACTGCTGTTCAAGGTATTTCTTTCTCCACCTGTCATCAGTGTAATCCAAATGTCTGTGCTGCTCCACAGTCCTAAAGATAAACAAAGACTAAACATCTGTAATTATACAACTGTATGACTGATCTTCTCCTTCAGTCTCACTGAGTTTCTAAACTGGAAAGTGTGCCTTGCTGCATGTACAATGTATTCAGTTCACTTGTTAATTTTATTAATTATTACTATTATTCTTGTATTATTTGTTAAAAATTTTGATGAAACTTTTCTCTCTGGACATCCACCGAAAAGGAGCTTCTACCTGGTTTAACTTTCCTGGTAAGCGAATGCAAATAAAAAAAAATACATAAATACATATACACTTCCTAGTGCAGCTCCCACTAATAAACATTCTGTTAATGAGTATGTTTCTTGTTCATTGTTTACTTTACCCCCATACCCCCTTTCATTATGTGGTTTACTGTCTCCCAGAGTAACCCTCTCCCATCCAGTGAGTTTAATAGAAAGGGTAAGTATTTACTAATAAAACTACACTAACATTGTTACTCGAGGATGTCCCACAATAGAAAAGCCTTGATTATATTATACTTTTTAAGTTGATTTTTCAGAAAATGCTCTGGAATGCAAGGATGTGTGTAACAGGTGCAACATTCTACACCACATAGGCACTAATGAGGTAACAAACATTCTTATCATTACTTCCACCTGTGGGAAAAAAATAAGTCAGCTATCTTTTTTTCAAAAAATTTAGAATAGCTCTCTTCATCAAGTTCTAGTCCATCAATATCTGCTAAAACACTATCGGTACCTTAGATTTGTTTGACTTGTCTGATTAAGACGTGCATTTTGACCAATTCCCTTTTCTCCATGCCTTCCTGTCTGAACAAACCATAGCAGGAAATGATACAGAACACTGATAGTTCTGAAACTAGTTCTTTTTTCTAAATGCTTAATTTTAATAATACACAGTTCAGTACAGCTCAAGAAAATAACAAGGATGTCACATTCTTCAATCCATATCCATTTTGAACAAAATCATGCATGGGGGTTCAACAACAAGAATGCCATTCACACAAATGAAACAGCAGACAAGCTTCTGGCCAAGACACCATGAGTAAGAAATGTTGTGAGCTTTATCTTGCAGTAGAGGTGTGCATTAGGAGTTTACAAATTTCATTTCTTATCATCAACATTCAAAGTAGGTGATCGTTGACACTGCCAACCCACATCATGAAACCTGTCGTTGTGATTGATGGTTTGCTGTTTAAGCCTTGAGTCTATAGTAGCTGTTAGCTAGCACTTCTGATGCTACTTGTTAAAATAATACACTTTTATTTATCTATTTATTTATTTTTCATGAGGAGCAAAATGTTGCTGCAACTTCCCATAATCATAAACTGTAAAGTAAGATTGTTTCAAATCAGCTTGGGTAAAATCCATTTCAGTGGTTTGATAACATTTCTGACAGAAATTGTGAAATGTATGTAATTGACTTTTTAAGCAGAAAATATTTTATTTTGTTTACCCAGGATCCTCATTTATTCTTTGAATCCCTGTGATTATCTTTCATATTTATGATCTTATTAAATAGTCAACTACTCCTGCTTCATAGAGTGATAATCTAGCAATCCATAAACCAGTATAGCAGTGTTTTATTTATACAAAGGCAGGGTAAGAAAGCATAGACAGTTTGTAGCAGTCTGTGTGTGTGTGTGTGTGTGTGTGTGTGTGTGTGTGTGTGTGTGTGTGTGTGTGTGTGTGTGTGTGTGTGTATGTGTAAGAATATAGATAATCTCCTTTATTACAACAGGGAAACATTAGAAAAACAAAATGAACATTGAAGAATATTAATGTTTTTGATATCTACGTGTGGGCAGGTTCCCATTCATAAAGCCTGTAGCTATGTACAGGAATGCTTTATCCCCTCTGGCAGTTAGGTTTCTTGGCTAGAAGATGAAGAATACAAGACTGGCTTTCATACCTTAGGCCAGCTTTATGGTTCCTTAGCTGAAGCTTTTCTATTAGTAAGGGACAACATTCTCTACTCAGGCATTCGTCCACTGCATTTCCAACATTGTTTAGGCAGACAGGGCATTGCCAGCTGACAGTGCCATAGACATTCAGGCATTGAGTACACTTTGGGACAAGAAAGATAAAATGCACTACCCATATCTGAAGAACCTGAATGGTGCTTTATATCTCCTTTGGGACACCAGCCATGATGGGTAACCTGCAGTTAATCTTGGAAATGATTGTTCATTTCCATATTGCTTTTCTAGTTTGCATTTTAGAGTTTTGTAACATGCTGTCAGTTGTTTTCATTTTTTTTCCTGATAGATTCAATGTTAAAATGAGACATAAGTTTGAAACTGAAATAAAGGAAAGATGTGTTCAGGTTTACTTGGCTATCCATCAGAAATATAGAATGTATGTTCATTGCCATGATTATTACCATGGGGTTTATCTAAAAATCATTGCCTTCATTTTGCTAAAAAGAATTTCAAGGGCTAGTCTGATTCAGTCATAAATTGCTTCTATGCTGCTCTGGAGGGGGATTATCAGCAGAGGAAAGAGCTGGATGAGCAAAGAAAGATAGGCTTATCAACTACCAGTTATGAGGAGATGTTGTACATTTCCCATTTTAGATTCTTTATAATGGTGAGAAATAAAAAGGGACTTAAGATATCCAATTTTTGAACTCCACTGAGGTGAATACAGTGACATGTTTATTTTGACCAAAAATCACCAGTTGAGTTGGAAGCTGAGAAATTAGTTGCTGGCTTAGTCTCACATCCTGAAGTCTCAGTAAGTTTTGTGAAAATAATTCATAGTCAGTAGAGTAAAGTTCTGGTTAGACCAAAAATCTAAATATCTGACAATGGCTTTGTCAATATTATTTAACCCATCACCTCTGAAA